>NC_059338.1:46119722-46425833 GCF_018350155.1 Leopardus geoffroyi | reverse complement strand
AAGAGTGAGAATTCACACTGAGAGGAGTTCACCCAGAGTAATGGATGTGTTCAAGCCATTTATCAAGCCCAGATTTGAGAAAAATAAAACATGTCTTATTTGCTGATAATATAAAATTCTCAATGTTGATGTTAAAATGAACTGATTTTAATACTGTCTTGTATATTGACTACATATTCTTTGACTTTTCTTTTCCTTCTAAATTGATTTAGGGGTACAAAAAAAGCCAAATTATCACCAATTTTACCAATTGAAGCATTTTTAAACAGAAAAAAAGATGAAATTACATCCTAAATTAGAAATGCAAATGTATCTATCTTCTTTAGGAATTACGACTCTAACCAAATCTTTGGGATGCAAATGAACTGTTTCAAAGATCTGTATCCCAAAGCATAGACACAAATTTAAGATAAACTTGATCATTAGAAGGATGTAAGTAAACCCTAAATATAATAAAATGCTAAAGTGTATTTATCTGCAGGGAAGATTGTATTGATAATCAGAAAACTCTGAATGTCATAGAATGAGAATTGATAGGATACATTATCCCTCTCTTCTGCTTCCTATACTAAAAACATAACCTTGCTTACTTCCCATTTGCCACTCTGACAAGCAAGGCATCCTAATCCCAAATTCATACTTAATGAAAGAGGAGAGATTTTTGTTAAAATTGCTATTCTCATAATTCTTTCTCCTTTAAAGTCTTCCATATAAAGTCTTTGCCATTAAAACAGCATCTAGAGTGCATTGGGTTGGATATTTCACAGAGTGAATGAACAATTCCCTTCCACTTTTTAGCTTACAACAAATCAAGAGCAAACATGATACAGAAAACCAATAAACATTTGGGTTTTCTCCTGAAGATCAAGTAAAAAGATCACTGGATGAGGTGGGGAAATGCTATTAGGGACCCTTTATTTTTTCATGGAGTACTTAATAGAGATATTAGGAGTCATTTGAAGGAACAGTTGGGAGGCTGTATTAGTTTCCAGTGGCTGCTGTAACGAAGTACCATGAACATGGCAGTTTAAAACAACAGGCATTTATTCTCCCACAGTTCTGGAGGCTAGAAGTTCAAAATTAGTATCACTGAGCCATCTTCCCAAGAGCCCCCCAGAGACTCTTTTCTTACTTGCTTGGAAAAATTAATTTGTCTGTGCCCCCCAGAGGTTCTAGAGGAGAATCTATTCTTGCCTCTTCCAGTTTCTGGTGGCTGCTGGCATTCCTTGTTTGTGGCCACATCACTCTAATCTGTGTCTGTTTACATGGTCTTATTTTCTGTGTCAGATCTCCCTTTGCCTCTTATTAGGACACCTCTGATTGGATTTAGGGCCCACCCAGAAAATGCAGCATAATCTCCCATTTCAAGATCTTTTACCTAGTCACATCTGCAAAGACCCTTCTTCCATATATGGTAACATACACAAGTTCCTGAGATTAGATATGTTATCTTTGGGGGCCAATGTCCAGCCTACTCCTGAGGGTCCTCTCTTTTCTGGACAGCAGTATTCAAGAAAGCTTGTGATCAAAGGGGTACAGAATCTATCATGGAACAGGAATGAAGAGTGTGTGTTTTTTGTTGCCCCTGTTTGTTGGAGCATCTAATGAGACCCTGGAGGAGAATGTACCTACTGAGGCAAAATACAATCAGCAGGGGAAAGAGGGAAACAGTGTGGTCAGTAAGGGAAGCCCAGGGAGGTCAGGCCCCAGGCTCAGCAGGACACAATCAAGCCTCTACTAATAGCTTTATTATATCTGTAACTGCTTCAAGTTTGTAGCAAGAGCCATACAACCAACTTAGACCTAATAAAATTACATTTTCCACGTACCTAAATGTCCTATGCAAATTTGAAATATAATACAGGGTATTTTTCACTTTCTCTTCCTAATAGTATCTATTCTCTCATTACTCCTTTGTCCTCCAGAAGTATGCTTCACTGTTCTTTCAAAAGATTCATTTACTGAGCATCTACTTAAGCAAAAAGATGTATCACATTTCAGGTTCTCATGGATTTTCTGACAAGTTTAAGAGATAAACAGAAATAAATGTATTATTTGGAAGACTGATAACTGCTACCAGGGTGAATCCGTGTTACAGTCATTCTGAGAACAGAAAGGTCACATTGGTTTGGAATGGGTGATTAAATAAGAAAAGCCTAATAGTAGAGATGGCTTCTGAGAAGATTCTTAAAGAATGGCTAGGATTTCAACAGGCTAGCAAAGGACCACTTCAGACAATGAAAACAGCACATGAGTGCTGGAAGTGAGTCACTTTATACATGAAGAAAAGTGAGAGCCAGAAAATAATTTGTCCAAGGATGCACAGCTGGTCAGTGGCAATAAGAACCCAAAGACAGTCCAGAAATCTCAAGGAAGCCCATACAGCACCCTTCTGTCTGCAGTTCCCTCTTCCTTCTAGTTGTTTTATGACTGAGATCTGACCTGCTGACCATCAAGAATATCATGACTTATATCCTCTTTCTACTCAATCACTCTCATTCATTCATCTAGCTGTCTCCCTCCAGTCTGGATCCCATAATCCTATGTTCATCTTTTCTATCCTACTCCACCTCTTCCTTACCAAGCCATACAGAACTTCTAGTGTGCACCTTCTCTGAATGATTCCTTCATCCCCTTTCTCTAATTGAAACCTTGGTCTTCCTAAGGACACAAGAAAATGTTGCTGTTTTCTTTAAGGCCCATGAACTTTAGAACCTGGTTATCGTCCCCCCAGCTTCCAGTGCTACTTTCAAACTTTAATCTGCCTTACCTTCTTTAAAATATGCAGCCCAGGGGCGTCTGGGTGGCTCAGTTGGTGGAGCATTCGACTTCAGCTCAGGTCATGATCTCATGGTTCATGAGTTCAAGCCCCATGTCAGGCTCTGTGCTGACAGCTCAGAGCCTGGGGCCTACTTCGAATTCTATGTCTCCCTCTCTCTCTGCCCTCCCCCGCTCACTCTCTCTCTCTCTGTCTCTCTCTCCCTCCCTTTCTCAAAAATAAATAAACATTAAGAAAAAAATAATAATAAAATAAAATATGCAGCTCATTTGAAGCCCATACCATCAGACTACAATTCACTTACTTCCACCTGTATGTAGATCACATATGACAACCTCCAGATCATTCCCCCTCTTACTGATGATTTTTTTCTCAACCTATCACCCTTCATGTCCTCACTACCCTCCATGCCCAGAAAATCACTGACGTGCAAACTCCTGTAATTACTTTCCTTCTCTCTTCCTCCTTCCTACTTGCCTAGAAAATCTCCAAACCTGATTAAACTCAACTCTAACCATATTCTAGTAACTGAAGTTTGATGAAACCATTAAATACTCCTAACTAGTTCCACAATAAATTCATGACGCAGAGTCACAAGGATACCTAACACTTCCTGACAACTACTTATACGTCCACAGTACCTTTGCTGTCTGACTCCCATGGACAACCATTCCACACTTTCTGCTCTCCTCTCAAATATCCCTGTCTCACCTTACCCTTGACCTTACTTTATATCTTCCTGAGAAATTAGAAGCAATTTAAAGTGAGTGCCCTCATCTTTCTATACATCTACTTTCTTCTGTACCTATTCATTCTACTTTCTTCCCTACAGATACACGAAGTTATGACCCTTCTTCTAGTAAGGCCCACCTGTTCCATTGGGACATCTTAATCCATGTCCTATTAGCTTGCAGTTACGCCCTCTCTCCTACACTTCTATTCCTCCCACTCTTCTGAATTGGTCTCATCTGATCTAGTTTATTTGATCTTAAAAATCACCTCTCCTTTGAACCAAGGTATCCAGTAATTTTCAACCTATTTTTTTCCACTCTTTATAGCAAAAACCTCAAAAGAGTAACTATATCTCCACTTTCTTACCTCAAAAGAGGCCATCAAGACTAACCTTTCATGCCCATTTCCCTTTCTACTCAACCACTCTCTGAACACTCAGGCCCTACCACTCATCCATGTGTCTCCCTCCAGTCTGGATCCCACAGTCCCATGTCCATCCTTTCAACCTTGTCTGTGTCCTCATCTTGACCACTCCAGTCAAGCTTCTGATTCCTCCATTTTCTTGTCAAGGTTGCCAGTGACCTGACATTGCCTAATCCAATGAACACATCTGTGCCTTCATCCTACTGGACCTGTTAGCATTATCGACCACTCCCTACTTCCTGAAACACTTTCCTCTCCTGGCCTCAGTGTCACCCACTCTCCTAGTTTTCTTCTTACCTCACTGGCCCTTTATTTTCCCCACTCTTAATCTCCTTTTTTTTTCTACCCAATCTGAATTTTGAAGTGGTCTGGAATCCTCTCCTTTTTCTCTACCTACATTTATTTCCCAGGCGATTTCACCCAAGTCTCAGGTTCCAGTCGCTACCACCAGCAGAGTATAGACCCCTGACTAGGCTTCTTAGGCTTTAAAGAGGAAATCAAGGATGATTCCAGTCAGAAATTAGGTTGTGCTAACCAAGTGTACTCCTCACCAAAACCAGACAGGGTTCCAAAGTCACATCCTGAGGTTTAGTCATATACTTCCCAGGTGGTCATCTTTTCCCAAGACAGAGCACCACAGAGGCTTATCCAGAACAATACTTTTTGTTTTACCTCCACCATCCTGCTCTGAAGCTCCTACAGTCCCTCCTTCCTCTCCTGAGTCCACTTCCTATCAGAGAATATTCCAGAGTGAATCCAACACAACCACCCCTCATTTACACTAATCCTCTGACTCTGCATCCATAATTTTTTTTCCATAATGTCAGGTTGTCTCTCAGGCCCTTACTTATGGTTAAGTTTCATGTAATGCTACCTTGTATATGTCTTTTCCATGAGATTCTTATCCTCCATCCATGCCACCCTCCCCGCCACCGAAAATCACTGAGCAATGCATATACCTGGCTCCATAAAACACTAGCAAGCAATTCACTGTGGCACAGACAGGTTAATTTTTCCAAGCATGTAAGAAAAACACTTAGCCTAAAAATGATAAACACATTATACTCATGCAAATAAACAACATCAAAAATAACATATTTAGGGACGCCTGGGTGGCGCAGTCGGTTAAGCGTCCGACTTCAGACAGGTCACGATCTCGTGGTCCGTGAGTTCGAGCCCCGCGTCAGGCTCTGGGCTGATGGCTCAGAGCCTGGAGCCTGTTTCCGATTCTGTGTCTCCCTCTCTCTCTGCCCCTCCCCCGTTCATGCTCTGTCTCTCTCTGTCCCAAAAATAAATAAACGTTGAAAAAAAAAATAACATATTTATTTTCTATTGTTTCCCTTTGCAGCAATTTCTTACTATTTCCTATTTCAAAACAAAAGCTAGTTTCCAAAGGAAGGGAAAACAGATTAAGTCTAACAATAAAGGAGTAATGTTCACAAGGTTTAAATATGAAATTTTACATAGCTTTTCCAAAGACACTCATGTTTGCTGGCACTTCACTACTTTTAACCCTGAACATGAAATTCAAACTTCTATGGAGACAAAACTATGCATCTATTAAAACACACACACACACACACACACACACACACACACACACACACACTGGTCCCTTTCTGGTGTGATCCTTGGATAAATGTCTTTTGCAACTCATTCCAATGTGAGTAATGTATCTCCTTCTCTAGCTTTTTAAAATAGGTTGGATTACAAACTGTCAGGAAAGATTCAAGTGACAACTAAAGTAAAATAAGATATGAAGAAAGGTCTCATTTCATGTTTCTCAAAGCATGTTCCACTGACAATGCATTGGTTAGTAATAATGTTTATGACAAAGTCTATACTTTTGTTTGGGTTATGAATCATTAATTTATGACCTTTAATAAAAACCAGACATTGCCTCATTACTGTCTCATACAAGAACTATGTCTTGCAAAGAATTCTGGTAAGGTCTATTTTTTTCCCCATTAGTGTGTTATGTGTGTTAAAAATTAAGAGTGAGATTATTAGGTGACCTATTCAGGCCAGTGTTTCTAGGACTATAAATCTGTGGCTACCAAGTATTAATTCATTTTTACCAGAAACTTGGAGACTACATAGGAAGAATTACTGGAGCAGTCAGATTCCTGAATCTTTCTGACCATCATTAATCTTGGGACATAGGAAGAAAGCACAAAGCAACTGTATTCCTACTTTGGTTTCCTTAACCACTCAGATATAGAAATAGATTATCCAACAGCACATTTATTTGTTGCTTAATCTTGGCATTTAAGGTATATTCTTGAACCAAGAGTTCATTGATTAGTGAACTATTACAAGGGCAGGAATGATCGTGAGTGGCCCAAATGTTTTGGAGCCAGGCAGACCTGTATTTCAATCTCCACTCCACCTTGTACCAGTTACGTGACTTTAGGCAAATTGATTAATTGCTTAGCTTCGGTATATTCTGAAAATTAGAGTGCTAACAGGTAACCTCAACAAAACTGTAGTTTGGATTTAATGATGTAAATTCAGGTGCAGTATCTAGTTCCTAATAAATGTTAGCTCCTTTCCCTTGAACAATTTTACATTGGGAATCAGTGGCAGACTCCATCATAACACAATTACTAACTGATATGCTTACGTATTCACTAGAGTATTTGCCTATATATTGCCTCTTCAGAGACAAAAAGATTTCGGGGGCTTTGGAGCACAATGATAAAGCCACTTGATGACCTCCATCTGATGACCCATTTCATGAATAGAACTCATAGCTTACAAATGATATTGAACTAAATTAACAAAAATATTAAAGCCTTTATGAAAGAAAGTAATATCCGTGGGCCCAGCCAGATTTTTTAAAACTAAATTTAGTCAGTTTATAATGCCCACTGAGTTTCAGATATGCTCCAGTGTATATGCTCAGAGCAAAGGGAAGGAAGTGGTTACCTCAACTGGGGGCGGGGGGAACAATGATGTTGAGAATGTAGAAGAAAATAAGATGAGATCAGAGAAAACACAAATTCTATCAAAATATTCCCCTGGCTTCACTGATAAGTACATGGTAAATGCCACACTAGTCAAAACAATGGTATTTCCAACTCTGGCCCCAAAATAGAGAACTGCTAAATAAATTGCTACATTAATAAAACAAAGTTGTATGCAGGCATCAAAAATGATGTTGTAGAAAAATATTCATTTTACTTTTTAGAAGAATATTTAATAACATAGAAATATGTTAATAAGTAAAAAAAGAAGCTATAAAACAGTATGGGTAGCATTCTTCTATTAAGGAAGGAAAGGATGATGGGATAGATGGACGGATAGATGGAAAGAAGGGAGAAAGGAAGGAAGGAAAGGAGGGAGGGAGGAAAGAAGGACTAAAGGAAGGAAGGAGAAAACACCAATATATTAATAGTAGTTTACTCTGGATATAGAAATTTGGGTAACTGATTTTTTTCTAGCTTTATTGAAGTATATTTGATGTATAACATTGTGTAAGTTTAAGGTATATAACATGATTTGAGATACATATACATTGTGAAATAATTAGCACAAAAAGGTTAGTTAACATATCCATCACCTCACCAAGTTGTGTGTGTGTGTGTGTGTGTGTGTGTGTGTGTGTGTGTCTCAGTGCGAATATTTAAGATCTACTCTCTTAGCAACTTTTCAAATATACAATACAGTATTACCTATAGTGACAATACCGTACACTGGATCCCCAGAATTTATTCATCTTATAACTAAAAGTTTGTACCCCAAATCACCCAGTTGGTAAGTCAAACTGGGAAGTCAAACTTAATCTAGTTCATTTCAAAGCCCAGCCTCCTAACACCCTACCCTATGTATAACCTTCATATATTAGAATAACCAAACTCACCAAGCTTGGCAATAAACTGGCCACACACGAAATTCTATATTTAATTCTACACAGTTTAAAATGAACCCAGAGGAAAGTGAAAAGAATTCTATAAAGTCTATAAACTAAGAAGATAAGAGAAAGAAAGGTTAGGTTAGGTTGAAGAACACAAAGAAAGGGGTAAATTATTTTCTCTTACTCCTGTTTCATCTATTCTGGTTCCTCTAGGGAACAAGCTTCCTACCACCACTCATGGAAAGATATATCTAGCCTCTCAGGCCTATTATTGGATTTAGATGTTGAACTCTCAGTCCTCATGGTCTTTATCACACAAGATCTTCTTGATCTTTGTAGGCTCACTTAGAACTTCTAGGTAACCCCTCCTGATACCATCTCTGCCTCTGACCACACTATCTTCAGAATGATGTTTTCTTAAGTTCCTTTCCAGGTAACATACCAACCAGCTTGAGCTGGCCTCAGAAACTTCCCTCTTCTCTCTGCAATGCCATAATAAGGAAGCCCTTCCATACCAGAAACACACATTTTCTTACCTGGCCTTGCTCTAGAGATCATTGACTAAAACTGACAGAATTTAATCATGTATTAGCTTAAGAGGAGATAATTCTAATCATTAGACTTGTGAATAAAAGCACTAGCTATTAATGGTACAATGAAGACAATCCCAGGAAGCATGGTAAGTATGCTTAATGGAATCTGCATAATGGAATCTTTATTATGTGATAACTCAGGTAACACAAGCTGCTGAAATAAATACCAAATTTTTAGTAGCTTTAAGCAATATAATATTATGTCTCACTCGTATTAATCAATGAGACTGTTTCTAGTTGACTGGTAGCTTTCCTGCACGCAGTGATACAAGGACCCAGTTTCTTTCTTGTGCCTCCACCATCCTCAGAAAACATGGAGGTTTGTTTGGGGTTTGTTAATCCAGCCAGAAATCAGAGAAGAAACAGAAGATGCTTCTTAACCACTTCAGCCAACTAGTTTTGTGTGCCAGATTCCAAAAGTGAGAGCTAGTTATATACTCCCACTGAAGTATAATAATTGGGAAATGCAGTCATTGGCCACTGCCAAAAAGTCACTGTCCAGTAACTACTCTTCACTATGGAAGAGAAGTGCAAATCTTTGGTGAAGAGCCAACATTGCTACTGCCATTAGATAATAAAATGAATGGGTTTTAAATAGTGTTTTAACTCCAATTTTCATAGCCCTCAACTTCCATAAAAGCTCAGCACAAGAAATACCCACTTGTATTTAACTGCAAACTCTTAAAATTTCTAGAGTTTGAACATGTTGATTATAAGCTCTTGTGTTAGATTTTAAGGACTTGGAGGGCAAGAATCGACTCTTCTGAACTTTGTATGCCCAAAGCCTTGCACACTTTCTCTTGCACATAGTAGCTGCCCAAGAAGTGTTTGTTGAGTAAATGAACTAGACATTATATTATGCAAGGTTCCTTATACAAAAAGAACCTGAATTCATCCTTGAATTCAATGTCAGGTATGTTTGTTTCTCAAAATAAATGTCTATGCCTGTCTGCTCCTACCATACATGGTCCCGTGAGCATATAGTAATGTGGTCCTTCACATATTTCCAGACACAGCTTCCTCTGCCTGGATCACCCTATCCCCACATGCACCTGGAAAATGCCTTCCCCTCCCTCAAAAGTTGGCTCAAGAATGACCATCTCTTCTCCACACAGTCTTACCCAATTCTCCCCACAGACTTAGTACTTCTTCCCCTTTGTGTCCATCATACCCATTAAAATTCTTATTCTAATTTATGGCAATTATATATTTATTTTCTGTCTCTCCATTAAATTATAAACCATTTAAAGGTAAGAACCATGGCTTTTATCTTGGGCACTGTCTGATATATAGAGAAGCTTAACTGATATTTATTAATTTGTAAATTGCCATTGCTTTAATGTATTCCATGCTTAAATAAAAACTTGAAGAATGATACGCCTCCCTCTCTCACACCCTTTCCCCCAAACACAGTGATCTGATTTGCTGAAACAAAGCAGAGTAGATATTGAAAACAGAAAATTCTCAATATCATATTGGAGTTAGGAAGCCTCTAATCCATTCATATTATAATACTTACATCTCTAAATACAATAATACATTCTTTGTTGCATTACATTACAGTTTCATGCTGACTTGATCCCCAACTGAATATTAACCAGTATTGTGTTTGTGTGATAATCTCTTCAGCAAAAATGTTTTTAGTATTTTGTATTTGTAATGCAATATTTATAAAGTTTGAAGTCTCACTTGCCTTCAAACTGAAATCCTTAACTTTTCAGAGAGTATAAGAGAAGGCAGGGGAAAAAAACCTAACATTCACTGAACGGCTATAGGGTCCTTGATGCTTTACATACTTTATTCATCAGAATCTTATATCAACCTAATGAGATATAAGCATTATTATCAACATTTAGACATGCGCAATCTAAGGCTTAGAAAGTATAAAATAATGTTTGAACCAGAATTCAAATTCAGATGCATCAAGTTCTATGGTAGGCTGAATAATGATCCCCCAAGATGTCCATAATCTAATCCTTGGAAACTGTGAGTATTACTATATATAGCAAAATCAACTTACCAGATGTAATTAAGGATCTTGAGATAGGAGGATTATTCCGTATTATCTGGGTGGTTCTACATGTAATCACAGAATTCTTATAGAAGAGAAGAAGAGAAATTTTAACTACAGTAGAGGAGAAGACGGTGTGATCATGAAAGCAGAGACTGGAGTGTGTATCCAAGGACTGTTGGGGGATTCTGGAAGTGGAAGATGTAAGGAACGGATTCTTCCCTGTGATCTGCAGAAAGAACCAGCCCTGCTGACGCCTACATTTTGGCCTCTCAAGACTTCCTTTGGACTTCTGAATTCCAGAATGCAGGAAAATAGATTTGCATTGTTTTACTTTTGTGGAATTTGTTGCAGCAAGCAACAGGAAACTAATACAGCCTCCAAACCTAAAATCTATATAAATCAACTCAGTGAAACAAATAGTGTATTCTCAAGACCAAGTCCTTCAACACCGCCCCATCAGGAGAAGCCAACAACTAGAGTCATGTCAGACCAGATAGGGAAATTCCAAATATGAACACTCTCCAAAAACACTTGAACCATCATCATGACTATTCCAAAGTAAAATCTGGAACTCTTTAGCCAAGTACTGCAAGAAATATTCCCAGCTGGGAAGAAGGAATAGTGTGAGGGCCAGTCTCTCAGGTAGCCAACCCATAAAACCTTGTAGAACTAAGTAAAAAATTTGAACTGAACCCACAAGCCTGAGGTGGCCAACACAAACCTCAGTAGAACTAGTTGTACTTCCAGTAGCAAAACACTTTTAAACAAGGGCCATATTACATTTCCAACTCTTGGGGCAAAGCCTTGCATATGTCCTACAGTAGCCCAAGACTGGAATTTACCAGAGAATGAGTAACTCAGAAAAAAAGCTTGCAAGCTCTGTGCCTAGCCCAGATGGAAAAACAAGCTACTAACTTTGAGGCAGTACAAACTCCAGACCTCATGCCAGCAAGAGCCTCCTCCAGGATTACATTTGGCATGAAAATGGAATTATAGTAGTTTGAATTACACATACTTTCCAATGCAAAATAAGTACTACCGTGAACTGAAAGAAAGTTTGTTTATATCTTCTGTTGTTCATTGAGACGATTCTCACTGGCTCTGGAGGCTGCTGTCCAGTGTTACCCTCTCAGGGGAAGTGACTCAAGAAGGAAACCATCACCATGGCCAAGAGAAAAGAGAATCTTCAGAATGAAATTAGCTTTTGTTTTCCTGTTGCCTTTTGATGTGGATAGATATTTCTGCATGAAAAATTTTCAGTTTTCGTCTTCTGAACTATTCAAAAAGCTATGGCTTAGAAGAGGTATAAACAATAAGGTAGTCTGTGGGATGGGGGAAGTTTTTCTGGTGGAGGTGAACTACAATCTGATTGAGGACAAACATAAATATAATGAGAATTTTTATGGAAATCTAAAGGGATTTTAACAGTAAAGATTTAAAGTAGTAAAAATATTTTATAGAAATCCTTAATGAAAACTCTATTCTCAAATTTTAAAATTCTATTTATTCCTTCATCAGTCTCCCTTACTTTTTGACATTGTCAGAAGTCCCATGAACCATACCTTAATGCTTTAAAATGATCTTGACTATGACTTTTATTTTGGAACAGCTATATCAGAAAATGTCTCCCTAAAACTCATTAAAATTATCAATAGGTAATAACTGAATATCAGTGATTTATAAATTGCTGGGGGAGATACAACAAAGTCAGTGCCTCTCAGGGCTTATAATCTACTGAGGAGAAAGAACATAAATATGTAAAATATTAAATAACAAAGCTTTAAGTACTGGTTAAAAAAATAGAAACCCATCACAATGTAGTCCATGGTTAGAAACACATGATTTTACAGGCAATGGCCACCATAGGGGGTTAAGGAGAAAGAAATCATATTAAAATAACAAGGCTTGTGGGACACCTGGGTGGCTCAATTGGTTAAGCGTCTGATTTCGGCTCAGGTCATGATCTCACGGTTCATGGGCTCAAGGCCCACACTGGGCTCTGTGCTGACAACCCAGAACCTGCAGCTTGCTTCAGTTTATGTGTCTCTTTCTGTCTCTGCCCTTCCCCTACTCGATTGCTCTCTCTCTCTCAAAAATAAATAAACATTAAAAAAATTTTTTTTTAAAAAAACAAGGCCTGGAAACTAGGGAATTCAGTTGTTTCTATAATGTTATGGTGCAGCTAAAGCACAGTGTGTAACTGGTATGATGAAGAGGGACCCATGCATTGGAGTCATACAGACCAAGTATCAAACTCCAGCTCCACTCCTTGCCAGGCATCAGATCTTGTCAATTACTTAAAAACTCTGAGCCTGCTTATCTTCCTCTGTAAAATGTGGCTCCAACCTACCTCTCAAGATTGTTCTGAGGTTAAAGTGAGAGATACATATAAAGTTCTCAGAAGATAGTAGATGCTCAAAAATATTAAGACCTGTCCTCTGTCAGTGGTTGTTTAGTCCTCAACAAAACTTTTCTTTCTGAAATTTCATGACACCCTGTAGGTCTCCTTAATATGCATTTTATTTCAGAGACCTCCTGCACAGGTAGTGTCATGAGTTTTGTGACTGTCCAGTAAGGTATGTGTTTCCAGGTTGGTCATCATGGACAACACATGGAAAGTGACTCTCCTCTCAGAAACATTTTAATTCCATGAGGGGCATGGTTGGCTTAGTTGGTGGAGCATGTGACTCTTTATCTCAGGTTGTGAGTTCAATCCCACGTTGGGTGTGGATCCTACTTAAAAAAATAAATACAATAAAATCTTAAAAAAAAAAAAGAAAACATTTTAATTCCTGCCATTGCCACAGGACACAGAGAAGATACACACTTCCTCAATTCAATGATGCACATTTTCTACATATTAATACTTCCGAAATAGGAATGTGGCTTAAAAATGTCATCCAAGGAAACTTGCCTGGAATAGCTTTTTAAATAAAATGTTGCTATTAATATAGTAGTTTGTTGTACAATTAATGGCATCTTGGCCTGGAGGAAATACAGTCATGGCATTAGAAAAAAATGGAGCTGCCATAGAAAATAGAGGTGGACTCAAGTTTAGAAGCAAAAGCCACAGACTTAATGCCACAAAACTCTACACTTAAAAATTGTTAAAAGATAATTTTTTTGTTTTATATATATTACTACAATAAAAATCATTTTAAGCCACAGAATATGTAACCATCTCCTGGATTAAGAAGTCATTAATGTGCGGGGCGCCTGGGTGGCGCAGTCGGTTAAGTGTCCGACTTCAGCCAGGTCACGATCTCGCGGTCCGTGAGTTCGAGCCCCGCATCGGGCTCTGGGCTGATGGCTCAGAGCCTGGAGCCTGTTTCCGATTCTGTGTCTCCCTCTCTCTCTGCCCCTCCCCCGTTCATGCTCTGTCTCTCTCTGTCCCAAAAATAAATAAACGTTGAAAAAAAAAATTAAAAAAAAAAAAAAAAGAAGTCATTAATGTGCAATGGAACCAGCACTGTATATGGCATATTAGAAAAGAACAAAGCCTTCCATAGAAACCAACTAGTTCCCTGTCCTCCAAGCCTGTTCTTTTTTTTTTTTTTTTTTACATTTTGTTTATTTATTTTTTTGAGAGAGAGAGACAGAGCACAAGTGGGGGAAGGGAAGAGAGAGAGGGAGACACAGAATCCAAAGCAGTCTCCAGGCTCTGAGCCATCAGCCCAGAGCCTGACTCGAGGCTCAAACTCACAAACCGTGAGATCATGACCTGAGCCAAAGTCGAATGCTTAACTGACTGAGCCACCCAGGCATCCCTCCAAGCCTGTTCTTTGAGGAAGAACATATGCACAGCTTAAGACATCTCTACAGTTAGTTACCCATGCTTTATAGGAACACATGGTTGCTCCCACACAGGTGGACCTGGACAAGAGTAAATATAAACCCATAGGAGACGATGGTGAACTCTCATCTCTTAGGCTTACCAATCAAGGTTCACTTAGTGCAGAAGACCTAGGGAATGATATTGGAACCCACCATGGATTCTTCAAAGTGCTTAAGTGCTTTATGAATGGTTCTCTGGAGCAGAATCAATCAGGGCAACAGGTAAACTTCTCCTAGAAATACAATCTGCCCCATTCACTGAGTTCTGCTATTGTTTCCAAAAAGTGATACAGGTATTCCACAATTGGCGCTGCTGGGTCAGAAGGGTTCGAAAGAGGTGACTCGTCCCTCCACACCTCACTTGGCACACGGTACCATATGAACGTCCTGGATTGGGCATTGCTTAGAAAACTTGGCACTCAAAGAGGCTAATGGCCAAGTTAGTCTTTGTAAGGGAAAATTTTGTTGAATGGAATGCATGCACAGCCTCCAGCCCTGACTCCTACTTTGTTCACAAAACACTAGACAAGTACCAAGATACCTGGGGAGGAAGCTGTGTGACATCCACAGAGCAGTTCATCATGCCCACCCTTTTGTGGAGAGTCACCTCTGGAGTAGATGCTCTTGGATCAGTACTCTCGCAGGACATAACTTAGAGCCCAGTGCAAGAATATCATCTAACCTCCTTGCCATCAGTCCTCCAGTCTTCTCTCCTTTCAGGCAAAATGGAACACAAGGTGGACTATTCAAAATGATGTCCATTGGGAGGGCTTCCCTCGTCCTCCAAACTCCAGAGTAGATGGCTCTGCTGGCACCTCAGCAGTCCATGTCCCATCTGTGTCAGCAGAGCCACCTGTAATCCAGACTCAAGCTTTTCCCCTTTTCCTGAATGAAGCAAACACTCCATGAAACCACAGGTGTGGGTGCTACAAGCATAATGGCAAAACCAATGAAAGCAACTGAAATATCCAGAAATGAAGGTTGGTTAAATAAAGCATGGTATATAGGATGAAATAAGCTGCATCTATTTTAAATGATGCTATGAATATTCAACAAGGTGATTTTTTTATTTTTTTATTTATTTTTTTTTTTAATTTTTTTTTTCAACGTTTATTTATTTTTGGGACAGAGAGAGACAGAGTATGAACGGGGGAGGGGCAGAGAGAGAGGGAGACACAGAATTGGAAACAGGCTCCAGACCCTGAGCCATCAGCCCAGAGCCCGACGCGGGGCTCGAACTCACAGACCGCGAGATCGTGACCTGGCTGAAGTCGGACGCTCGACCGACTGCGCCACCCAGGCGCCCCAAGGTGATTTTTTTAGATGAAAAAATTGGGTGCTATAAGGTTGTGAACATACACATTAGGAAACAGCGATTATCCCTGAGATGCAAAATTATGAGGCATTATTTTTCTTTCTGCTTATTTTAAATTGCATACTATGAATATGTATTAGTTTTATAACATACCTTTAAAATAAAAACTCCTGGTAGACAAAACATTGCTAACCTTCCTGCCCACAAGCACGTTGTTAAGTACCACTGAAGAGTAATGCTAACATCAGTGGAATGATTTATGTGCTTTTGCTTGCTAAGGAGAATATAATAACCCAGGGCGGGGGTGGGGGTGGTAAGTCATCTTCTGCAGAAAATTGTTTAAAGTTATTTTTGAAGAGATCCAAGGCATCCAAAAGGGACTTTATAAATTTCTGGATAACAAATTCAGTCCTTAATAAAATGTTTAATTCTAGTGAGTAAATAAATTTTTGACACAGTAAAAATATATCTTTATATCATATCCTCTTCTGTAATCAATATATATGCTATACTTAAATTTATTTTATTAGTATTTCTAAAATACATTTACTTATTTGAATACTATGTGCTTCCTTTTATAACATACTGTTGACCATGTCAATGACTCATTTGTTTCAAAGTTCAATTTTAATATTGTTTCTATACAGAAACTACAATCTACTCCATACTGATCTACTTTACTATAATGTCTAAAACATGCTACAGAGGAAACTATCTAGATAAAAATATACCATGGGCTTCTCTTGGCCAAAGGCCCCTAAAGATATACTCTCCTTTATACTCCTGTATGAGTAATTTGCAATTCTTTTACTGTGTCCAACTTAGGTGGCCAAGGTAAGTCCAACAAGTTGACTGCCAATACATAGGCCCACATAAATGCATTTACAAAGTTCACTGTTGTCATTTGGACCAGAGACTAAAAAGAGGATGGTGCAGGGGTGCCTGGGTAGCTCAGTGGGTTAAACATCCGACTCTCTGACTTTGGCTCAGGTCATGACCTTGTGGTCATGAGCTCAAGCCCCATGTCCTGAGTGTGGAGCCTGCTTAGAATTCTCTCTCTCTCTCTCTCTCTCTCTGCCCCTCTCCTATTCATAGTCTCTCTCTCTTTCTCTCTCTTTTAAAATAAATAAATACTTTAAAAATAATAATAAAATAAAGAGTATGGTGCAGATTCTGAAAAGATTTTCTTCCAAAGCATTATTTTTGTGTTTGATCCACAGTTTTAATTATCCTTGACAGATATACATTCAATTTCTTCGAGGAAGTGTTGAGGCTATGTATTTAAAGGAAAATGCAACATCACAAGGAATGACACGCAATTTAGTGAAGGGATCTGTTTTCCTCCATATTGTTAATGGCTATTTCTCTACCACCCATGAGTATAGACACTGAGACTGAGATGGGCATTTTTCACACCCTTCCCTATGACCACTCTCCATCTAGGGGCCATACATTGACATACATTCCACTCCCATGCCTAGAAAGAAAACCAAAAGAAGAAGAAGAAGAAGAAGAAGAAGAAGAAGAAGAAGAAGAAGGAGAAGAAGGAGAAAAGAAAAAGAAAGGAAGAAAGAAAAGAAGAAAGAATGACTATCATTCATTCAAATTAAACTTTTTAAAAGTTATTTATTTATGTATGTATGTATGTATGTATGTATGTATGTATTTTGAGACAGAGAAAGTGAACAGGGGAGGGGCAGAGAGAGAGAGAGAGGGAGAGAGAGAGAATCCCAAGTAGGCTCCACACTGCCAGCACAGAACTCAATGTGAGACTTGAACTCATGAACCATGAGACCATGACCCAAGCCAAAATCAAGAGTCCAAACCTTAACCAAATGAGCCACCAGGCACCACTCAAATAAAATTAAACTTTAAATGAAATGGTATAAAAAATACTTACCCATATAATTTTTTCCTATAATATGTAACATTGTACGTGACCTAGGATAACGTGTGATGCAAGTTTCTTGTGTTTCTAGGAGGCAAGCTCTAGTTCCATTCATCCAGATGTCAACCGTGTTTCTCCATCCTCTATTTCATTCACACGCAGAACTCTCATAGATTAGAGAGACCAACCTACTAGAAACTTTGGGAGGGTTTTCTGCCTCACAAAATCTCTCCCACTGGTCAGGAATTCATTTTAGAAACCTTAGGGGCGCCTGGGTGGCGCAGTCAGTTAAGCGTCCGACTTCAGCCAGGTCACGATCTCGCGGTCCGTGAGTTCGAGCCCCACGTCAGGCTCTGGGCTGATGGCTCACAGCCTGGAGCCTGTTTCTGATTCTGTGTCTCCCTCTCTCTCTGCCCCTCCCCCGTTCATGCTCTGTCTCTCTCTGTCCCAAAAATAAATAAACGTTGAAAAAAAAATTAAAAAAAAAAAAAAAAGAAACCTTAGAAATTCATTTTAGGGAGTCTTAAAGCCTTTTTTTTTCCCCCAGTCTTCAACAATCTCACCAAAAGAAGAGAATGTATCTTGTTCCCTAAAAACTACTACTATCCTGAGGGTTTGGGAACAGGCTACAGTTTTGGGGGAAGGAGCCCAGGGAAGGAAGGAGAGAATAGGCAGGAGCAGAAAACTTCCTGGGCAAAAACTTTCTTCTGACTTCAAATACAAAAGCATTTCTACCAGCTACTCAGTTTCTTCTACTGCTGTTGAAGAGTCCTTTGTGTTCGTGGTTAAAGCAAAGTGATGACAAATAAAAATACGGAAGTTGTAAACTACACCACAATAGAGTCAGAAGTAAGGGAAAAATAGAGGAAAAGTTAAACATGTTGGCAGACGGCGGGAGACAGGAATGGGTTCTGTTTTACTGAACAGGACAAGGGTTTTGTTTCAATTATTCTCCAAACTTCCTTCCCCAGTTGCACCATATCCCTTACACTTAAAGCAGAAATTTCTGATGGAAATGTTGCAAGTAAAAGGCTGAAAGAAGGGACCCAGAGCACAGCTATCTCAACCACTGAACCATGAAGAAATCACCACAGACCTTGTACCCAAGCCCGGAAAGGCTCACATTCTGGGAAGGAGGAACCACCAATGAAGAAATAAAAACTTCTTCCCGCCAACCAGCCAGAGACTCTTCCAGTCTGGCGCTGGGCAGAGCCAGGAGGGAAAGGATCTGAATCTGTGACTTTGCATGCTCTCCTTCACTGCTCCTTTCCTAGAATCCCTCAAAACCCACATCCCACACTCACCATCCACCAACAGCATCCCAGTGATTTAGCACAGTCTCACTTTACCATGGGATGTTGAACTGCGAAAATGTGCTAAGGACACCTAACTCAGAATTGGAATTGGAAAGCCATGAGGGGCGGGGGCTCTCACACACCACTCATCACAGCTTGCTGGGTCCAGGAGGAAGAACGAAGGTTTTCTTTCTGCCCAGCAACAGCTAGCTGCCCTTGCCTGCAGCCAGAGAAGTCACCACCCCTCCAAACTCATTTTTTTCCAATTAACTTTTGTTCAAAACAACCCCTCCCAACTTCCCCCTTTCCTCTATAAAAGGGTGGGCTCCTCCATTGTTCTCTGGACTTGCCTGTGGTTCGCCATGGTTTGCTTACTGTGAATTGTGATTCCTCTGCTCTTCCCAAATAAACTCAATTTTGCTAGCTGAATCGCTTACCTTTAGGTTGACAACACTAAAAAAGGGGTTCAATCCTTCCATATAAATTGCTAATGATACAATTTCTGACCTATGGAGAAAGATATTTAAGATAAATATCATGCCTTCAAAGTACCCAGAGCTCTTGTCCTAAGGAGCCTGGCAGTGAGGGCTCTTCCTCTGACTCAGGCTTCACTATTGAGGGCCTTGAACGCAGAATCTCCTGCCTCAAGTCCACCTGAAGAGCATTTTACCTGCAGTAGGTGGCTAGGGCTGCCCCTACAAAACACCACAGGCTGGGTGGCTTAAACAAGAGAAATGTCCTACTGTTTCAGAGGCTAAATGAAGATCTTGGCAGGTTTATTTTCTTCTGATTACTCTGTCCTTATGGAAGACTGCCTTGTCCACTGTGTCCTCACATGGTCATATGTCCTAATCTCCTCTTCTTATAAGGACACAAGTCATACTGCATTAAGTCTCACTCATATGACCTCATTTTAACTTAATTACCTATTTAAAGGCTCATATCCAAATGCAGTCACATCCTGAGGTGCCAGGGGTCAGGGCTTCAACACATGCATTTTGGAAGGACACAGTTCAACCCATCACACTATCCTCCTGTCTTCAGAAAGGAATTTAAAAAGCCACAGAAGGGTAAAGCCGTTGTTTTATGATTTAGCTAGCAATGTTAAATCAGGTTTTCTTTGAAGAGAAAACATCTGAAGCGTGGAAGAGAGATTTCAAAATGGAGAAACCTGTCAAAGATTTCCCTGCTGGGGTTAGCTCAAGGAGGAAATGAACAAAGGAAAGAAATCAGCTTGAACATGAACCTGTCATGACAGTACCCAAAGGAGGCTGAGGGGTCCCCTACACTGTCACCAGGTGGTGCAAGATGAGGCGCACCATTAAGTTAGATGCATTAGGTACTATGGACAGAAGGCCATGAGTGAGACCAACAGGGATCACCCAGTCTTGATGACTTCAAAGAGTAATCTGCTGTACTCCCAGACTCGGCAAAAACGTATGGCACTACTTAGGGCTGTCTGTCATCTATTGCAACCACACTATTCTTTCTTTCTTTTCTTTACTTTCAGTAACAGCAACAATAATCGCAATGACTATACCACATATTGAATTCCCACTACTGCAGAGCCAGTACTGGGTTAATTGCTTTTTTTTACATTTTTCCCTTTAATCCTCGTATTATTAATAGGAAGAAACTATTAAGGGAAGAACCATTAAGGGGACTATAAATGGGAAGAAATTGAAGCACAGAAGAGTTAGATTAATTATCCAAGGTGCCACAGCTTGAAAGAGGAAGAGCTGGTGTTTGAACCAGAAACTCTGACGCCAGAGCTCTCAGCTACTTCTCTTCATTGGTTCATCTTCATGAGGCAATACAGGGTGCCCCACGGGTGGCTGAGTCAGTTAAGCATCTGACTCTTGATTTCCGCTCAGGTCATAATCTCATGGTTCAAAAGATCAAGCCCATGTTGGGCTATGCTGAGAGCACAGAACCTGCTTGGGATTCTCTCTCCCTCTCTCTCTCTGCCTTTCCTCAGCTCACACTCTCCCTCTCTCTCTCAAAATAAATAATCTTTAAAAAACAACAACAAAGCAACTCATAAACAGTATCTATCATTTTTATTACTATTATTATTTTCTCCCCAAGCTCTACCCTATGATTAAACTGGTAATACTATAAACCAATAAAATTTCATTAAAGTACAAAATAAAGTAGTAAATGGGGGGTGCCAGGGGTTGGAAGTAGAGGAATAGGAAAGATATTGTCTAAGGATACAACTTGCAATTAGTAAATAAATCCTAGAGATCTAGTGCACAGTATAGTGATTATAAACAACATCGTATTATCGTCATCAAACTTGCTAAGAAATTAGATCTTAATTATTCCCACAACAAAGAAAGAAAGAACCATGTGACATAATAAAGGCATTAGCTAATGCCCACAGTGTCAATCACACTACAATATACAAATGTGTCAAATCAACATGTTGTATGCCTTAACCTTACACAATTTATACATCAAATATATTTTAATTAACAATAAAATAAAATTAAAACTAATGTCTTGCACTGCAGGTTCACATTAATTAGTACCATTAATTTAAACTTATCCTTTTAGCTCATTCTTCCACAAAGGTGAAATTTTAATGGACCCTTTTTTTTTACTTGCCTTTTAAAATCACTATGGATTGCTTATTAAACTGCATTTTCATTATCCCTACAGCATCTCAATCTCTTAGGAAGATGCAATGAATAATTTAAAATTTATGTTTAATTTATTATACAGTCTTACAGCAACTCTTTTCATGGACTGATCCTTGTTAAAGTTCTCAAGGCCTAGAGGCACAGGTGGCTCCATTAAAAATGCATTTTTCAGTTTTCTTGAGGGATTCTTTTTTTTTTTTTTTCTTCAACGTTTATTTATTTTTGGGACAGAGAGAGACAGAGCATGAACGGGGGAGGGGCAGAGAGAGAGGGAGACACAGAATCGGAAACAGGCTCCAGGCTCTGAGCCATCAGCCCAGAGCCCGATGCGGGGCTTGAACTCACGGACCGCGAGATTGTGACCTGGCTGAAGTCGGACGCTTAACCGACTGCACCACCCAGGCGCCCCGAGGGATTCTTTTTTAAAATGCTGGGATGGGCACACTCATAGTTAATTGACAGTAGGTTACTTGATACTCTATTCACCACGTTTGAAGAAACATTGCTTTTTTGTCTTATAATTAGTAGTGTGCCAATACTTTCCATTACCTGCGTTTTGGATTATAATTAAAGCATAGGACATAAGACAGTGTGACGGATTCAACTATTTCCTGGGAAATGGTTGAAAGAAGAATTACAGGTGTGAATTAAGAGTGGGAGAGAGGCAGAGTGGAAAATATATGCTTCCAAACAGGGCCTTAGAAAGTTACCCGAGAGTGGGCCTCAGTGGGGAGGCCAGGGTCCTTCTCATGCCTCACGCAGATGCTCTGAACAGAATAAAAAGATGTGGGGCACTTTTCTCTGA
This sequence comes from Leopardus geoffroyi, assembly GCF_018350155.1. Classification (NCBI taxonomy): domain Eukaryota; kingdom Metazoa; phylum Chordata; class Mammalia; order Carnivora; family Felidae; genus Leopardus; species Leopardus geoffroyi. Next base: position 46,403,654 of record NC_059338.1, on the reverse strand, counting down.
TTGTGACCTCCTGTTTGAGGCCAAGATGCATCCTCTATAATGTATCCCCCACTTTCCTGAGATAGAAATGAAGCCAGAACATGGCATGTTCTTCTGCTGAACCTACTTCCATAATCTCTCAAATGGTTCATATTTTATTTATATTTAGCCTTAGTTTGAGTCTCTTAAGACCCAAAGTGGACCTCCTTATACATGACTATGTACATTCTACTTACTGAGCCAGAGGGTTATTCATGTGTAGAGATATGAAAAATGTGAAGACAGCCAAGGATAAGTCCCAAATAACATAGTCTGAGAAGCATTAATTTCTCCCAAATTGGTACATATTAGTATTTTTTTAGAATGTACTTGTGTTTAAAGATACTTGGGCACCTGGGTGGTTCAGTCAGTTAAGCATCTGACTTCAGCTCAGGTCATGATCTCATGGTTCATGGGTTCAAGCTCCATGCTGACAGTACAGAGCCTGCCTGGGATTCTCCCTCTCTCTTTATCCCTCCCCCACTCATGTTTTCTCTCTCAAAATAAATAAATAAACTTAAAAAAAAGAAACATTAAAAAAAAATCTCCTGGGCACCTGGGTGGCTCAGTCTGGCTCAGTCGGTTAAGCATCTGACTTCGGCTCAGGTCACGATCTCGCAGTTCATGGGTTTGAGCCCCATGTTGGGCTCTGTGCTGACAGCTCAGAGCCTGGAGCCTGCTTCGGATCTGTGTCTCCCTCTCTCTCTCCCCCTCCCCTGCTCATGCTCTGTCTCTCAAAAATAAATAAACATTAAAGTTTTTTTCTGTTTTTAAATCTCCCTCACTTGATGTTGTTCTATGAGGGGTCCAACCAACCTTGGGAAAACCTCTCTTTCTCTGGAAAAGCCCTACACTATTAGCCAATGTGGTTTTCACTCTACTTGCCAGACATATGGACCATCTGACTTAGGACTGGCTCTAGAATTATCTATCAAAATAATTTTTTTTCAAAACAGATGAAAGTATTTCTATTAAATTAATAACAATAGCTCAGGAATAAAAGCAAAAAATTACGCACCCTATTTATCTACATTCCCTAGAAAAAAATATGGGTATTTTTACTTAGGCCTTATTTGATGCAGAATATTAAAAGCAGCTGTTGAGAGCATTAATGTTGATTTCACTCATCATTATATCTCCAATACCTAGCACAGAATCTATAACCCAGTAAGAGATTTACAATTTGTGTTATATAGGCAAAAAATATATGTTTAAAAGTGAACAGTCTCCAGCATCCTGATTTGTCTTAAAATAATACATTCACATAGAGAATAAATGCATTTATTCCTCAAAGCATCAACTGCTTGTAAGATATGCTTGCCAAGGGTCAGTTTTCTTTCAGAAAAGAGAAGCATTTAGCTTTGAAAAAGACCTTCTTGGGATGCCTGGGTGGCTCAGTCGGTTAAGCGTCCGATTTCCGTGAGTGTGAGCCCCGCATCGGGCTCTGAGCTGATGGCTCAGAGCCTGGAGCCTGCTTCGGTTTCTGTGTCTCCCTCTCTCTCTGCTCCTCCCCCGTTCATGCTCTGTCTCTCTCTGTCTCAAAATTAAATAAACGTAAAAAAAAAAAATTTTTTTTTTTTTTTTTTAAAGAAAAAGACCTTCTTGGGGCACCTGGGTGGCTCAATCAGTTAAGTGTCCAACTCTTGATTCCGGCTCAGGTCATGATCTCACAGTTCATGAGTTGGAGCCCCACATCAAGCTCTGCACTGACAGCACAGAGTCTGCTTGGAATTCTGTCTCCCTCTCTCTCTGCCCCTCTCTTTCTCTCAAAACTAAATAAATAAACACTAAAAAAATACTTTAAAAGAAAAGAAAAAGATCTTCTTTGGATGCAAATCATAAGACCGAACTCTATCCTTGGGAATGGGAATAGCACTTTAATTTGCAAATTTCCTGATGCTCAATTTTAAAAATAAGCTATTTTTAAAATGAGACCCTGGCATTTCAGCAGTAGTACCTCATTTCACAGATGCAGAATTAAAATCCAAAGGCTGTAATTACAGCTGACATTAATTGACATTATGTATTTAATGTTTAAGACCCTAGGGTAAATCCATGAGTGTATCATCCATTCCTCACAGTCAACCTGCAGGAAAGGTGCTAATTCGGCCGCATATGATACTGGAGTAAACTGAGGTCCAAAGAGGTTAAGTGGCTAATCAGATGTCACATGACTTCCAAGTGGTGGAGACAGGATTTGAACCAAAGTCTGTCTGGCTCCAAAGCTCAGGGGCTTAACCACTGTCCTTTATTGTCTCTGTGCTCTCTTGTCTTCAGAAAGTCACAAAGGCTTTGGTAATGTCCATTTCTGGACATGGCACTTTAATGACACAGGGTCTTCTACGATCTCAAAGCAAAAAATCTTTAAAAAATAAAAACAATAATGAAAATGAATTAAAGTCAATCCTTGAGGCCAGGGTACATGCACTGAGGTTTGTTAACCCTCACATCGAAGTTCTGGGTCCAAGCTTACAGCCTTCAGGCCTCTCTCAGGCAGCCTTCCTGGTGTGATTTCCAGTTGCTCACCAAGAGGCCTTCTCTGTTTTAATCAGGCTGAACTCCTTAAAAATTCTACTACGGAGTTTACATTTTCTTGTCTCTATTCCATTCCAGAAGCTGTCCTCCCCGTCTGAAACGCCATGCAAGAAGTTAAATGTGGCCACCGATTTTTTTTACAGGTCTTCCCATAAAAGGGTGGAAACTATTTCCCCACTACCCTGAATCTGGGCTGACTTTGTGACTTGCTTTGACCAACAGAATGTGGCAGAAGTGTCATCTATGACGTCCAAGTCTTGGCTTCCAGAAGCCCTGCACCTCCCGCTTTCACCCTCCTTGAACTCTGTGGCCGCCTGTGAGAATGAGAGAGACCACATGTAGAGGACCATTTCAGGATCCTTTACTGAAGCTCCAGGGCGTGAGCAAGACCACCCATGACCAGCTGACCCACCCACAACTGCATACAAATGCAGAATGAGATGAGCCATCCTAGCTGAGCTCTGCGCAAACTGCCAAGCCAAAGAACAGTGACAAATAAATGAGTGGTGCTTTAAGCCCTTAAGTTTTGGGTGGTTTGTAAAGCAGCAGTAGATTACTAACTAATGCTTTTTTATTCCTTTCTACCTAATATGTCTACCACCTACTTGTAGTCTGAACTTCAAAGTCACTCCTCCAAGAAATTTTCCCTGGTGAAAACTTCCCCTGCAAAGCTAGCCTCACTCCGGTTTAAGATGATGCCCTCTAAGGGCACAGAGACCTAGCTGCTTCCCTAAGTATTTCCCCCATCCACTGGCTGATGCCTAGGATCTCCTCATTAAAGTTTAATTACTTACATAAAAGCATAAGTGTCTATTAAATTTTAAGAGCCCCTAGAAGGGATAACAACTTTGTACTTTTGATTTTGCTCTTATTATAAAAGTATGCAGGAATAGAAAGTGACCCTAACTGTAAGGGCACTTTCCCAAAGAGAAAAAAAAATGTTATTCAACCAATTTAAATATAAACCTTTACGGAGGGGCACCAATGAAATAGTTATGTACCTAATTTCAATGTTTAATTTATTAATTTAATCAAGCATACACATTTAAAATAACATTATATAAAATAAGATTCGATTGAGAAATAGTTTTCTCCTACTTTTGCACTCCGTGAAGGTATTTGATTCGTAGTTGCCTCCATGTCTCGTGGCAAGCACTCTCCATATTTCTAGAGACACTTTTTGAGTCATCTGACAGTTTTCCAGATGGAAAACATCATCCTCTCTTCCATATAATTTGTATTTTTTTAGCCATAACGCTGTCACTGAAGTTTTTATCCCAAGCCACAAGTACCCTTTCACAAAACACTAAGACAATGATTTGTTTTATTCATCCTATGAGCGTATATTCATGATTTTCATAGAGGGACCACTTACAGTATTGCTATGTAAGGGATTTTCAGAAAGCTAGTTTATGATAACACCTAAGGCTTGCAAGTTAGGGATCTTATCCCAAAAAATAAATTCATTAAATTCATGTTAAATTCCTTTACTCTTTTTTTTTTTAACCAAAAGACCACCGTAATCATCTAAAAGTTCGTGACTTCTTGATGTAATTTCAAGCTAATGTGTTTTCCCCAAATAGTACTTGTGGTTTCAAAAAAAAAAATGTCAGAGAGAGCATCCCATAATGCAAAAGACTCTGGAAGGATCAAAATGTAAGGCAACTCCCTCTTTTCTGAGAGAAATATTTTGAGGAAAAACCAAATTTCCTTATCTGATATATATTAATACATGCTCATTCTAGAAACTTCAGGTAATTAGGTAAAAATTAAAATCACTGGTAATGCTATAATCAGAGATCATCATTTAAACATTTTGGTTCATTTCCTTCCAGATCCTTCTCCCATGCATGATTACACATTCTATTAAATTCAATCAGCTCTGGGGCACCTGCGTGGCTCAGTCGGTTAAGCATCCCAACTCTTAATTTTGGCTCAGGTCACGATCTCACACTGTGTGAATTTGAGCCCCATATCAGGCTCAGGGCTCTGCTACTGACGGCATGGAACCTGTGTAGGATTCTCTGTCTCCCTCTCTACCTGCCCCTCCCTGCTCATGTGCACACACTCTATCAAAAATAAATAAATAAACTTAAAAAAAAATTCAGTCAGCTCTATCTCTACTTAACATTATAACATAAGCATTTCCCTTGTTAGAAATTCTCTGTAAGGAAGACATCATGCACTCAACCACCCTCCTATTACTGTATATTTATATGGTTGGGGGAAGGGACAATATCTCAAGCAAAACCAGCCCCTTGTACCCTAGTGTACATAGTTTTTGATTCCTTTTTACTCCCACTTTTCCTTTATTGAGTATCCATTTAAAATATACTAAAAGTAAATAAAGGTGAATTCCTGCCCTCAAAAGACGGAGACCTGTAAACAATACATAATATATGATAAAAGGGAGAGAAAGCTTCATCGAGGTGTCAACATTTGAGGATGCAGGGGCTTTTATTGTTTGTTTGTTTATTGCTTGTTTTTAGGATAGTAAGACTTAATTTTGCAAATGTTTGCAAGGTCAAGAGAAACCTACAGCAATGTTTCCCCAACTAGATTCCCTGAACACAGCACCTCTGCTATGTGGAAGCCAGCTGGACCACACCTTTATTATGCACCAACTGCAGGTTTCCAGGACTGGGGAATTTTCCCCGAGAGCAGGTTTGGATGGGGTGGGGGTGGGGGTGGAATTGCACGAGGGCACTGGGCCTGAAGGGATGGGACAACAAAGAAGCAAGGAACAAGTGCAAACACGAAAGGCTGAACCGGCTCTGCCACACTCACAGCTCCTTGCTTTGCGTTTCTGTGGCCCACATGCACCACAATGACACCCACGACCTGTGCTCTCTGGTTCTTTAAAATAGGCATACTTTGGGGCGCCTGGGTGGCGCAGTCGGTTGAGCGTCCGACTTCAGCCAGGTCACGATCTCGCGGTCCGTGAGTTCGAGCCCCGCGTCGGGCTCTGGGCTGATGGCTCAGAGCCTGGAGCCTGTTTCCGATTCTCTGTCTCCCTCTCTCTCTGCCCCTCCCCCGTTCATGCTCTGTCTCTCTCTGTCCCAAAAATAAATAAACGTTGAAAAAAAAATTTTTTTAAATAAAATAAAATAAAATAAAATAGGCATACTTCATCTCCCTCCAACAAGTTCTGGAGTTTACTGGAGACAGCCATCATGTAACTGTACTGAACCCACGGCCTGGGTTTGAGGCCCAACTCCATTACCTGCTGTGGATTCTGTGTAGATTCTGGGTAATTCCCAGCCTCCTTTGTATACACATTTCTGCCCAAACAACTTTTCTGTCTGTCTATAGATATGGTCACAGGCCAAGTGACACATGTGGCACTTCTGGCCACACTGACCCTACAGATTCTTCACTTCAGATCTGTTTCTCACTTGTCCATGGCACCTTGAACATTTTCTGACTGCCCTAAGGCCACTATACCCAGAACTCACCACAATCCACCTCAGTCTGTGTTTATTTTCTCCATAGCATGGATCCCTTTCTGCAATTACCTTTTTTTGTTTATTTGTTTATTGTCTGTCTTCCTACTAAGATACACCATGAAAGGAATCTCACCCAATGCTAACACAGTGTGTGACACTAAAGATGGAACGGTGTGAAAGAATAAATGAACATAGACTAAATGTGGCTCCGGAAGATCATAAGAATGACACAGTGCTAGGTACTAGAGAAAAAAATAACATCTCTGACCTCCAAAGCTCACAGTCTAATAAAAAAGAGAGAATAAAAAACAAAATAATTGCAATACAGCATGCAAGCATAATCACAGATGTATACGTTGGAACAGAGGTGTACAGAGGAAGGGACCTAGACATTTTCTGAAGGAAGTGATTTCTAAACCTAGTTTCAAAGAATTTGTGGAAATCTGCCAGATAGGTAATGAGGGAAATCCTTTCAAGAGGGCCCCTTGGATCTTTATTCTGACCTAAACACTGACCTCATTTCCCTTCCCCATGGAAACTCAGGGTTAAAAATACCCTTGACAGATCATCTATTCCAGTGGCTCTTAAAGAGGACTTTGCGTTTTAAAAATACGTCTGCACATTCTCTGATACCCATCTCTTCAATGGAGCCTAATTCCCCTCCCTTTGAGTGCGGGCTGTATTTAATGACTCATTTCTAATGAATAGAATATGGCAAAATGGTGATGTGTGATTCTGAGGCTAGGTCATAAAAGGTCATAAGAAGTGGCTTCCATTTTACTCTCTCTCTCATGGATCCCTCATTCTGGAGGAAGCTGGTTGTCGTGTTATGAAGACACACAAGGCAAGGTGCAGAGGCCTCTTCCCCTCAGCCAGTGAGCCTTCCTAGAGAGAGGTTCTCCAGCCCAGTTAAGCCTTCCAGGTAACAGCAACTGCAATCAACATCCTGGCTACAATCTGATGAGACCCAGAAGTCCACACAAACTGTGAGTTGATAAATGTCTGTTGTTTTAAGCCACTAAATTTTGGTGTAATTTGTTATACAGCAATAGATAATAAATAAGAGGCCTCAGTCTGTGTTTAAGTGAATGATAACTATTTGGGTTTTTTTTTAGTATTTTTTTTCCAATATATGAAGTTTATTGTCAAATTGGTTTCCATAGAACACCCAGTGCTCATCCCAAAAGGTGCCCTCCTCAATACCCATCACCCACCCTTCCCGTCCCTCCCACCCCCCATCAACCCTCACTTTGTTCTCAGTTTTTAACAGTCTCTTATGCTTTGGCTCTCTCCCACTCTAACCTCTTTTTTTTTTTTCCTTCCCCTCCCCCATGGGTTTCTGTTAAGTTTCTCAGGATCCACATAAGAGTGAAACCATATGGTATCTGTCTTTCTCTGTATGGCTTATTTCACTTAGCATAACACTCTCCAGTTCCATCCGTGTTGCTACAAAGGGCCAGATTTCATTCTTTCTCCTTGCCACGGAGTACTCCATTGTGTATATAAACCACAATTTCTTTATCCATTCATCAGTTGATGGACATTTAGGCTCTTTCCATAATTTGGCTATTGTTGAGAGTGCTGCTATAAACATTGGGGTACAAGTGCCCTTATGCATCAGTACTCCTGTATCCCTTGGGTACATTCCTAGCAGTGCTATTGCTGGGTCATAGGGTAGGTCTATTTTTAATTTTTTGAGGAACCTCCACACTGTTTTCCAGAGTGGCTGCACCAATTTGCATTCCCACCAACAGTGCAAGAGGGTTCCCGTTTCTCCACATCCTCGCCAGCATCTATAGTCTCCTGATTTGTTCATTTTGGCCACTCTGACTGGCGTGAGGTGATATCTGAGTGTGGTTTTGATTTGTATTTCCCTGAAGAGGGGCGACGTTGAGCATCTTTTCATGTGCCTGTTGGCCATCCAGATGTCTTCTTTACAGAAGTGTCTATTCATGTTTTCTGCCCATTTCTTCACTGGGTTATTTGTTTTTTGGGTGTGGAGTTTGGTGAGCTCTTTATAGATTTTGGATACTAGCCCTTTGTCCGATACGTCATTTGCAAATATCTTTTCCCATTCCGTTGGTTGTCTTTTAGTTTTGTTGGTTGTTTCCTTTGCTGTGCAGAAGCTTTTTATCTTCATAAGGTCCCAGTAGTTCATTTTTGCTTTTAATTCCCTTGCCTTTGGGGATGTGTCAAGTGAGAAATTGTTACGGCTGAGGTCAGAGAGGTCTTTTCCTGCTTTCTCCTCTAGGTTTTTGATGGTTTCCTGAGTGAATGATAACTATTTGTACCTACCCTATTAGAGATTAAAACTGAGGAATGTTAAAAATATTTATATAGTAATTCATTGAAAACAGTAATAAATACAGCTCATGTTGACATAGATAACATTTTCATGAAAAATAACAATCTTGCAAAACAAAACTTAGTTACAAGAATGGCCTCACTTCACATTTTTACAAATCTTTTTGTAATGCCCACTTTCATGGGAGATAGCTAGATGCTGGATTCTCATATGTATGTCTGCATTTAATCACTTGTGAAATCACAAATCATGTAGCTTCTGAAAAACTCCTCCCCTACACTTGTAAGACAGAGAAAAACATCACTGATCTCATCAAGGTTCTCTACAACACCCATGACAGTAGATGCACAGGTCACACTAAGAATGCCCAGTGACTAGAAACTCACTAGTTCCCAAGAAAGCCCATTGCTCACCCAAAACATCCCTGGTGATCAGAGAGATCCTCCCTCTGCCACACTACCTTTGCTCTCCCATTAGTATGATGCACTCTTCGTAAAGCCATGCAGAATAAGTAGAATCACTCCTTTAAGGCTAAGACCCTTATATAGTTTATTTTAAGGGTTATTCATAACTTTACAGGGTACTTTTTCCCATGTTCCCTTAAAAACATCTTCAAGGTAATCAACTAAATTATGAATCAATTTATCATGAGTAAGGCCCTCCTGATAGTTTCAAGGGCCTTATGATCTTTTACCAGACACAAATATTCCTACAGTGACTGTTTTCAGATATCAGACTAGCAGAACTAGGAGATGACATAAGGAATGGGACAGTGTAATTAAAAGAACACTGAAAACAATCAGTGCAATTTATTTATTCATTATTTTCTGTAGATTTTATTTTTAAGCCACCTCTACACCCAACATAGGGCTCAAACCCACAACCCCCAAGATCAAGAGTCTCATGCTCCACTGACTAAGCCAGCCAGGCACCCCTCAATCAGTACAATTTAAAACAGAGACTTCTTGGGGTGCCTGGATGGCTCAGTTGGCTAAGGGTCCAACTCAATTTTGGCTCAGGTCATGATTTCACAGTTTGCAAGATCGAGATCGAGCCCCATCAGGCTCTGCACTGATAGCACCCTCTTACTCTCTCTCTGTCTCAAAATTAAGAAAGTTTAAAAAACAAGTAAATAAAACAGAGTTTTCTCTTTCTGCTTAAGGCACAGCCTTCTGATTGCTTTAGACATCCAAGTCTCGTGTTTTAAGTTCCTCCTTTACCATCCTGAAAGTTTCATGTACATTTCCACATGTGTCTCGTACATACTTTGGGCTTAGTGTTTCACCAAAATTGTCCCCTAGGTCCCTGTTTAGAGATGACGCTGGAGATGACGTCTGCTGGTTTGTCAGAATGGAAAGACAAACTTTGTGGTTGGTTCTGAAACATAGAAACAAGCCTGAAGATATTTCCAAAAAAGCCATCCAGAATGGAGAATAAAGTTTCCCTTCATGTTAACCTAAACTCTGGGGAGAAAGAGCAGTGCTCACCCAGATTTAAAGTTTGAGTTTGAAATCTTCTTATATCCACATCAAAATACTTGTCAACACCCCCCCCCCCGAATAAAAAATAAAAAAACCTTGCACTGTTGGTGGGAATATAAATTGGTGTAGCCACTGTGCAAAAGAGTACGGAGATTCCTCAAAAAATTAAAAATAAAATTACCATATGATCCAGCAATCCCACTTCTGGGTATTTATCCAAATGAAATCAGGATCTCAAAGTGCTATGTGCACCCCAAGTTCACTGCAGCATTCCTCACAATAGCCAAGACATGGAAACAACCTGAATGTCTTCTGATGGATGGACAGCTAAAGAAAACATGGTATATACATACAATGGATGTTATTCATCCATAAGAAAGCAGGAAATCCTGCCTTTTACAATATGGATGAACCTAGAGGGCATTATGCCAAGTGAAATAAGCCAGACAAAGACAGACACTATTATCTCACTGATATGTGGAATCTAAAAACAAACAAACAAACAAACAAACAAAATGAAAAAACAGTTGAACTCATAATTACAGAGACTAGAATGGTGGCTCCTGGTGGCTAAAGAGAAGGGAAAATGGGGAGATGTTGGTAAAAGAACACAAGCCTTCAGTTATAAGTTGTGGGGAGCTAAGGCACAGCATGGTGACTACAGTTGATAATACTGTATTGTATACTCGAAACTTGCTAAAAGAATAGATCTTATGTAAGCATTTTTACCACACACACATACACAAAACAGGTAACCAGGTGAGGTGACAGGAGTGTTAACTAACCTTATTGTAGTAATCATTTTAAAATAGGAACGTACATCGGGGCACTTGGCTGGCTCAGTAGGTTGAGCATCCAACTCTTGATTTAGGCTGTCAGCACAGAGCCCACTTTGGATCCGCTGTCCCCCTCTCTTTCTGCCCCTCCCCCATGCATGTGCACTCTCTCTCTCCCTCAAAAACAAATAAACATTAAATATTAAAAAGAAATAAAAATAGCAAATGGCTTTCAGGTAGATTCAATTCATTTTGATTTCCCTTTTCTTTCTTTTTTCTCTTATCATTTATTATTCCCCAGTTTTATTGACATAATGGACAAATAAAATTGCAGTATATAAGTTTACAACATGATGATTTTTTTATAACCATATATTTACTTTCTTGTGTTTTTTTCAGCTTTACAAAGGTATCATTGAAAAATAAAATTGTAAGATAAAGTGTACATTGTGATGAGTTCATATATGTACATACATTTTTAAAAAATATTTGGGGCGCCTGGGTGGCGCAGTCGGTTAAGCGTCCGACTTCAGCCAGGTCACGATCTCGCGGTCCGGGAGTTCGAGCCCCGCGTCGGGCTCTGGGCTGATGGCTCAGAGCCTGGAGCCTGTTTCCGATTCTGTGTCTCCCTCTCTCTCTGCCCCTTCCCCGTTCATGCTCTGTCTCTCTCTGTCCCAAAAATAAATAAACGTTGAAAAAAAAAATCAATGTTTAAAAAAAAAATATTTAGGTGCACCTGGGTGGCTCAGTGAAGCATCTGACTTTGGCTCAGGTCATAATCTCACGGTTCCTGGGTTCAAGCCCCGTATTGGGCTCTGTGCTCACGACTCAGAGCCTGGAGCCTGCTTCAGAGTCTGTCTCCCTCTCTCTCTGCCCCTCCTCCACTCATGCTCTGTCTCTCTCTCTCTCTCTCTCTCTCTCTCTCTGTTTTTAATGTTTATTTATTTATTTTGAGAGAGAAAAAGGGGGGGGGCAGAAAGAGAGGGAGACAGAGAATCTCAAGCAGGCTCTGCACTGTCAGCACAGAGCCCAATGCAGGGCTGGAACTCATGAACCACGAGATCATGACCTGAGCTGAAGTCGGACACTTAACTGACTGAGCCCCCCAGGTGCCCCCAATTTTTAATGTCCTAATTCAGAAGGATCCATTCAGAATACATACTTCTATTTCATTACAGAATTTATAGACTACAACATTGTTCCCTTAAAAAACCTAAATTAATATCACACAGTTCAGGGAATCCATTCAGCTATTTCTTATCTTCTTTCACTGTATAATAAAGTACATGATTAGTATTTTACCTTTAATACTAACAGCTAACACTTATTGAGCACTTACTATATCAAGGAGTGTATTAAGTGTTTTCAACTTTAGCTCATTATTAATTATTAATTAATCCTAATAACCTAATCCTAATCCTAATAACCATTAATCCATTATTAATCCTAATAACCCTACTAAGCACTCTTGGTATACCCATTTTACAGATGAGAAAACAAAGTTTAGAACACAGACAGCTAAGGTCCCAGAACTACTAATGGCCGAAAAGGAACTGCAAGCAATGGCCTATGAAATGCCAAAGCTCAACCTCTGAATCAATGCCCTTGTAAAAATCTAGTAGCATGACAAACCTTGAATACTTATGGATTGGAATGATGATTTTTTTACAGTGTGATCTTGGAAAGGATGAATGGGGAACTGCCTGACAACACCAAATCCCCTAAACATAGAGAGCCTTTGACTTTTCACCACATCCACACTGCATAAGACTTGAAATGACCTTCCAGGCATCAGGGAAAGTATTCACTTTGATGGTAATTGAAGATATTTGAAAACTCACAAAATGAGGAAATAAACAGCAAAAACTTGATTTGACTGCCTAAGAGTTACACTTAAATAATTTAAATAATTAAAGTCATTTGTGTGCCGCCATCTACATTTATTGTACATGAAATCAGATTGCTCAGATTCTGTGCATTTATTGTATATGTTCTATTTTATAGCAACAAGTTCTTCCCATTGGACCTCTCAGACCACATCCGAGTGCAGGAAGTGGCACAGTAGGGGCTGGGGTGCCATTTTCACCTCAGTCTGAAACCTGCTGTGCCATTTATTGGCTGTGTGGCCTTGGACAAGGTACATAACTTCTCTAGCCTCAGTTTTCTCACCTGTAAAATGAGGTTAAAAAAAAAATGAAAGACATGTCTTAAGTATAGGATTTAGTACACAAAAAGCACATGGTGTTTTGCTATTATTTGTGTCATTATAATAAATAATAAGCATGGCTATCTGATCAATTTTAAAAACTTGAAACAGTTTTGTTTTCTAGAGGAAAGCATTGTCCTCACTTCCCTCCATTCTGCTGCTGTGTTTCTAACTTATAGTTTTACCTCCTCACTGTGCCACGCCCCACCCCCCCACCCCCATGCTGGGACTTCTACATCCTTCAGCAAATACAATGCCTTGCTAAGAGAAGAAGAGAAGAGAAGAAGAATGAGAATAAAAGCTAGAGGCTATTTTTAAGTTTATAAAACAAGCTCCACTGACACATAGCAGAAATAGATCTGGCATTTTGAACAGAGAAGGGACCATTCTTCACCAAACTTCCGGGAGCAAAAGGGCAAAACATTTGCAGGAATGAAGCCACCAGGGATGCTGGAGAGCAGACCTGACCACTCCACAGGCAACGTTCCTATCTAGTCACACAGAAATACCCAATATCCACACACAACACTGATGGCACCGCCAGACATCCAAGACATCTAAACTAGGAACAAGTGAACCTAGAGGCATATTCTACGGGATTTTCAAAGGCTGAACAGACAGAACCAAGAGATGGTGCTCCAGGGCTTGATACTGGTCTTAAAATACGGTATTAAACATGTATAACTTGGAGATAACAGACACCTTCAGCAAAATGTACATGAACAAATTAAGTGCTCAGTAATCTTTGGGAAACTCTAATATCTGATACTTGTTTTATTAAAGGGAAGGAGAAAGTAGGTCACAGGATCTCAGCTTAGAAAGGAGAGTGGGCTGGGGCACCTGGGTGGCTCAGTCAGTTGAGCATCCGACTTTGGCTCAGGTCATGATCTCACAGTTCGTGAGTTTGAGCCCCACAATGGGCTCGTTGCTGTCAGTGCAGAGCGTTGCTGTCAGTGCAGAGCCCATTTTGGATCTTCTGTCCTCCCCCCCCCCCCCCCGTCTCTGCCCCTTCCCCACTTGCACTCTCTCTCTCTCAAAACTAAATAAATCTTGAAGAAAGGAGAGTGGGCTGAGCATCTGAGCCTGTTGAGGAAAGAGAGAATGCTTCTGGTGGCTGGAGGGCAGAGAAGCAGGGAATCCTCCCAGGAGCCTGTAATGCGGTCTTCATGAGGCTGTCATTTGTGTTTAGAAGAGTGCTTATTATGTTTGAGACTTATTATATAAGGAGAATATTGTCAATGGACCAACTTCTAATAGGCAGGTAGTTGGCAAAACACTTATTATTGACTCACTGCTTGTTCCTGGGAACGCTATTTAATCTTTATCACTTTATCTGTCAATAAAATATGGGAAAAACGATGGCCTCACCCTGCATTTTAGAGATAGGAGAGCTGCACAAGAGGGCCACCGTCCATCAGGAGAGCCGCCACTCAAGCACGGATAAATTCTTTGGCATCCGTGATGAAAAACTCAGCTGTGCCACAGCTGCCTGTGGGGGAGGGAGGGGCAGGTGGTGGAATCTCATGTGGAAACTCGAAAAGTAAAAAGGAAGAAGAATGGGAGAGTGCTCAGTGGCCTGAGGTATCAACGGAATTTGAGACAAATGATGAAAAATAAGACAAAATATAAGACACAGATGGAAGCACAGCACAATACCCAAATAATAAAGAAGAAAACATCCCCACTGAGTTTTGCAATCCAAAGGCATAAATAAAAATGACAGTCAATGAAAATTGGGAAGGAAGGTTGAAGGGGGAGGGGGGTTTAAAGTAAAAAAGACAATGTTAAGAAAATCTTAGAAGCTTATTCCAAAAATAAAACCAGGCAGAATTAAATAAGGAACAAAAAGCAAAACCATCATGAGTATGGATGATGTCCTTTTGGGGTCTTCCTTGTTCATTAACCTTTAATTCCTTCTCCTTAAATAAATGATTTCAAGTTACTGCCCATTTCTCCTGGCTTTTAAAAATTGCCTCACAGAGCCATGAAGCCAGTATTTGTTTTAATGGTAAGTATAAATTGTCTAACTGAAGGATGGTGGCTCATGAGGAGTCAAAGCGATAACCCAGGAATCTGAGTGTATCTATGTTTACCCACCGTCATGCAGGGAGAGAGACACTGGGACTCATTTCTATCTGGACTTTTTTTTTTTAATGTTTATATATATTTTTGAGAGAGAGAGACAAAGTGCGAGCAGGAGAGAGGCTTAGAGAGAGGGAGACACAGAATCCGAAGCAGGCTCCAGGCTCCAAGCTGTCAGCACAGAGCCCAACACGGGGCTGTAACTCATGAACTGCAAGATCATGACCTGAGCCCAAGTCAGAAACTTAACTGACTGAGCCACCCAGGCGCCCTTCGTTTCTATCTGGACTTTAAATCCTGGCCTCAGGAGCTCACCCTAAGCGAATCCGTGAAATGGATTTTTTTTTTTTAATGTGTAAAATTGAATAGAAGATCCTGAACCCAATGAAAGGGAACAGAAACAAAGTAACCTTTGCATCTCTCCATGGCCGTGTTGTAACTCACTCTGTGCTGTGCTACAGCTGCCTACACAGTGACCTTGTGTAGCTATTCCCGGCCAGGCCCTATCACAGACCCCGAATGGATCAGGAATTTCTTCTATCCCTAAGTGGTATTACTCAGTTATGACGAGGGGAAACAAATGACTTAGTGATGTTGTTTTGTTAAATCACACTCTAGGCAAACTAATAAACTAAATTTATTACACAATTAGCTATAAATATCTCAACTAATAACTGATATGGTATACATTTTAGTTCTGACCACCCAGCTTTCTGGCCACAGGTAGCCTTGTAGCATCTCATATCTACTGTCTTCAGGGTATTTATGTCTTTATCTGTTTTCTGATTCTGGATACTATTCACATGTATATGTACACTCACATGTATGTATATAGTAACATACAACACACACACACAACCTGTGTCCATCTACAGGCTTCTTCCAGATGACCGCTGAATTTACTTAATAACCAGTTATTAAATTATAAGGGTTTACTCCCCTAGCTGAAAAAGTGTTTCCTACTATCCTCTATCCCCCAGTGCTGGTCTGTAGAATACGCAGAAAAAACTACAAGGGATCAAGTTAAAAATGTAGATTCCTGGGACCAACCTCTAAAGATCCAGATTCAGTAGCTCCGGGGTAAGGCCCAGAAATATGTATTTTTTAACATATTTCTTCTTTGGAGACAAGAATGGACAAGAGAATAGGCAATATGGCGTGACTGTAACCAGTACAAACTGCCTGAGCTCCAATACCAACTCCCACTTTTGCTCTGTGTTGAGCAAGTTACTTTCTCTCTCTGTCTGCCTTATATGCCCACACTGGGGGTAAGGGAAAGTAGTATCTGAGGCACTATCATGAGGATTAAGTGAGTTAACACCTGTTAATCCTCGAAAGAGTATTGAATTCTCAAAAACTTATTTTTGAGAACTTAAATATTTCTTGCTTTATGCACATTTGTATATTGTTTTTGGAGTTTGGGGATTTTTTGTTTTCAAATAAGTATGTAACTATTTTTGCAATTAAAAAAAAAAACTAACCTTCCTTCCCCCTGGGGGATGGGGGGATGGGGTTGGGAGTGGGTGTGAACACCCCTAGGCCGCAGGAATGGCAGCACCCCCCTCCCCCGTGCATTTATACATGAGCTGTGTTGTGCAGACCTCAGGCCCACCCCCATCCCATGCTCCTTCTGATGCTAACCCCAGCAAGCTTCCACTCTCAAAGTGGCCCTTCCTCTTAGACTCTTGCTCCTTCGGGGCAGGCCTCCTCCTGGGAAATTGGGCAATGCCACCATAACTGCCTGGCCACAAGGCCACTTCACTGTGCCTTTCTTCTTCCCTTTTATACACTGAGCCACCCTATTCCCTAGGCTCCTGTCCTGCCACCTCACCCCATTTGCTCTATCACAGACCCCTGTGCCTTTCCTTTGCATTACTTAGCACAAGTTCTTTTTTTAATATTTATTTATTTTGAGAGAGAAAGAGGGGGGGGGGAGGGGCAGAGAGAGAGGGAGAGAGAGAGACTCCCAAGCAGGCTCTGCGCTGTCAACACCCCAACACAAGTCCTAATTATATATGAGTTTACTAAGTGATGGAGGCAGGTATCTACTTGGGTTGTTGCTGTATTTTAGCTTCTAACACTGTTCTTGGCACACAGATGGCACTCAATAACACATTCTAAGTGGATAGATGAGGAAATGGCTACCCGCAACCACCAGGCCACTCTGCGCTGCCTAACCCCACTGACTGTTGCAGACAACTCACTCACGGTCAGGTGCAGCCTGTATAGGGGAGGCTGGGGGGAGGGGAGGGTATTGTCCCTAGGGCTTGGCGTAGAGGAGAAATTCACTTAGCAGTTGAGTGCCCCCAGAAAGACTACTCCCCTAGGAAACAAAGCAGTTACTTCTCGGGATGGTTCCTGTGCTGCCACAGGACACAGTTGCAGAACTGTCCCTCCCAGGACTGCAATAGGAAAAAAATTACCACTCTTCAAACAGAACCCCTTCTCTTCAACTACCACCTTCCTATTAGAAACACCTTTGGGCATTTTAAACCCTCCTCTCCTTCTTGCCCACCCCCCATGCAGACAGACCCTGCCTGAGAGCCCAGTAGACCAGCTCTCCTACTCCTCTGTGATGGCACGTCTTTTTCAGATAAAATGAAATGGCAATATGTGGGGTGCCTGGATGGCTCAGTCGGTTTAGGCTTCCGACTTTGGCTCAGGTCATGATCTAACAGTTCTGTGCTGACAGCTCAGAGCCTGGAGCCTGCTAAAGATTCTGTGTCTCCCTCTCTCTCTGCCCCTCCTCTGCTCTCACTCTCTCTCACTCTCTCTCTCTCTCTCTCAAAAATAATCATTAAAAGCAATAAAATGGCCATATGTTTCAATTAATTTTAAAAGGTTTCCATGATTTGGGGGCCCCTGGGTGGCTCAGTCGGTTAAGCATCGGACTCTTGGGTTTAGGCTGAGGTCACAATCTCGTGGTTCGTGAGTTTAAACCCCACATCAAGCTCTGTGCTGACAGAGCAGAGTCGGCTTGGGCTTCTCTCTCTCTCCCTCTTTCTCTGCCCCTTCCGCACACTCTCTCTCTCTCTCAAAATAAATAAATAAACTTAAAAAAAAAAAAAAAAAAAAAAAAACAACGGGCATCTGGGTGGCTTAGTCAGTTAAGCATCCAACTTCGGCTCCGGTCATGATCTCGCAAGCCCCGCCTCAGGCTCTGTGCTGAGAACTCAGAGCCTGGAGCCTGCTTTGGATTCTGTGTCCCCCTCTCTCTTCCCCTCCCCTGCTTGCGCTCTGTCTCTCTCTCTCAAAAATAAATAAACATTAAAAATAATTTTTAATTAAAAAAAGGTTTCTGTGATTTGTAGTGATTTCTAATAAACTGCTGTTTATTAGAAAAAGCAATAAATGTTTTTTTCTAACCAAAATAATCCACACATAATTAGTTTTGAACTTCTTGAATGAGATGTGCTAAAATAAATAGAATCTTTCATGCTAATATAGCAGTGAAAGTGAAATGCTCCAAACTCCAATCTATTAAAATGTAGGTATTTTATCCAGGTCCTGCTCTAGATCTTTATTTTCTAGATCTCCTTTATTTTCATCATCCAGAAACATACTCTTAATATCTAGTAGAAGATGTAGAAGGTTGGCATGAATTCTTCTGACTTATTTTATCATCTGTGACATGGTTGCTTCTTCACCTATTACATTTTATGCTCAAAAATATTGAGTTCACTTTTGAGTTTCCCTATTTGGGCCTCAGATTTTTGCATACTTTCTCACATGGAGAAAAACGAACAATTCAAATCTGTGCTTGCTTGCAGGTTATTCGGATCCTGAGAATTGTATTTGCTTCTCTTTAATCCTCCCTTATTAAGTACACTTCTAAGAAATGACTTCATACATACCGCACCCTTTAAAGTGGAGGCTTCCACTGGAGCAGTGATTAAAAAACCCCCGAGCTGCTTTGCATAATGCCACCGGAGCCCTTACATTAGAAAGAAGATAGGTATCTGCTGGTGCCTCTTATCCCATCAGTTCCCAAAGTCACAAAGCCTGACCTACATGTAGTAGGCTCTATATAAAAGCAGGAAAAGTCACTGCCGTGGAATTTTCTGCATTTCTTTCATGTCCATTTAAACTGTTGTAAACTTTGCTTCTCTACTTACAAAGCAGCCAACCACCACTACGGGGGATGCCCAGGGCTCTGGAACTCAGACCCAGATCACTCTACCCTCCTTTGTTCCTTCTACACCTGTAGAGACCATCTTAGCAATGATGCTTCAGCGTGAAGTCACCCCTTCTCCCCCTTAATCATTTCCTCCAATATTAATCCGTCTTTTTTTTTAATCTGAGGGAATTTGTGTGGTACTTGCTCCAAAAAAGGCTGGCAGAACAAGGATGTCAACCTGGATTAAGTACGTATTTGAGCAAACGCAAGCTATACAATGTTTAATTTCTTTTACCCAATTTTAGCTAGGAAAAATACAGTAGAGAAAGGATACAAAGAGGGATTAACACAAAGAATGAAGATTATAGAGACTTGTTTGCCAGAATTCCATGGTTCCTTGTTTTTTCCCTTAACTCTGGCCACTTCTTCCCAAATACTCTTCAGTGGCACCTCCTCAGCCATTTGACTACTTTTTTAAATGTATGTTTTTAACAGCTAAGGCTGTTGAGACATAACTTACATACCATAAACTTCACGTTTTAAGTGTCTACTTCAGTGATTTTTTTTTTTTTTAAGTAAATCTAAAGTCACACAACCACACTCCTACAATCCAGTTTTGGAACATTTCCATCCCTCTAAAAAGGTCCCTTGTGTAGTGTTTCTTTGACTTCTTAGGAGCTTAGTCTTTGGACCATTGCTCTTTAATACTCCCATCCTAGATGATCTCATCTGGTCTTCACATTTTAAATATCAGATGTATACTGATGACTCCCAAATCTATGTCCCCACCCTGAACCTCTCCCCTAAACTCCAGACTCAGCTCCTCTTACATGTCTAATAGGCATCTCAAACTCAGCATGCTCAAAACTGAGTTTTGATCTTTCATTAAAACTGCTCCTCCCACAACCCTAACCAGTTAACAGAAACTCTTTCTTCCAATTGCCCATGCCAAAACCCTGGGAGTCATCCTGACTCCTCTCTTCACACCCCAACACCCAATCCACCAAGAAATCCTATTGGCCCTCCCTGTAAAATAGAACCAGAATCCAGCTACTTCTCATGCCGACACTGCAGGCAGCTGGGTCCACGCCACCGCTGGATTATTGCCACAGCCCCACTACTGCTCTCCTGCTCCTGCACTTACTCCCTACTTTTAATCCTCAACACAGGAGCCAGAGCGATTCTTTTAAATGTTAAGGCAGACTATGTCACAACCCCACTCAAAATGCTGCAATGGCTTCCCATGTCACACAGAACAAAAGCCAGTATCCTGACAGTGGCTCACTGCCCCTCATAAGCACTCCCCAGGAGCACTTACGGTTCCCACAAGACTTCAACTCCTAGTGCTATTCCCCATGTTCATTCTCCTTCAGCTTCACTGGCCTCCTTGTTCTTTCTCACTCACATCTGGCTCAGAACCTTGGCACTGACTGTTCCTTCTGTCCATAAGACTCTTCCCCAATAAAACTTTTTGCCTGATTTCTTTATTTCCTGTAAGTGTTTCCTCAAGTCTTACTTCTCAGTGAGGCCTATCTACATCACCCTACTTAATACTGTAAATTTTCCCCTGCACTCACAATCCCCCTTACCTTATTCTACTTTTCCTTGTTGCATGGAATTTTCCACTCTGTAAGTTGACAAGCTGCCCTTAAATTTAATAGGAAAAAGCAAGGGCAAAGGAGAGCCCCTGCCAGATATAAAACTTACTACAAAGCTACAGTCATAAAAGGGTATAGCAATGGTACAGAGATGGAAATGGGACCAATCAAATAGGATAAATGGCCCAGAAATAAACCCATGCCTACATGGGAACTTGGGATATGACACATTAGCATCACAAATCATTGAAAAAGAAAATATTATTTAATAACTTGTGCCAGAAAAATTGGCTTTCTATTTGGAAACAGATAAAATTGGATGCCTATTTTACATCATACACAAAGTAAATTCCAGAGGGATTAAGAGGCTATACACAAAAAGAAAAACTTTCAAACCTTAGAATAAAATATAAGAAAATATATCTATGACATCCTGGTAGGGAAAGTTTTCTCAACATGACAAAAAATGCAAAACCATAACAAAATTAAAAGGCAACCTATGGAATGGGACAGGATATTTGTGAATGACATATCTGATAAAGTGTTAGTATCCAAAATATATAAAGAACTTACAGGGGTGCCTGGGTGGTTCAGTCAGTTGAGCGACCAGCTCTTGATTTTGGCTTGGGTTATGATCCCAGGGTTATGGGATTGAGCCCCACATTGGACTTCATGCTGAGCGTGAAGCCTGCTGGAGATTCTCTCTCTCTCTCTCTCTCTCTCTCTCTCTCTCTCTCTCCCCCCCTCTCTCTCTCTCTCTCTCTCCCTCTCTTTCTCTCTCTCTCTTTCCCTCTGTCCTTCTCCCTTGCTCACATGCTCTCTCTAAAAAAATAATTAAAAAATAAAATAAAATAAATGAAACTTGTAAAACTCAACACTCAAAAAACAATAATCCAATTAAAAGATGGGCAGAAGACATAAACAGACATTTCTCTACAGAAGATATATAGACAGCCAACAGACACATGAAAAGATGTTCATCATCACTTATCATTAGGGAAATGCAAATCAAAACTAAAATGAGCATCACCTCACACCTGTCAGAATGTTTAAAATCAAAACACAAGAAAAAACAAGTGTTGGCAAGGATGTGGAGAAAAGGGAACACTTATGCACTGTTGGTGGGAATGCAAATTGGTGCAGCTACTCTGGAAAACAGAATGGAGTTTCCTCAAAAAGTTAAAAATAGAAGTACCCTACAATCCAGTAATTGCTCTACTGCGTATTTACCCAAAGAACAGAAGAACACTAATTCAAAGGGATACATGCACCCCTAAGTTTATAGCAGCATTATTTACAATAGTAAGACATGGAAACAGCCCAAGTGTCCATTGATTGATGAATACAGAAGGAAGAGATGGTATAGATATATGCAATAGAATGTTACTCAGCCATAAAAAAGAATGAAATCTTGCCATTTTCAGGGACAGGAATAGAGCTAGAGAGTATAATGCGGAGAAAAATAAGAGAAAGACAAATACCATATCACTCATACGTGGAATTTAAGAAACAAAGCAAATGGGCAAAGGGAAAAACAATGTGAAAGAGACAAAGCAAGAAACAGTCTTTTAATAATAGAGAACAAACTGATGGCTATCAGAGGGGAAGTGGGTAGCAGGATGGGTGAAATAGGTGATGGGGATTAAGGAGGGCACTTGTAGTGAAAAGCATGGGGTGATGTATGGAAGCATTGAATTACTAGATTGTACACCTGAGACTAATCTAACACTGTATGTTAATTAACTGGAACTAAAATAAAAACTTAAAATAAAATTTAAAAAAGGGAGAAAATGCACAACCTTAAAGCAAAATACTGAAATGTTTGATTATATTAACATTAAAAAGCACCTGCATAGCAGAAAACATGATAAATCAAGTTAAAAGATATGTCACAATCAAAAAGATGATATATATAATTGAAAAAGGATGGGTTTCCAGTATTTATATATTTACAACTATCACTAATAAAATAATCCAATGGAAGCATTTTTAATATTTAAAATAAAATTTAAATGTTGAAATATATGAATAGGCAATTAATTTACAGAAGAGGAAATTTATCTGGCCAGTGTACATATGAAATATGTTCAATATTACTAAATGATATGCAATTAAAATGACAGCACTCTTCAGCTGGCTCCACAAAAAATAAAAATATTTCTTATAACAGAAAGTGTAACTCATAAGGATGTAGGAAGAAATGAAACTTACACATCCTGATGGGGTATGTAAATTGGTCTAACTACTTTGGAGAAATATTTGGCAATATCCAATAAAGCTGAAAAGTTATGTATGGTACAACCTAATAGGTTCATTTTTAGAAATATATCTGGAGGGGCACCTGGGTGGCCCAGTCTGTTAAGCATCCAACTCTTGATTTCAGCTCAAGTCATGATCTCACACTCTTAAAATAAAAGCCCACGTCAGGCTCCATGCTGAGTATGGAGCCTGCTTGGGATTCTCTTTCCCTCTCTCTGCCTCTCACCCACTCTCTCTTTCAAAATAAATAAACATTAAAAAAAAAAACATATATATATATATATATATATACACACACACACACACACACACACACACACACACACACACCTGGAGAAACTCTCATATATACACACAAAATTGCATACAGGCATGTTCATTGCAGCTTTGCTTGTGATTGCAAAAAATAATGGGAAATAATTTAAATGGCCACCAACAAGAGAATGTATAAATTGTGATATCATATACATTAAATTCATTATAACAGTAAATTTCAAAAACATCATTGTGAATTTTTTTAAAAAGCAATGTGAAAAGTCATATATTGAATAGAATATCTATGTACTAATTTTTATAATAATACAAAATATTACTTACAAATATAAACACATCTAGTAAAAATGTAAGACACATACATGGAAAAAATACACATGCTATGTAGCCAATCACAGAAAAGACATAGTCTTCCTCCCCTCCTGAAATCCATTCCCCTTACAATATTTACCACTACTTCTACCAAGAAGCAAAGTCTATTTTCCCATCTCTTCAATCTGGTGTTTTGTGACATTCATTTTCACCAACAGAATGCAATGGAAGCAATGTTTTGCCAGAGACCCTACACATTTCCATTCTATTTTCCTTTTTAGAATCTTTCTGCTACCTTGTGAATAAGGCTGAGTTGGCTTAATCAATGATGAGCAACCCATGGCCAGCCAATCCCATCACTTCAGCCTACAATCAGCTAACCTCCAAACACATGATAAAGGCCATACCATCACAAGCCGGCTCCCTGCTGACCTGCCAGTTGACCACAGACACATGAGCAAGCCTCCCTAATATGAGAGCCCTATCTCATATCAGTAGAACCACCCAGCTGACGTGTAGACTCATGATCAATAATAACTGGCTGTTGTTTTAAGCCACTGTTTAGAGTGACTGACTTTTACACACAGCAATAGCTGAGTGATGCCTATCCCACTTTCAGAACAATGACCTCTAAGGAGAGAGAGAAGGGAAGAGTATTAAGGGGAGACAGACACATCTACCTTTTACACTTAATTTGTTTAAGGATTTAAAAGTCCTCAAATCCTGTGGTAAATCTGGATTGAAGGAACTTGAGAGTGTGTTATATTATTTCCAGAATAACTCTGAATATTTGAAATGTTGCTTAATTTGTTTAAAGAAGCATGTTAATATTCTTTCAATTTTTGACATATTCATATTAATATACTGGAGCAAGACAGAACTTAAAAAATTGGTTCATCACTGGGGTCTCACGTAGACTGGATACACAGAAACTTGGAGATAGTAAGCCTTGACTTCACGTTCCCGACCTCACGAGCCACTGTGACTCAGACTGACTAAATATTGTGTCACACCTCATTCTGTGGTAACATATAAACAAGAGCTGAGAGAAAAATATCAAACCCTCAATTAATCAGAACTCAAGAAACACATTTTCTTTCATGAAAAAAAGAAATCGATTTTTAGGAGAAAACAAAGACAAAAATGTTGTTATCAAATATATTCTTTGATTTTCAGATTAGTCCCAGGATCAGCACTGAGTCAAGCTAACCTTTGCATGTTCAATTTTAAAGTAGGAGAGTAGCTGTACACTTTTGAGTATATTTTCATCAAAGATTGAGACAAAAATGAGTTTCTATTTGATCTTCATTTTACAAAAAAAATTAACTTAACTGTTCATCCCCATTCAGCCATGCTCCTTTTATTAAGATAGACTTCTTTCTTCCTCCCTTCCTTCCTTCTTTCTTTCTTTCTTTCTTTCTTCCTTCCTTCCTTCCTTCCTTCCTTCCTTCCTCCCTCCCTCCCTCCCTCCCTCCCTCCTCCCTTCCTTCCCTTCCCTTCCCTTCCCTTCCCTTCCCTTCCCTTCCCTTCCCTTCCCTTTCCTTTCCTGTTCCCTGTTAGAATGTAAGCTTCACAAAGACAGGCATATTTGTTGGATCACAGTGGGGATGGTGGTGGTGAAGATTAAGGAATGCATGTAGAGCACACAATTGACCCAGGGCATTGCTTAACTAAAAGGAAGTTTGAGTTCACCTATAGCCAGTATGAGTATCTAGGAGATTTAAAATTTTGCACTGACTCCTCTCAGATGTAAATTTTTGAAAACATTTGAATAAAGCTGATTATCAGAAAAAATAGGGTTGTTTACTTCAATTTTGTTGCAATATAATTTCAAGATTACAAAAACTCATACTGTAAGAGGACTGAGAGAAGAACTTCTAAACAATCTATATAAAACTAGTTCTAGCCACTGTGTGTCAATTATATGCAAATAAAATATTAAAATAAAAAAATTAAAATTTTTACTACTACTTAAAAACAAAAACAAAAACTGAACCTATCCGTAAATCCCAAGTCCCTAGTGCAACCTGCTGAAAATGTTCCACCAGTCCTTAAATGCCAAGAGATTTCTAAGAAGCCTGTAGCTCTGATTTTGATAGGATCCATTCACCTTAAACCTTACAATCTAAGTAAAGGAAGGAACCAGTCTATATCTAACACATTGGGTGAAAACATAGCAAGCAATGACCAATCTCTCTGCCTGACATTTAGACCCAGGAATACAAACACTTCCTTTACATGAAAAGTAGTGGAAAGAGTGGAACCAACATCATTCCAGGTGGCAAGAGATGAGAAGAGGCATTTGTGGCCAAAAGACAAGGTCAGGGAGGGGATTTGGAAGAGCCTGATGTGAGACAAACAGTCAAAACAAAATAGGAAGTATATGCTCTGAAACAAGTCAAGTCACTTATGAGCCAGGCCAGCAGAATAAATCAAGGCTACACAAAGCTGAAAATGAATCAATCTCATTTATAAACAGTTGTAAGGCTAACCCTTTCCAATTTAGTTGTCTATTAAATGTACTAAAGGCCCTTTTATCTTTCTGCTGCTTCTGTCCATAAGTGATTATGATAGTTTGGTTTCAGCTTTTTAGGTTTAATTTCTAATAAAGAATGACTATAGAGCTTCAAAAATAGTCAAGCTGAAGGCCAATATGGCAGAGTAAACCAACTAGCACAATCACCTATCTCAGTATCTGAGAAAGCTCAGATAAAAATCAAAAATATGTATCAATAATTAAAATATGAATAGTGCTTACAATGCACCTGGCATTATTCTAAGGGCATTATACATGTTAACTCACTTGATAGTACATCTTTTTGAAAACCAACACGATTATCATCCCCACTTACAGATGTAGAAACTGCAGCTCAGGTAGACCTGAGATTTAATCCCAACCAGTCTAAATCCAAAGCTTGTGTCTTTAGCTACCATACCACTCTGCTCTCAAACAAAATAGGCACATAAGCAATGTGAAAAACAAGAAGAAAAAAAGCCATCCATTACCAAACAAGGAGAGGGTCTAAGCTTATGCCATAAACTTTGAAAAGAGAAATCTTGGGGCAGCTGGGTGGCTCAGGAGATTAAGCCTCCGACTTCGGCTCAGGTCATGATCTTGCACACACCCTGAAAGTGAGTTTGAGCCCCGCGTCAGGTTCTGTGCTGACAGCTCAGAGCCTAGAGCCTGCTTCCCATTCTGTGTCTCCCTCTCTCTCTCTCTCTCAGCCCCTCCCCTGCTCACACTCTGTCTGTCTCTCTCAAAAATAAATAAACATCAAAAAAAATAAAGAAAGGAAAAGAAAAATCTAAAAAAATAGAAATAAAAGAAATTGAGTGTCTACTAATCCTGTTCCTAGTCCCCAGAAGCAATATTGAATTAATACTTTGAGTCAGAAAAATCCAGAAAAGTCTTGCCAACGCCTCTCTCCTCTCTCCCCACCCCACCCCATCCCCAAAATTTAGAGACATGTGAACCAATGGAGTGCACAGGTAATTTCAGGAGCAGTTAACACTTCAGGCTTTACCATTTTCCAGGACTCCGTGAAGAACTGGAAAATAAACTAAAGATCAAGAGAATCTGTCCAGGAATAAAATGCACTCCCAACCAGTCTGACTGATCTTTAGTATAGAAAATTTATCAAAATCTCAGATGAGAGAATGGGGCTCAGGTCTTCCAATAGACTGCATGTAGTTCTAATCTCATTAGGCAGCTCATAAACCATGCTCTGAATGAAGGAGAAACAAATCTCAGATGAGGTAGAAAGTGTCCAGAAGAATGCACCTACATCAGAGCAAACTAAAGTTGTCCACGTTAAAAATGAGAAAGATAGAAATTAATGACTTAGCAACGGCAAACACATAGGCACACACAGAGCATAAAATAAAATAAAATAAGATTAAAAATAATATGTAGACTTAAGAAAACTAATTGAGCACCAAAACCACACCACTGGAGTAGAAGTCTACAAATTATGACCCTTGGAAGAAATCTAGGACATCACTGATTTTTATTAAATGTTATTGGAACATGTGTTGTCTGTGGTTGCTTTTGCACTACCAACAGTCGAGTCGAGTAATTACAACAGAAATCATATGGCCTACAAAGCCTCAAATATTGATTTGTGCAAAAAAGTCTGCAAACACCTCCACTAGAAAATTAATCATACACAGTTGGCCCTCCTGTCCTGGGCTCTTCTACCCCACCTCTGTGCTTCCACTTTCTGGTTACACCCTAAAATTGAATGCACACTAGCATAAATGCAGTATGAGTTGGTGGCTCACCCTTTGGGCTTCAAACCCAGCCCCCAAGAACTACCACATTATCACATGCCTTGAAAAATGTACACTTCACACCCCCAACTCAAGCCAAGCATCTTTGGTAATATATAATTGTAACATCCAACACTTATTTACCATGTGCTAAATACTACTGTGCTTTCATAAAACAGAAAAAAAAATGGTAGAGGTGGAATACAAATAAATAAAATTTAGGCAATATGACTTCAGTGAATAATACTCCCTACTGCATAACAATCCTCCTTTATAGATCAATCTAAAAATGAGAAAATGAGAAAAGAGAAAAAGCAGGATCCAAGTTGACAACACTTTATTCTCCTCCTTTAAACATGTTTTATTGGAAGCATCTTCATAGTAAGCATTTTAGTGACTTATTTACATTATTAATGTTCAGAAAAAAATCAGGCCGCAATTCTGATTATTGAAGATTTAGAGTTCTCTCACAAGTTTACAAAGTACAGTGCAAAATTATGTGTTATTACTTTAAGCTCGGCTAGAAATGAATAGAAAGCACATTTTATTCTCGCTGGCCACTGGACTAGAATTTACAACTTTGAGGAAAATATCCCACTAGACTAGCCTACTACTATCTCTTTAAACCCCCAATGCAAGCTTTCACATCTCCCCTGGGTGTTTCTTAGTACTGAACAGATCTTAAGTTTACTTATTTGAAAATAATTATAAAGTCTTGTATAGAAAGTGATTTTTGTTCAGAAATAAAATTTCTCAACATGTACATACCTCATTGTAATATCATCACTATTTTGTATATTCTCTATGCTCACTACAATTCAATTTTAATTACATTCAGGCACCCAAGATATGTCAGAACATACTTAGGCATTGTTAGCTTATCAAACATTTTATCATTTATTCTTCAAATATTTATTCAACCCAAACCATGCTTTACAGGCACTGTGCGGGGTACCAGAGACACTAATGAATAAGCCCCAGGATTTTTGGAATTAAAGTCATGACTACAGATGAGCTCCTCTGAGATGGATATATAAAACAGGAGTGGAAAAAAGATTTTCCTCTCTTATGCGAACTCTGATAGTTTGGTGGTTTCCTAAAGCATTTTTGAGAATTCTTAGCATAGCATCAGAGATGAGAGAAAATTGCCAAAATCAATTAGCAGTGCCTTCTATGGACACATGTAATTTGGTTCATTTTGTATGTTCATGATTTCTTGTTGTATTATTAAAAAAAAAAAGGACCAAGTAAGAAATACTGCATATCAATGTTTATGATATGAGTGAAGGAAAGAAATAAGCAGCAGCAACCTATTCCACAGCAACAGCAACATCACAGAAGCAAATAGGAAGAGGGTTTTTAGGAGGAAGTAGACAATCGTGTCAAACGTCATATTCCTTGAAGAAGAAAGTTGGCAAATTGCAACTCATTGGTGACTTTCCTGAAAACAGTTTCAGAAGAGTAAAGAAGTAGAAACTTAAGTACAGAGGATGAAGAAATAAGGTAGTGGATACAATCTACATTTTTCTAGAAATTTCAGATTCCTCACACTTTACACTGCTCCTTGATATGTAATAATGCATATTTGGTTCTGGGATTATTTATTTGTTCACAATTTTCTGCCCTGAAATTGTAACATCTAGACTGTGTTCATCTGGTATATCCAAATCTCCATGATACCATTTTTCTCTATAAACACATAATTCTAGGATCCTGTCTTACACCAATCTGATGCTATACTCATACACCTACTTTGCCTTTTTTGCTAAATTTTTTATTTATTTTTGCTAAATAATCATCTTCTGTTACAATAATATGAAATACGCTATTACTATACAATGTTTACAACTCAGGATATCAGATCAGCTCTCTTCAACTAAAGCTCAATAATGATTTTTGGGTCTAATATATAATTTATTAGTCAATATTTTATAATATATATAAAATCCTGAATTTGGCTCAGGAACTGCAGTGTAATTAATTCGCTAAGGAATACTTAAAGTCACACTGCAATGTAAAAGGAGAAATAAGCATGATTTCTCAATGTGAATATTCACTAATATTGGAGACAATTTTGTATGCAGTTTATAAGAGCCCCAGTGCCAAAGATATAATAGGATGTGTACAGCCAAATCCAATAGCATGTCCATGGCCAATTTGCCACACTTCAATAGTGCGAACCTTGAAATACCAGTGTTTCCACTCACACATCAAGGCTTATTCTAGAGAAGGGATTGAACATAATGTTTCAGTTTAATCCAATTTTCCCACACTAATATACAACTGAACCAAAAAAAAAAAAAAAAAATTAAGTCAGGAGTCAGAGAAATTGAAAGAAGATGAGTTGGGTAGAAATAAACCACGAGGGGCGCCTGGGTGGCGCAGTCGGTTAAGCGTCCGACTTCAGCCAGGTCACGATCTCGCGGTCTGTGAGTTCGAGCCCCGCGTCGGGCTCTGGGCTGATGGCTCAGAGCCTGGAGCCTGTTTCCGATTCTGTGTCTCCCTCTCTCTCTGCCCCTCCCCCGTTCATGCTCTGTCTCTCTCTGTCCCAAAAATAAATAAACGTTGAAAAAAAAAAAAAATTTAAAAAAAAAAAAAAAAAAAAAAGAAATAAACCACGAACAGAGAGCTCAGAGTTGTGACCTAGAGTCTATTCTCTACTCTGAAGCTGATGAAAATGGTTGACTTGCCTGGATGGCAGTTTTCACATGTAGTAAGTGAGAGAGGAGAGTTAGATCTCAAAGGTTCTTTCCTGTTCTAATACTCTATGCCACTATGAGCCTACAGTGATAGGAAAGCAGAGTAAGACACCAAGACAAATTACAACACAGAAGATCAGCCTCAAACTCAGGCAATAGAAGACCCCTGTTTCAAAGATTAGGTTTATACTTAGGACATTTAGGAAAACTGCATTCAAATTAACTCAGAAATAAATACTGGTCAGTCTTTGGGGGCATTTCTTAAGCTGCAGGCCTATTATGAAGGTAAGCTATGGTCAGCCAAAATGTGCCTGTATAATCAAATCATCTTTGTTTAAGTAAGGAAGAAGGAAATGCCAGTCCATTGCATCATGAGTCATTTAGTGAGTCATTTAGTGAGTCATTTAAGCTATGTCAATAGCTTGTGTAACAAGAAAAAAAAATCCGTTGTTATTAAATTTTAGGGTAAGATTTGTGCCACATAGTTTAAAAATCAAGATCAGAAGTTTGTTGTGGTACATACAAACTACCGGCTCATTACTTCATGATTTCATGATTACATCTTATTACATTAGAAATATTTTTGGGGGCGCCTGGGTGGTTCAGTCAGTTAAGTGTCTGACTTCAGCTCAAGTCATGATCTCACGGCTTTCCAGATTCGAGCTCCGCATCAGGCTCTGTGCTGACAGCTCGGAGCCTGGAGCCTGCTTCGGATTCTGTGTCTCCCTCTGTCTCTCTGCCCCTCCCCTGCTCACACTCTGTCTGTCTCTCTCTCTCACAAAATAAAGAAACATTAAAAAAATTTTTTTTAAAGAAATATTTTTCCCTTTTATTTCTATGTCTGAAATATTAAGTCTTCATTTGGAAGCAGTTCTCAAATCTACAACAGCCCAAAACATAATAAAAATTTCTATTCTATCAAGCTGGTCATTATTCATTCCCTACCTGAATGTTAAAAGAAACCTTTTAACTTCATTTGCAACGACCAGTATGAAAAAGGTAATCATATAGAAGATGTAAGGTCAAATCACTTGGTTTTTTAGAAGCACCAAGTGAAATCCAGTCTGAACAGTTGTGTCAAATTGCCATTTGTATTTACCAAAATGTTGAAAGAGTACCCTACTGTATTTGCCATTTAAGTAATAAACATCATTCAGTTTTTATTATGTTTCAATTGCACCAAGGACTTCACATAAATTATCTCAGATATTCCTCAGAGTAATTTGGGGGATAAATATCATTATCATTATTTTACAGATGAAGGAATGAAGGCTTAAGGAAATGAAATGTCAGAGCGTTAAAGCCAGGCTTTGAAGTCACTTCTCTTAACCTCTGTGAGCACAGAAGTGTCATAGATAGAAGGTGAGCAGTTGTTGAATTCAGAAGAATAAAAACTTGCTTGTTCTAGCACAATCAAGGTAAGTGAGTTTCTACTTACCTGGTGACTCTGGAATATCCATCAGGCACTCAATAAATGTATAACAATGGACAGCTGATGGATCAAGCCTGGAATTCTACAAGATCATTATCAAAAAGAGAACAGTTTGATTGTGCTAGCAATTATGTCTGGTAGGCAGAAAGGGCATTATTATCCTTGTCTTACAAAGGAGTGTTTACAGAAACACAAGGAGAGTAAATAATTTACAGAAGGTCACACAGTCAGTAAGGAAAGAAGCACGGACACACATGCCCACCTGTAGGTCTTCCAAAACCAAGTTGAGTGTTCTTCCCACAGTACCACACAGCCTTCCCAAAGAGGGTGCTCTGTCTAATTCAGTGAGGGCCATTTATCTGTTTCACTTTGTTTCTTAGATTCTTAATGACATACCAAGATTATCTTGGACTTTCTTCCAATCCCAAATATTTTGTTAAGGTACAGATTTGTGATTTTCAGTATAGCCTTGAACTAGATGCCGCACCACTCTACTACCTGAAGGAGATGAACTGAACCCTCCTACCCACAGAACCTTGTGCACAATGAAGTAGTGATGTTATTAGTGCTTCAATATAACAGAAAGAGATGATCATTCACAGTGAGGCCCTGAAGCCCTTGGAATGAATTTTGTAAATGTTTACTTAACAAGTAATTGAATAAACACAAACATAGTGATCACTTCTGGTTTGGCCAGTGGTCTCTGGGAGACATCCACCAGGCTAGGTGTATATCATACGATCCAGTAGGTTATAAGAAAATATTAAAATTTTTACATAAAATTTTTGTCATCTTTTTAAAATTTCTATTTTCTTTTATACTATATATGATATTTAACATAGTGGCTCATGTAAATAATTTATGAATAAATGTATAAACATATAAACATTAGTATTACATTATATAAAAGATTTTATTAATGGAGGTACATAGGGGCTCCCGGGTGGCTCAGTCAGTTGAGTGTCTAACTCCTGATTTCAGCTCAGGTCATGGGATTGAGCCCGGTGTCAGGCTTTGCACTGAGAATGGAGCCTCCTTGGGATTCTCTCTCTCTCTGCCTCTGCCCCTCTCCCCTACTCATGCCCTCTCTCTCTTTCTCTAAAATTTAAATAAATAAATAAATAAATAAATAAATAAATAAATAAATAAAATTTGGATTATAAAGAAATGGGGGTACATAATAAGGAAATTTGGAAACTTCTGGTCAAGATCAAGTCAGCTGCCTTGCCCTCTGTGAGCCCCACAAGGCCTCCAAAGCACCTCATATAGTGGTTCTCAAATTTTAGTGCAGATTACAGGGGTTTCATCCCTAGATATATTGACTCAGTAGATCTGTGGCAGGATCCAAGAATCTGTATTTTTAACAAACAACCAGGTAATTCTGCTGCAAATGGCCTCAGGGGAAACACTACCTAACAAGGCTGCAGGGTACTAGAGGATCATACCTTCCTCCAACCGTCACCTTTCAGATACTTCAATGTCATTTTGAGAACCAAGGGAATAAAAGTTCTAGGTAAGAATGAGTGCACACTGGTTATGAGCTTAATGCCTTGAAGAAAAAATATATACTGATAATAATAGTAACAATAATAGAATCAGCTACCATTTATTGAGCACCCACTTAGTATTAGATTATTTCTAATCATCACAATAATCCCACAAAGTTGCTATCAAAAGCCTAATTTGACAGAAGAGGAAATGGGTCTCACCAGGATTAAGCAAGTTACTCAAGATTTTCCTTTCCTTTTCCTTAAAGTTTTGAGGCCTAGAAGAAGAAATTTCTTTACAATTTCCCAAGAACCCACTGTCCCATTTGTGTGGGGGGCAATTAGGTTTATGATCTTGATGCTTTACCCACATTTAAATTCACATGCTTCAAAGGTTGCTGAGAATCACATTTCTGGTTTCTTCATTGCTAGTCACTATCTTGGCTTTCTTCATGTAAAT
Source organism: Leopardus geoffroyi (assembly GCF_018350155.1). NCBI lineage: Eukaryota > Metazoa > Chordata > Mammalia > Carnivora > Felidae > Leopardus > Leopardus geoffroyi. The sequence continues at coordinate 46,369,899 of NC_059338.1, read as the reverse complement.
GATCATCTTCTGTCACATTAAAGCACTAATCACATCACTACGTCATTGAGTGTAAACATTCTCTTATGAGCTTGGAAAAGTCCACAGAGAGTTTATCTATACTCTACCGTATAATCTACCCACAAAGGTTAATTAAAGATGATGACTCTTTTAAATATATACACTCAAATATTTATGAAGAATTTCACTTCTCATGCCCTCAACTTCCATCTTTAAAACGAAAGGTTTGGGCTAAACACTTGCTCAAATCCTTCCATTCTAAATGTTTAAAAAAAGGATAATTTGGGGTGCCTGGGTGGCTCAGTTGGTTGAGCATCCAACTCTTGATTTCAGCTCAGGTCATGCCTTAAGATTCTCTCTCTCTCCCTTTACCCCTCCCTCACCGCTCACGCTCATGCTCTCTCTCTCTCTCAAAAAAAAAAAAAAAAAGGCTAATTTACCAGTGCTTTCAGCAATGCATAATAGTCATTTATTTAAAAGGTTTCTCCTAGGGGCGCCAGGGTGGCTCAGTCGGTTAAGCGTCCGACTTCAGCTCAGGTCACGATCTCGCAGTCCGTGGGTTCGAGCCCTGCGTCGGGCTCTGGGCTGATGGCTCAGAGCCTGGAGCCTGCTTCCAATTCTGTGTCTCCCTCTCTCTCTGCCCCTCCCCTGTTCATGCTCTGTCTCTCTCTGTCTCAAAAATAAATAAACGTTAAAAAAAAAAAATTTTGGGGCGCCTGGGTGGCGCAGTCGGTTAAGCATCCGACTTCAGCCAGGTCACGATCTCGCGGTCCGTGAGTTCGAGCCCCGCGTCGGGCTCTGGGCTGATGGCTCAGAGCCTGGAGCCTGTTTCCGATTCTGTGTCTCCCTCTCTCTCTGCCCCTCCCCCGTTCATGCTTTGTCTCTCTCTGTCCCAAAAATAAAAAAAAAAAAAAAATTTTAAAGGTTTCTCCTAGGGGTGCCTGGGTGGCTCAGTCGGTTGAGTGTCTGACTTTGGCCCAGGTCCTGATCTTGCAGTCTGTGAGTTCAAGCCCCACGTCAGGCTCCGTGGTGACAGCTTGGAGTCTGGAGCCTGCTTTGGATTCTGTGTCTCCCTCTCTCTCTGCCTCTCTCTATCTCTCTCTCTCAAAAATAAACACTAAAAAAAATTTTTTTAATAAAAAATAAAAAAATAAAAGGCTTCTAATTTCAGTGCCATAGCCACCTCCTACCTTCCACGTCTTCCAATGTAGACTCGTTTCCTTTCCATGTTAAGGCAAGTTAGTCAGTCACCCTTGGGAAATCCATACTATCCCCAACTACAGTGGCTGTTAGAGGTATGAAGAAATGAAGCAACTCAGTGGTACCATGACTCTGTAAATCTCAAAAGTCCAATTCCAAAAGCAACACTAATTACAGTCCTACCTTCTCTCTCAGATTGCTCACTTTGAGGGCACCTAGCTGCCTTATCATTAAGACACTCAAGTAGGCCCACAGGCAGGTTGAAGGCAAAATGGAAGGATCTGAAACCCCCAAACAATAGCCATGTGAATAAGCCATGTTGAGCCAATGATGCACAATCTTGGAAGTAGACCCTGGAGCCCTCAGTCAAGCCTAAAGATGACTGTAGCTCTGACTGACCCTTATTCTGCAACCTCATGTGAGATCCTAAGTCAGAAATACCCAGCTAAGCCATTCCCAAATTCCTGTCCCTCAGAAATCATGTGAGATAATAATGTTCATTGTACTCAGCTTCCACACACACAACAGCAATAACACTTCTAGGATTTGCCCCTGAAATAAGAGTACCCAAACCACTCCCTCAGAAATTTGCCCTGGAAGGAAATCTGACCTGGACACCAAAACAATGCTTTATAATTGTATTTTGTTGACTCCTTCTCCTATTCCATTAACCCCCAAATGGTTATCAAGAATTAACATACCTCTTCCTTGTCACTGCCCTCCTGGATCTAATCAGGAGGGTAATGGTAAGTGCTGGGGCAGCAGGGAATGTGGTCTTTAACCATTAATTCATTGTTAAGTGTTGGCCCCCCATATCAAATCATTCTGACTCTGATCTATTACCAAGCTTATATTAAAGTGGCCTACATCTACATGGAATCTACCCACAATAAAAGACAATATGACCACTGATCTCCAGTCTCTAGGACATTCTTAGAGTCTACAAGGAACTTATATTGGCCTATGTGGTCTGTTGGCTGGACATTCATGTTATTGGGCCATCGTCTCTATCCTATTCTAATTTACACAAACAGGTGCCAAAGATGAACCATGTTATTTAATTTTGGCCTGAAAGGAAGCAAAAAGGATTCTAATCATTCAAGCAAGGAATTTGTGAATCTTTGGACCTCACTGATACCTCTTTGTGACTGTAAATATGACCATTAATTTATTTGGCTGCTCCAGAATGCCAGCGTAATAAGATAAAAATCAGCCTGTTTTTACTTGCTCCATATGGGCCTGGGGGCATATGCTCACCACAGAGCTCATTCTCAGACTTCAAAGCAAATTCTATTGTGAAGAAGTGATGTATTCGGAACTGAAGAATGAAGCTAAATATACGCTAGTACATAATAATGGTTGAAAAGACTTTTTTTTTAAACCTCCTTGTCTATGTTTTGCAAATCACAGGTTTTTAGTTTGAAATGCATGCTGCCCACATGAAATGACCCAGATACAATTTAGTAGCCCTTTTGATAGGGGATTCTTCTATTTTACTGTCCTTCATCTTAAACAATCTGAAATGAGTTTCAAAAATATGAGCATTCAGTGATTCATTATCATTTAATTTCATTAACAAAAGGCAGCGTATGGAATGACTTTTGTTATTTTTAGATTTTAAATTTTTTAATGTTTATTTATTTTTGAGAGAGAGAGAGACAGAGTGTGAGTGGGGGAGGGACAGACAGAGAGGGAGACACAGAATCCGAAGCAGGCTCCGGGCTTTGAGCTGTCAGCACAGAGCCTGACACAAGGGCTCAAACCCATGAACCATGAGATCATGACCTGAGCCGAGGTCCAACGCTCAACCTACTGAGCCACCCAGGTGACCCTGTTCTTAAATTTTAATGGTTGTTTCTTTATACCATAACACTTCCTTAATTGCTGGAAATGCAACATAGAGAAGCTGGGTTGCCTTCCTTTATCAACCTATTGGCACCCATCCACACCATTCCAAACAGCTTCAGGTTGAACCATTCTGCCACTAACTTAACTATGGGACACTGAGCCTCAGTTTCCCCAACTTTGCAAGTTTTGGGCCACATGGTGTTTAAGTTTCCTTTCTGTGGTAATATTCTGTAATGCCTCCCCAAAATGATTTTTAAAGAAAAGCTTGTGAAAAATTAACCCTTAAAATTACAGTTACAAAACTTAAGTAGAATAAAAACAGTCTAACCCAAGACACTTCTAGATAACCTTCCAACATGTCCTTTGATTGTCTGTGTCCTTTCAGAGAACACAGTCTCTTCCTTCCACCCTCTGGATCTCCTACTCTCCAAGGAAGGGCTTTCTCCCCAATGGGTTCCTTGATTGAACAAATTTCAGGATGAACAGCTGAAAAAAAAGAACACTATAGCACTGCAATCATTTATTATAGGAGTTTCTAATCTGTTCACGACCATCCTAGAAGAACCATGAAAACAGAAGTGAACAGTTGTACATCTCTGGTTCCTATATATGTCATCCTCCTCTATTCGTCAAATATCTTCCCCTCCTTTGAAAATGTGACCATGTTGGGGCGCCTGGGTGGCGCAGTCGGTTAAACGTCCGACTTCAGCCAGGTCATGATCTCGCGGTCCGTGAGTTCGAGCCCCGCGTCAGGCTCTGGGCTGATGGCTCAGAGCCTGGAGCCTGTTTCCGATTCTGTGTCTCCCTCTCTCTCTGCCCCTCCCCCGTTCATGCTCTGTCTCTCTCTGTCCCAAAAATAAAAAAAAAGAAAAAAAAGAAAAAAAAAAAGAAAATGTGACCATGTGAACCCTATTCTAGCTTGCTGTCCTATTCATCAGAGGTCACAACTGACCATCTGCAGACTTTATTCAGCCTACAGACATGTTTTCTTCATCCTCCACATTCTAGAAGGACCAACCATCCCAGTTTGCCCAGAACTCTCCCCATTTTAACACTCAAAGACCCATGTTCCAGGAGACAGCTCAGTCTCAGACAAACCAGGATGATTGGTCACCCAATTAAAAATGTTGGCCCATCAGGGCACTGGGTGGCTCAGTCGATTAAACGTCCGTCTCTTGATTTCAGCTTAGGTCATGATCTCACACTTCATGAGATCGAGCCCCGCACCAGACTCTGTGCTGACAGTATGGATCCTGCTTGGGATTCTCTCTCTCCCTCTCTCTCTCTCTCTGCCCCTTCCCCACTTGTGCACATGCACATGTGCTCTTTCTCTCTCTCGCTCTCAAAATAAAAAAATAAACCTATAAAAAAACAAAAACAAATATGTTGGCCCAAGAAGTTTAGGGTTTTTAAGTTGCCAATATGCAGATGTCAGGTGGTTTCTCAGAAAAATCAAGACTTCTGGCTTCTCTTTAAAAAATGAAATGCCCTCTTTCATGGCAACAGTCAACAGGAGTTGAGTAACTGCTTCCCCATTAGATAAGTCATGTTATTTTTAGGGTCCCACAGGCCTTGGCACTCCACACTACTCCCCCTGAATGAGGCTGAACACCAGCCATTCATTATTACCCTTACTTGGGCTGTTGTTTTCCTTATGGTAAATTAGCAAGTGAAATGTTCCCTATATCTATGTGTCTCTCAGAAGGAACAAAATGAAAGATCTACCAACAGGAGAAAACATTTTTGTGTGTGGAAGTGAAGAATATTCCCACTGGTTAATAGACATGGCCCTCACACCCAGTACACAGCCAACTGGACCCTCTAGTCATTGAAGTCTGGACACACATAATAGGTCCTGTCATTTCTAGTTGATGGCTGGGGTTTACTCAGGAATTTGGCAGTATTTTCCAATGTGCTCAGGCTGCCAGCACCCCGGAAAACATTATTAAACCATGTCTTAAGTACTTGATCCTTTGTGACAGGAACTCAATTTCTGTCGTTGCTTCTGCCTCATATAAAAATCAGATAAACCTTATTTTCCTCTCCAGAGATTTCTTGAGTTTCAGCCTCTCTAATTAATTTCTGTGCTTCATTAATCTTGAAGTCATCAAGGACTCTAGGCAAACACATATAACCTAGGGCTGGCAATCAATTTTAATATTTGTTCACATGGGAATATTTATAAAATGGTCATCTCCTACTTGAAACAAAAAAGGAAATCTTTACATTCTCATCTGTATTTGCGGGAAGTTAATCCTCATCTATAAATCCTGAACAAGGAACTAACCTGGAGAAAGCGGAGATTCTCAGCTTCACACAGGCAGGGATGGCGCGCCCCTTTTTTGGCTCATCATTTTAATCCCAGCAAACAATACATGCCTGGCCCATAGTAAGCACTAGAGCAGCATTAATGGAATAAATGAATAAATGTGTGAGTGAATAAATAAATGTTGCAGAAGAAAGAATAAGCTTTGGACTTAGGGAGATACACAGTCAAATCCCAGTTTGCCATCCCAGCTCTGCCTGTTTATAGCCAGGTGTCTTTAATTAAGCAATTTCTCTGAGCCTCAGTGTCCACATTGGCACAACAGAAATAATATCTACACCTCAAAGGGAAGCTCTGGGGATTAAGTCAGTGTTCAAGACCTAGTATACAGAAGGTACTCAAAAAGAGGGGTGCCTGGGTAGCTCAGTCGGTTAAGCGTCCGACTTCTGTTCAGGTCATGATCTCACAATCCGTGGGTTTGAGCCCCATGTCAGGCTCTGTGCTGACAGCTCAGAGCCTGGATCCTGCTTCGGATTCTGTCTCCCTCTCTCTCTGCCCCTCCCCGGCTTACATTCTCTCTCTCCTCTCTCTCTCTCTCTCAAAAATAAAAAACATTAAAAAAAATTTTTTTTAAAGTACTTCACAAAGAAAATGAAAGGAGAGAATGGAAGAAATTCTTAAGCTATCTTTAAGTGTGAAGTACTTAAAAGGAAGAATTTAAAAGTTGCAGACTTTTAAGTTTCCTAAATGTGATAAAATCATTCTTAAAAGCATATTCTAAACTTTTGCTCAGGTTTTTCTGTATCTCTGCATTTTTAGTTGAGCAAGGGCTCCCTAGTTATCACTTCATACCGATTCTATTTAAAGTTAGAGTTTTAAGCATGTAAAACAGATAAATCAACAGCACCTATCACTGCAATGAGGCTTTCTTTAACTACTGGAAAGCATGCAGGTGTAAAGTTAAGAATAAAAAGAATTTGTGGGTTTTTATTCTTCTAATAAAATGAATTCAATAATGCATATATATATTCACTGCATTGTATGAGATGGTTAATGTACACAATATATTTTATAAAAATAGATTCATTCAAATAAACACACCCTTATGGATTGCAAATAAAAAAAAAAAATTAAGTAATGGATTTCTTGCTTAGCCAACACCAAAATTGCCAGTCTGAGATTCTGTGTAATTTAAGCCTTTTCTATGACTTGGGATTAACCACTGCCCTAAGCTGGAAATAAATGTACATGGCCAGCTTTGAAAAACACAGCTGAGCAATCTCACGTTTTTTGAGCTGTAAGGTATAAACAGTTCAGCCCTCCAGGAGATCTCAGATCATGGCTTTATTGAGCTTGGTTTGTCTGAGACTGATGCTTTAGGACTGTGATGCTATTCACAGTAGCAAACATGCTACCGCATCTTTGGGGAAAAGTAATTATTTCTGAAGTTGTATGAACACTACCCATTAGTACCATGTACAAAAGACTCTCAACTATTTGGCCGTTTTTTAGTGTGACCTTATTGCCTGGCAGGTACAAACTTGAAGATTCACTGACTTTGTTATCACTCGTCTCTCCACCCTACCTTACCACCACACCTGGGTTATAGGTCAGCTGGCCCTCAACGTTGACTTGCACCTCCTTCCAAAGTGCCTTCTTGTGTTTCTGAGACTGGAAAGTGAAAAGCCACATCTCCCAGACCGCCCAGCAGCCAAAGTTTTAGTTCTAATTCGTTCCACTAATCAGAAGTACTGGCACAAGAGCTGGAAGATCAAGTGAGCTGGAGCACAAGCTTTGGCCGTTTTGCTCTTTCTTTTGGCCGAGCTGAGGTGGCCATATCTGGTTTTTCTGGGGCAATTTCCTGATCGTGACAGCTCCTGATAGTGCTGACCTTCTTCTCATGCTAGCTTTGTGATCCTGACAGTGATGGCTCGGTCTCAGAGCCAGCAGCTGGCACCTCAGCTTCCTGGTGCAGTGGGAAAGAGGTCTCCTGAACAAAGAGCAGTCTCTCCGTTGGTGGTCCAGGCAGTGCGTGGCTTTCCAGGTTGTTCTTAAAAGCTCAACCTGGAGGCTGTTTCTTCAGCCCTCTCAGGGATTCTGTAAGCCACATACTGTAGTTAATCCCTTTCTGCTTAAGCCAGCTAAAATGGATTCTATTCTTTGCAACTGAACCCTGACAGACACAACCCTTAACTCCTAACTACTGAGAATCTCTTCTGTGCTGAAATTGCTTGGGAGATAGGATTATTCATTCAATCAGCACACAAACTATGGGCCTGAAACTGTTCTAATTATGGGACTGCCATGATAAATAAGGCAGATAAGGTTGAGGGCTCAGAGAGCATTCTTTTAAGAGAGAAAGACATTGGGGCGCCTGGGTGGCGCAGTCGGTTAAGCGTCCGACTTCAGCCAGGTCACGATCTCGCGGTCCGTGAGTTCGAGCCCCGCGTCGGGCTCTGGGCTGATGGCTCAGAGCCTGGAGCCTATTTCCGATTCTGTGTCTCCCTCTCTCTCTGCCCCTCCCCCGTTCATGCTCTGTCTCTCTCTGTCCCAAAAATAAATAAACGTTGAAAAAAAAAATTAAAAAAAAAAAGAGAGAAAGACAGAAATTCACCATGTAAACAAAGAATAATTCAAAATATGTGAAACGAACAATTTCAGATATAAATGTAATGAAGAAACGAAATCACAGTAACATGATAAACTCTGCAGGCAGGGAGAGTCATGTTGGGTAGGGTGATCAGGGAAGGCCTCTTTGAGCAAGAGACATTTGAGTAGGAACCTGAGTAACAAGCTGGGGTCTACCCTGTGATGACTTGTGGATAGAGCTTTCCAGAAGCAGGAACTGAAAGAAAAAGACAGGAAGGTGAGAATGAGCTCAGGATGAACAAAAGGCAGAAGAAAGGGTATGACTATAGCTTAATGAGGACAGAGAGACAGGACAGGAGCCCATCTCATTTATTCATTCATTCATTAAATATTTGCTAAGCAGTTACTATGCACAGGGCTCTAATCGAATTACTGCAGTGAACAACAGAGACACAAATTCCTGTTCTCCTGGAGGTTATATTCTAATGGTGGAAAAGGAAGGTAAATAAACAGGTAAAACATATATTGTATTAGATCAGTGTTTCTCAACCAGGGATGACTTTGCTCCCTAGGAGATACTCAGCAATGTCTGGAGATAATTTTGGTGGTCACAACTGGGGAGGGAAAAAAAAGGGTTACTAGTATTTAGTGAGTAAGAAGCCAAGGATGCTGCTAAATATCCTACAAAGCACAGAGTAATCCCCAATAACAAAGAATTATGCCAAAATGTCAACAGTGCCAAGGTGGAGAAACCCTGTATTATGTGGTGACAAGAATTATGGAAAAAAAGGTAGAGAAAGGTGATAGGGAAAATCAGGGGCAGGGCATAGGAGGGCAGGGCACAGAGGCAGTTCAGGGAAGAATGCAATAAGAATATAACATTTGAACAAAAACCTGAAGGAGGCAAGGCAGTGTGCTGTGAGGATATCTACAGAAAGAACATCGCAGGACAGGAAAGAGCAAATGCAAGGGCCTCTGGAACAAACACGTTTGGCAAACCCTGGGTAGCAAGGAGAGTGATATGGCCTAGTGAGCCATGGAAGAGAAGCAGAGATGAAATTGAAAAGGCTACCAGGGCCCTGAGTTTCTGCTTGTGCTCTGAGCGATCAAGAATCAATTACTAACTCAGATCAGTTAAAGAGCTTTGGGCGGAGCAGTGACACAATTTCTGACTTCTGACTTCGTCTGCAACTGGATCACACTGGCTGCTGTTTGGGAAATGATTCATAAGTGAACAAGGGCAGACAGCAGGGAGACCAATTAGGTCACATTTAGTGGATTGCGACAGAAAGAGAGGCGTAAGGATGACAAGGAAACTGTAGCATGAGCAAGCGGAAGGTCTGAGTCGCTGCGTACTGTGATGGGGAGAGTGGGGGGTGGGGAGCAATTGGGGAGGTGGGGGAGATCAGGCATTCTGTGTTGGACATGTTGAGTCTGAGATACCTACTAGAAATCCAAATGAGAATGTCACCCACAGTAGAATATGAGTCTGGATTTTGGGAGAGAAGCCTGAGCAGGATATGTAAATCTATTGGAATCAATGAATAGACGGTACCTAAAGCCACAGGTATACAAATCACTAAGGAACTGAGTATGGAGAGAAGTCTGAGGACTGGAGAGCTAAGCAGGGCCCAGGTAATGCAGAATATTTATCAAACTGCTACATATATATGGTCCAATATTTTGCTAGAAAAGACAAGTCATCATTTTAAATAGGAATCCTGCTTATAAAATGTATTTTTGTTTAACCTTAATATTATCATCTTTCAAATCAGTTCTCAAAAGTAGATAATTGGTGCTATAAATTCCTTAAGAAAAGCCTAAAAACACGACATTTAAAGTGACAATATCATAGGTTACTGAAATTGTTAAAGAATTCCATATTTAGACCATAAAAACCACCTAATCTGAATCCGAAATATTAGGAATGGCAAAACTGAGGCCCCACAAGCCAGATCATTAACTAGTGTGACTTTAGAGTGCCATTTGCCCAAAGTCACATGGCTAATTAGGGGCACAACCAGAATAAGTAGCTTAATCTATTTCTTATTCCTACGCTCTTCCCACTTTGCCAGGCTGAGAAGTCAACTCAAAATAAAAAAGAAACTCCTCTGGAATAGTATCAGGGAAGAAATTTGATTTGTTTGCAAATATTTCATATTCAACAAACTCGTCCTATAAACAGCCCATAGCATGAAGCAATGCACCTCTGTATCTGTAGAAGAATAAGAATCTATCTTGTGCACTGAACTCAACAACGAAACACTAACCCTATTTGGGAAGGCAAAATAAGCCCTCTGGCAACTAGCCCTGTTGCCCTAGCAGCTAGGAGGAAGGTAAGGAAGTGAGTCAACATGGGGATGTGAGTTGGTTAGCCCAAGATTTTGTTCCTACCCTGCAATAAACAAGCCAACATTGAGAAAGCTGGTATTTACCCTTGATGGGCCATCCCATGGGTGCTGTTGGTGCAACAGTAAGAGAATTAAAAGTGTCTCTGTGCTTTGCCTACTCTCCTTTCCATTATTGTCTCAAATAACACTCACAAATATATACATTTATTTCCATGGAACGAAGCAAAGTGGATTGCTATGGCTCCATTAGACACAAAGGAATAGAAACATCAGAAGGGGAAGTGAGCTGGCCCAATCACCTTATGAGTCAGTGGTGGAAGAGACAGCATTCTATCCTGAAGGTTAGCCACTGACCATATCCCTCCTCTGTTCTCAGTAAGCAAACCCAGAGAGACATAGCAGAGCTGGGTCTGGACTAGCCCAGGGAAGGGGGAGATGAAAAAAAGAGCTTACTTTCAGGCAGTGAGTAACCCAAATAGCACACCCAGGGAATGCAAATCAAAAACCCTCAGATTTCAAACCTCTGCTGTGTATGCCAAGGCTCTCCCTCTTAGATGATCTTTGGATTCTATAGGACAAAATCTGGGCTACTTGCTTTTTTTGTTCCTTTTAAAAAAAGTTCCCTTAAAAAAAGTCTCCTCTGGACATTTTTTCAAAATAAGTCTGGTTTAAAGTTGCTTTCTGGAATTCTATTTACTTCCTCCATTCAGTAGAAGATCACTCTGGGGACAGGAAATCTGATCTAGTAGGAACCTTCTGTTGAAAAAGAGAACTACTAACATCTTTGAAAAATCAAAGGGTGCAATAATACATTCCCAAAGCAAATCCTTTAATGGAAAAGTCCCTACTGCTGTCTTCTGGGAAATAGAGTCCTTAAGCAAGTAATCTGAATTCTACTGCATTATTTCTCCATGTGATAGAATTTTGCTTATTTTCTAGGCCATTCTTGGAGAAGTCTTTTCACATTTTACTCACACTTTAAGGCTAAGCTCACATGCAATCTCTTCTCTGAAATTTCCCTGACTATTCCTTTCAGGCAAAGTGTATCTGTGCCTAAATTCTTCCACTAGACTGGAATGTCCTTAAAGCCAGGATTCTATTCTTTATTCAATCCTGTACTCTCTCTATAGTATCTAGCATGTACTTTTGCACAAAAGTAGGGAAATCTAGAAGGAAAAGTTTACTTGCCAACCACACTGAAGGGGATATTGCTAAAAGATTTTAAATATGTGAGTGGAAAATGTAAATATGCCCAGAAAGGCTACTACCAAAATGGGTACTTTTAAATACATTGCATGTCATGATAGGTGGTCAAGTAGAAAGTGGATGATAACACTTGAGAGATGCTATCGAGGCGTTCTTAGGGCAGATGGGGAGGTAGATCAGATGACCTTTAAAGCCTTTCCAACTCTAGATTTCAAAATGATTTGTTATTTATTTATTTATTTATTTATTTTATTTTAGAGAGAGAGCACAAGTAGGGGAGAGGGGTAGGGGGAGGGAGAGAGAGAGAGAGAGAGAGAGAGAGAATCTATATTAATATTTTTTTTAATGTTTATGTATTCTTGGGAGAGAGGAGGACAGAGTGCAAGCGGGGAAGGGGCAGAGAGAGAGGGAGACAAAGAATCCGAAACAGACTCCAGGCTCTGAGCTGTCAGCACAAAGCTCGATGTGGGGCTCAAACTCAGGAACCGTGAGATCATCACCTGAGTTGAAGTCAGATGCTTAATGAACCGACTGAGCCACCCAGACGCCCCTAAGAGAGAATCTTAAGCAGGCTCCATGCTCAGTGTGGAGCCTGACACAGGCCTCAGTTCCATGACCCTGGGACCATGACCTGAGCCGAAATCAAGAGCCAGACACTCAACTGACTGAGCCACCCAGGTGCCCCTTCAAAATGATTTTTAAAAGGTTTTGCCTTAACTGAATATTACTACTTAACTATTGCCTCCATGGACGCTACTTCTACAGCAAGCAACTCTTGAAGCTTTTCCAAACAGCCTGATTAAAACACCCGGTTTGGGGCGCCTGGGTGGCGCAGTCGGTTAAGCGTCCGACTTCAGCCAGGTCACGATCTCGCGGTCCGTGAGTTCGAGCCCCGCGTCGGGCTCTGGGCTGATGGCTCAGAGCCTAGAGCCTGTTTCCGATTCTGTGTCTCCCTCTCTCTCTGCCCCTCCCCCGTTCATGCTCTGTCTCTCTCTGTCCCAAAAATAAATAAACGTTGAAAAAAAAAACAAAAAAAAAAAAAACAAAACACCCGGTTTATAGCTTCTAAGGAATGCATCCTAGGAACCTCCTAACTTTGATGTAATCCCATCCTCACTTCACTTGGTCATCACAGAGGCCCATGGTTCAGGAAGTTTACAGAGTGGTTGGAACCTAGACCCTTTAACTCTCAACCCCAGATTCAGGAATTCAAGTTTATGTGCCACTTTTGTACTCACTTGCTGGGTGTCCTTGATCTCTGCAAGTGTAAGTCAGATCCAGAAGCGAGTCTAAGAATGATTATCCCAATATTTACCATTGCTGCTCTTTCTCCATCTTGTCAGTGAGGAATACTGAATGGACTTTGGTTATCACCATTCTTGCCCAATAAGTGCCAGATTAATGGCACAGAGAAAAGGTGGAAACATGCTCCTCAAATATCCCACACTTCCTGCTGATTAGTGCTCTTTAAGGTAACATCACTGTCTGGAAATATGCACAAAATACTGTTGAAAGAGACTATGCCTAACACTATGGAGTAAGTGGGATTTCAGACATCAGTGGGGTTTGGAGACTAAGTTAGCAAGAGTACTTCACTACTGTCTGTCTGTCTACCAACCTGTCTACATTCTAATCACAGCATGTATCACAATAATGTTGGTCCCTATGTGTCTTAAAAGCAAATTTATATAAAGCAAACAGCTGAAGGGATGCAAATTAATCAGGACCCAAATAGCAATATTATAATATGGTAAGCTATTTCTTTATCCTAATTTTTTTTTCTAATTTGAAAGAAAAACTTATAAAGCAAAAAATACCATAACAGACCTGTCACATGTTTCTTTTTACCAATCTACTTCACAATGTAAGTCTTTTTGTAAGATAAATACAACTTTCCCCAGCTAGAGGTTATTATTGTCAATATAAGGATAAATAAACACCTCCACAGTAAATCCCAAAGTATAATTATCACAAATTACTTAAAGTAATTTCAGTTAGTGGAAAAACAAGTTCTCCATTTGAAAATGATCTGTGATGTTTTCAAGAGCTTCTGTGGCCTCAGTGGGAAAATAGGATCTGCCTGAGTATCTGTGGAAGTAGTAACAGTCCAAAACAATCAAACGACCTCCTATGGTAAACAATGCAACAAATAAGAGCAAGACCATTACTGCTTGTAAAGACTTCTAAAAAGACTTCTCCCGTGATATCATCGTCAAACACCAGAAGATATGATGTTGATGCACTGCTTATATATGAATATAATGAAAAAGCATATCCTAAAAGGGTTGTAATGAATATAGCAAATGGCTGAAACCCTGTTATGAGGAGTAAAGATTTATGTATATATGTATATATGAATGTTTTTATTCATTCATTCCTTCATTCATTTATTTATTTTCTGTATATTTCCAAACCCTCCTTGATTTCCCTGTAAATACCAGCTTTAGGCTTCTATAGCATAGCACATGGTGGTTCTTTATTAAATAATTGTCAGGTTGAATTTAAATCAAATATCTACCAAATCTGGTTAATCAAACACTACGAATTCACTCTTATGCTGACCTAAAATGAAAGACGTCAGGCATCTCACCTCAATTGCTATAAACCTGGTGAATTTATTCTGAGACAGATGACCAGAATCAGATGAGTTACGGGACCCTCAATAATTCATTGTGAGGCTATAAAGGAGGAATCCCATCCCTTCATTTTCCCGATGAAAATCACTGACCACAGCATGGAAAAATCCCAAACTCAGCACCTCTGCTTTCTTTAACCAGTCTTGCTGGCGTCCTGGCAGACCAATTTGGAAACCATGATTAATCCTCTGGTAAACAGAAAATAGGCTCTGGAGCCAAGAGAAGCCAAACCTGAATCACTCTCTGGAGACTCTACCCTTAGCCCATTTAACTCTACCTCCTCCTCCAGGAGCTGGCTAACTTGCCTGGTAATTTTTAGCAAACAGAAAGGTCTTTCCTTGGTGACAGAAGAGCCCAATGAAACAGAGATGAAAGTGTCCCTGTCACTGACCACGAGTTGGTATAACCCACATATATGCAACGGTTACCATGTCCTGTATGGTTCAAATGAAATTGGCTGGAACCCCAAGCTACATGGAATGGAAGACCCAATATCCTGCCCAATTTCTCCTGGGGTTGGGGGGAAGGAGGACAAGGTACCTAGATGGCTCTGACTTAATTTGGTCTGCCATCCACCTCACCACCACAGAAGAGCTACCATTGCCGTTGCCTCATGCTAGACATGACCCTGCTTCATTCACACACACCCCTCACTTTATGTGCCTTCCCAAATATCACTGACTCAAGGCTCTCGATATAACTAACTTTTATGGAAGATTCAAGGCAATGGAGAAGACTTACATGGAAGCACCAAAAATAATTTAAAAGTGAAAATAGAGGCAACTGAGTGGCTCAGTCAGTTAAGCTTCCGACTTTAGCTCAGGTCTTGAGCTCATGGCCCGTGAATTGGAGCCCCGGGTCAGGCTCTGTGCTGACAGTTCGGAGCCTGGAGCCTGCTTCAGATTCTGTGCCTTCCTCTCTCTCTGACCCTTCCCCACTCACGCTCTGTCTCTGTCTCTCAAAAATGAATAAATGTCAAAAAAATTAAGTAAAAATTAAATAGCTCTGTTCTTAAAAGCCCTTCAACCACCCTCATCCCAGAAGTTTCTTACCTGGGGTCCTTTCTCCTCAGCCTCTGGCCTCTGCTCTCGCTTTCTCTTCTCTACTTCCTCCCTCCCCTTCTTTCTCCTGCTAGCCCCTTCCCCTAAATTCTGTCCCTTTATTATGTAAGTGTTACTTTGATTTCCCTGTCTATTTGCAGACTTTGTCTTCATCTTGTCCTAAGAAGAACTTTATGAGCAGGTATTCAAATACATTTATACACACCTACACACTTGGATGAGCACACATGCATGCGCACACACACACACCTGTGATACTCAGAAAATACAAGAGCTGGGCTAGAAGTTCCCAGGAGCTATGTCTATAGAACTAGGAGAACTTAACAGAAAGAAAGATAGGTTTTTAAGTTGTGTTTTAATTTTTTGGTAGGAGTATGGCCTTTCCCTTACTTTTCTAGGGTGTACTGCTCACTGGAAATATTAAAGATTCTTGACTGCTATGTAACTCTGAAGCCCGGTGGGCAAGCCAGCTCCTATTATGCAGCACACAGACCCTGAGCTTCTGACAGCTCAGGTTATGGCTTCCCCCAGGTCCACATGCTGTTGCAGCATCTACACTTTTGCTCACTCACTCTCACCCCGGCCACACACACACACACACACACACGCGCGCGCGCGCGCACACACATGCACACACCTATTGCCTCCTGGAATGCTTTTCCACATTTCACCTCTCTGAATCAGATCCATTCTTCAAAGTTTTTCTGCATAAAGTCTCCCAGATCGTGGCCTCTGAGTTTATTCTTTCTCTGACTACTCATTTCATTTGCATAGGTATTCCTCCCTATTAGTGACTTGCATTCTCTGAGGGCAAGGACTTTTGTCCAGCCCTTTCTACAAAGACCCATATTAACTAGCACCATTGTAGACATGCAAAAGATGCTTAGCAAGTGGTCGATGGAATTAAACAGACCACAAGACCTTTGAACCACAGTGTAATTAACCATCGCATAATCAACCACAAATATTAACACACCTTTTTGAGGAAACCCAGATCCATGGAAATAGCACTGTACAGCAGATTTTAGCAGTTGCTAATCTCAAATCTAATAGTTACCCTTTTGGTGACCCTGAGTCAGTCATTTAACTTTTGTGAGCATCATTTTTTTTCTTATTTGTAAAATAAGAAAAAAACACCTGTGCGGCCAAGCTCCCCTAGTAGCTGTTAAGGATTAAATGTAAATACAGTGTCCCCCCTTATCTATAGGGGATATGTTCTAAAACCCCCAGTGGATGCCTGAAACGATGAATAATACCTAACCCTATATATACTATGTTTTCCTCTACATGCCCACCTATAATAAAGTTTAATTCCTAAATTAGGCACAGTACGAGATTAACAACAATAACAATAAAATAGAGCAGTTATAACAACATGTAACAAAAGTTATGTAAAAGTGCCCTCTCTCAAAATATCTTCTTGTACTGTACTCACCTTTCTTGTGATGACGGAGAGGATAAAATGCCTCCAGGATGAGATGAAGCGAAGCGAAGTGAACAGTGAACCACGCAGACGCAGGTGTTGTGATGTAAAGTTAGGCTACTATTCACCTTCCAATGATTCGTCAGGAGGAGGATCATCGGATTCCCGACCGCTGTTGCCGGCAATGGCTCATGGAAACTGTGGAAGCAAAACCGCGGATAAGGCGGGATTACTATATATATGAAAAAAAAAAAAAAAATATATATATATATATATATACACGCACACACAAAAATATATATGTATACGAAAAAAATATATATATATGAAAATAAATATATATATGAAAGTGATCTGAGAAGCATTGTGCGCAAGAGAAATAAGTTATTACAAGTATTACGATGTCCCAGGTATTATAAAAAAGAGCTCTAAATTTTTATCAAGTAGCATAGATTACAGATAGAAAATCTTCTCATATTTATTCTGAAGTGTTTCCCGTAAATAAACAGGAATACCTACTTTCCAAGAGCATTTTTTTATCCGTAAAGGAAGATTTATTACAGCTCTGTAATGTCATGCACATCTTACCTATAAGCAAAATATCTCCTGGTTGTTTTTTTTTTCTTCCGCCCAACAGGATTTGTTTCATTTCCTGCAGGATTAGCTATCACAAGAAAATCAAGGTATGTAAAGGCCATCTTGAATGCTAACATTATGAAAATTATTACACATTAACACTCAATAACAAACTGTTAGGAAAATGTTTTAGGTGTGGCAAATTTTACTAAACACAAAAGAATAACTAGTTTTAGAATTTTAAAATAATAGCAAGCATATTTTCTTATTATAAGAATTTAGTGAATTTTTAAGTACCTTATCCTACAGTCTTTTCTTATTTGAGTGTGTATTAGTTCCTGTGGCTGCTGTAACAAATTACCACAAACCTGGTAGCCTAAAACAACAGAAATTTGTTGTCTTACTGTTCTAGACACCAGACATTTGAGAACCATTTTGTCAAGCTGAAATCAAAGTGTCATCAAAGCCATCCTGGCCCCCCATCCACAGGCTCTGAGGGAGAGTCCATTTTTGGTCTGCCAGCATCTGTATGGCTGTAGGCATTCCTTCACTCCTGGCTCCTTCACTCCAGTGTCTGCCTCCTGGGCACATAGCAGCCTCCTCTTCTGCCTAATATAACTGTCTCTGTCTTATGAGGATACTTGTGATGGCATTGATGTCCCACTCAGATAATCCAGGATAATCTCTTGTCTCAAGATCTTTAATCACATCTGCAAAGACCCTTTTTTTCCAGATAAGGTAATATTTACAGGTGCTAGGGATTAGAACGTGGATCTTTTTGGGGTGCCATGTTCAGCCTAGCACACAGTTCTCAAACTTCAGCATTTATCAAATCATCTAGGAGGCTTGTTAAAACACATATTGCTGAAACCCACTTCCAGAGTTTCTGTTCAGTAAGTGGGGGGTGGGGCCTAAGATTTTGAATTATTAGCAAATTCCCAGGTGATGCTGCTACTGCTGCTGGTGGTCCCAAGCTCACACTCTGAGAACCACTAACTTAACTAGGTCCCACTTGCTATCTAATGCTTGAAAAATTATCTTCTTGTTTAATTTCCCCACCTCAAGCTGTATGTCATCAACTTTTCATAGGCCCTCTGTACATATTCTAACATCACAGATGTTGGCAATAACAGCACAGCTGACACCTGTTTCTCTTAGATACTGCCATGCTTTCTTCTATTAGGGTTCTGCAGTGAGACATATCCAGAGATCAAATTTTTTCTTCCATGGACTCATTTGGTGCTCCCATTGGTTTCAATGAGAGAAAGCATAGGATTTAACAACACACACTCCTTAGTGCAGCAGTCAAGGGGCTCCATAATATGACTTTAAGTCATGCCTCCCACTAGATTACTTGCAGGTCCCCAAGCACCTTCTGCACACCTCTCCCAAGTGGGAGACTTCCACATGTGGTTTCAGCCAGAAAAAGTATCTGCTCATCACCTATCCAAAGTTCCATCTATGTTTATCAGACCTCTGATCCTCCATGAGGTCCAAACCAACTACCTAGCCTTTTCTGTTCAAATCAACCTGGTCTCTCCCTCTGCACAGAACTTTCTATAGCACTTCCTTTGCTTTTGGTGGTAACACTATTCTCTTTTGAATCCATGATTACCTAAGCACGTTTTAATCCCTCCATGTCTTATAAACTTCTTAAGGGCAAAGATTATTTCTTGTCCGTTTTTATTTCTTTTGTGGCACCTAGTACAGTGATAAGTGTTTGTACAATTAGCAACAGAATTTTGTTTGCTGTTTCGCCCTTCCTATCTGCTCTAACCTCTTTGCAGTTAAAAGGTACACAGGTGCAGAAGTTGTGTTTTGCTTTGGTGACCCCATACCACACTTCTTTGGGGGAACTGCTCCTACTTCATCCCAACTGTGTGGTTCTGATACTGATTGCTAATCACAGTACCCCATCACATAACGCAGACTACTCCCTACCTTTCCCACAGACATGAGCCCCTTTCTCAGGATTTTTTAACTAAGGTCTAGAGAAATGAGGTTTCTCCTTTCAGGGAGAGAAGCTGGGGGATATGTCAGGCTTGTGAGGAAAGCAGGCTTGAGAGAATGAGATTAGCATACAAAGAGATATAATGGTGTGTAAAGGGAGATCTGAGTCCTTGTGCCATCAAATCCCCAGGCAGGCTCTGTGGTTCCTGCCTCTCTGGCAGTTAGTTATATTATATGAGCGGATATGGTTGCGATTTTGTCTACTCTGGTCCAAGTTAGAGTCTGTCACTTGCAGCCAAGAGTCCCGACTACTCTGAAAGGCAGAAGAACTCATAATCCTTTAGTAATTCGTGCGAGAAAAGCAATACCTCCACTGTCCTGATCAGAATTTCTAACTCCCTGTGTATATTACACCACACACTGACCTTGAAGACATTAGGTATAATGGAAAACTATATATAAGTAATTGTTGTGAACCCAAGGCAGTAGAAAAATAAAAACAGAAAAGTCCAACTCTTTCCCTTCAGGAGAAATTTTCACAGGAATCTTGGTGAGGGAGGCCAATATTCTTGGTTTTACGTTGGATAATTTTAAAAGATAAAAGCCAGAGAGGTCACATAGCCTGGTTCTCTCTTTCAAGAAACTTAGATCTAATAGAAGAGGGAGACATATAAACAAATTAAAAACAAAGTATATGAATACTGGGGTAAGAGTACAGACAATGTGCACCATGGGGCACAAAGGAGTGGGTATTTCAAGCTGGAGGCATAAGAGAGAAAGGACTGACTTTATGGAGGTAGCAATTCTTGTACTCTGTTCCTCAGGGTGAAGACAGCCTTATAACATCAAACTTGTTCTTGCTAAACTTCTGTTCCTTCACGTGAATAGCATTTATCATTCAGTCAACAAGCATTTATAAGATACCTATACAGGTGAGTATATAGGTGAGTTAAGTAAGACAAGGATCCTTTTCTCAAGAAGCTCATTATAGAAAGAGACAGAAAACATCAACTTTTAAAGTACAACATGGTTAGAAGATAAAATGATAGGGTGCCTAGGATTTTCTTCCCCCAAAATGGAAAATGGATGGGGGATAGGAAGGGGGTGGGGGAAGTGATGAAATAAGGCTCACCATGAGATGATAATTGTTGAAATGAGGTGTGGTGGCTTTGCAATGTGTCAACTTGGCTAGACTGAACTTCATTTCCCAGAATTCTCTTCCCTCTGTGTTTCTGGTTAGGATGACCCACAGGAACCATTCTTGTGTGGAATACGGGGAAGGGAAGTAAAGCTGCAGTTATTTTTATAGCCATACATATTGTCATTTATCTGCTCGTTCACCAGATAAGCATGAGACAGTGGATAGGCCTGCATCTGTTCCACCTACTCCCTCCAGTTTCTCCAACTCCAGAGCAAGGTGCATGTATCTAGCTCTGTGATGAAGAGACCCGAGTTCAGTAGGACACCCACACTACCAAGGTCAGAGGCAAGATGAGTTTCAGTCCATCTCCACCTTCCCAGCTCCATCTTGTTCTTGCTTTCCTCCACTTTACACCCATCTTCCCCTCCTCACTGCCTGCCCTGGGCACTTCAAATTCCAGCCTTACAAACACCCATTTAACCAGGTCCCACTATTGCACGATTGCATATGTACAAGCATACACACATATATATGTACACAGGTATCCCCCACTTTTGAAAGTGTATGTAATGCCACTTTGCTTTGACAAAAGACCTACATTAGTACCTATTTTTCCTAACCAAAAGAAATTCTAAGAGGATTTTTGCTTTTACAAAAAAAAAAGGCAAAAGGCAAAAATAATGTTCAGGGTTTGTTTTTCAGGGAGCCATTACAGAGGCAGTGTGCACCACAAGCAGCGAGAGCGGCACCGCTAAGCTCCTTCCCTGGGGAACCACACTCAGCATCAAGCTGCCATAGCTTTGAACTGTGTCTGTGAGCATCTGTGATTTCTCTTGATTTTATTTTGTGCATCCTTTGGCAAGATGTGGCTAAGGTATCAGAAAAGCCTAAGAGGGGTTATTTTTTTAGGTCTGGGAACACTCAAAAATTTTTCCACATAAATTCATGGCAACTGCTTTTTTGCTTTATACACCATTTTGGTTTGTGAATGGCTTCATAGGAATTCTACTTTTGAATTGCTGGGGAAACCTGTGTTTAGAAACACACACACACACACACACACACACACACACACATCCTATTGGTTCTCCTTTACTTATTGAACTCTGATATACTGGGTGATTAGTACATTGTGTTTATTATCTTATTCTCAATTTTTTGGCTATGTTTGAAAATTTCCCCATTAGTATTTTACATCTCTATGGAAGAATTGAGTGATAGGATGTGTACCAGATGCAGTAGAGGTATGTGAGCACAGCCATCTCAGGCATGGAGGAAGGAGCACAAGGGTCCTTCTCACTGGCCAATCTCCTTGTTTGCTTCTTGCCTCATCAGTCCCTCCTTATGTTCTTTCCTGGCTAAATGCAAATCAGCTTAATCTCCCTAACCCTTCTCTCTAAGAATCCACCCCCAAATTTCAACCAGCCTGCCTGTAGCATAATTCTTAATTCTCCATAAATATCTCTGTCCTCTTACTGGATTTCCAAACCCTCATTTCTAACTCCAAAGCTAATCCTTCTGACTTCCAGTC
Source organism: Leopardus geoffroyi (assembly GCF_018350155.1). Lineage (NCBI taxonomy): Eukaryota > Metazoa > Chordata > Mammalia > Carnivora > Felidae > Leopardus > Leopardus geoffroyi. Next base: position 46,348,121 of record NC_059338.1, on the reverse strand, counting down.
TCTCTTGGTCATTCATCCTGGTCCCTAAACACAAAAACCAGAGCTGTCTTAGACACCACCTCTCTTCGATACGGTCTTTGGCCATATCCTGCCAATTTATTTCCACTGATCATATGTTCTAGGTATCATAATAGTTTCTCTTCTCTTCATTATCTTACCCTTTCTCATCATTCCTTTATTCATTCCACAGTGGTTTTCTAAGGACCTATTATGTAGAAAATCTTGAGATAGATTGAGGGAGGAAATATATCCTTATCCTGTATCATTGCTTTAAAATTTACAGTGTGTTTCATTACTTATAGAATAAAACTCAAGCTCTTGGACTTCAAGGTCATCTAAAATCTGCCTCTGTCTGTGGGAGATGTGACTTCTCCTGGGGTGAAAAAACTGCCCAAGAGTCTTTGAGGAAACACTGTTTCCAGAACAAGAGCCTCCTTGGAGATCAGGCTGGGAGAATGTTTGTCTTCCTGCACCATTCTGAGTCTGGCTGAGAGTTAAGAGAACACAGCTTTTAATTTCTTTCTATGTTAAAAAACAAAACAAAACAAAACAAAAAAAAAACCCCACACAACTGTAATTATACACATGATATGTATTCTCTTTTCCTAATTTCAAAAATACAAAGAAGCAAAAAGAATAAAACAACAGTGACCGACACCACCACCACCCAGAAATAACCACTTTTTGTGTTTTGGTGAGCCTTCTTCAAGAATATTTATAGCTTTCATTTATAATACTTTATAAAAATTTATAGCTTTAATTTGGATAACACTGTACAGACTATTTTCTAACCCATATATTTCATTTAACAATTTGTTGGAGCACATTTCTATGTCAATAAATATATTTCTCATCTATCATTTTTAAAGGTGGCATGCTATTCTATTATATGGACATAACAATCTACATACACACTTTCCTTTGGGGGGGCATTTAGGTTATTCTGATTTTTTTTCTACAACAAAAAGCTTTGCAATAAACATCCTTATAGATGAATCTTTTTCTGCATCCTCAATGTTGTCCTTAAGATAAGTTTCTAAAAGTAGAATTTCTGGATCAAAGGGAATATGTATTTTAAGGGTTTTTATATAAGACCATGTCTTTTTCTGAGGATCATTTAAAACACTTATATAGTATTTCAGCAACATGCCAATGATATAAGGAGTCTGAATGTGGCAGAACTATACCTAAGATGCCCTTAATCACTCACTCTCTAAGGATATTAGAAGTTAGGTTAATTAATTCTTTTGTACAATATATATTACCCTAATAGATTGAAAGACAAGAGTTTAATTTATGTGTAGGTGATATACTCTTAAAGAATTTTACTCACCATTTCATAATATTACTTAATTTTGCTTAGAGTTTGTTAAATAGACATTTGGGTTGCTATTGGTTTGTTGTTTTTTTTAAGTAGACATCTTCGGTTTTAGCATAATGAGATAGTAATAAGTTTGTGATGAGATGTATGGCAGAAAGCTTTCACTCTACCCTTTTATAACAATAGAACTTACCTACCCAACTAAGAGCTCTTTTACTCACCTCTCTTGCAGCTAAGTATGGCCATGTGATTAAGTTCTGGCTAATGATATATGTGCCCTCCCTCTGCCCTTCTTTGCTTCCCACTGGTTGGAATGCAGATATGTGACAAGGTACGAGGGCAGCCATATCAGACCACAAGATGGAAGTATTATGTTGATGATGACAGAGTAACTAGTCCCTTGCACCGTGAAACTGCCAACTCAGCCCTAGTCTACTTAAGCTTGACTATTTTGGGAGAAAGAAACAAATTTCTATCTTGTTTGAGACCATTATTTTGACCTTTGATTTAGCTGCTGACCTCGTGTCCTGACACAGACAGTAGATTTAGGGACCTTGACTATTTTCATTGCCTACTACCAAAAGAGTCCAACTGACAGATTCAAATTGTAATGATGACTTTTTTAGGTTAAGGGACAAGGAATATTGTTAATAACCAGTAAGCAAAAGCCAAAATATTTTGCCAGAGAAATATTTGTAAACTCACCATCTAATGAGCTTTTCCTTTGAATCAAAAATCCAGTTACATAAAGTAATTATTTGGCTTATTGCCTTTTTTGTTTTGCTTCTACATTGTATAAAAAGTTAGACTCAATAAGCATGGTTTAATTTTATTCTTAATTTAATTCTTATTTAATATCTGTGATTCTATAGATTTCTTCAGTGTGCTTGATGTTCAGCGACAGTATAAAGATAAATAAGGCTTCAAATCATAAAAATTAACTTGACTTAAATTGCATATGAAAATATGCAAACATTACTGTTTTATAAATTCTAACTGTACTTATGTATTACCCCTCTAAAATGATCTAGATACCACTAACTAAATGATAATTTTATAGTACCCAATAAATATGTGGAGTTGATGATTTTTATATCACTTTAGAGGTAAGGAACATCAGAAGACAGAAGCAATTAGGTCATAGATGAATTGATTTGTATTCCCGGGAGACTTACTATAAGTAACTCTTACATAACATTTTCCACTATATATACATATATGTCTATACCCATGAATACATCTCCAGCTTTCATTTCTTTCTTCCTAATAGCACCCAGATTTCCTTTTGGGGAAGAGAAGTCTCCTGAGTAGTGTTCAGTCCTACTGAGGACTGAGGAGGAGGAGGAGTTGCATACCTCCATGGAAGCTGAAAAGACCAGATCACCCCAGCCAAGGAGCAGGCATATGAGGAATTAGCCATCAGGTGCTCTCCCCTGGGCTTTTGAAACATAAGAAAGACAGAAGGAAACAGCAATGACCACAAGAAGTATTCCAAAGTGCCTAAAGTACCAGCCCACTTTCAAGCTTTATTCCCCAATATCCTATCAATCCTGAGTACACCATCAGCAGCACAAAATTCTTTTGTTTCAATAAATATTCTTTGGCTTAACAGAGAGTATTTGTTAGCAGCAGACAAGGGACTCTCACCACCATGTAACTCTTATCACATATGATATAACCTCTCTTTTCTTGGTGAATAATCTTTGCTAAAAGCCTAAATGAATGAAGAAAATAAATACAAAATTACACTGGAAGTTTTATAGGGTATAAACATATTTTTTGTTGTTGGCTACATCTCCACAATTCAGTATATATATTTTGGTTTTCTTCCTTTTTGTTTTAAGCTGTAAATATTTTCTGTCTGAAATGTTAAACATATACTTCAAAATATAGGGAAATTTTTATCCTTGAATTATTCCTTTTTTATACACTAAGTTAATCTTGTGAATCAATCTGTGTTCTTTAAAAATGATTAGCAGGGGCGCCTGGGTGGCTCAGTCGGTTGGGCGTCCGACTTTAGCTCAGGTCATGATCTCACGGTTCATGAGTTCGAGCCCCACATTGGGCTCTGTGCTGACAGCTTGGAACCTGGAGCCTGTTTCAGATTCTGTGTCTCCCTCTCTCTCTCTGCCCCTCCCCTGTTCACACTCTGTCTCTGTCTCAAGAATAAATAAACATTAAAAAAATTTTTTTGATGATTAGTAAATATAATGATACAGCTTCTGTCTCAAAATTTATATGTTCCACACAAGGAATCATAAACTAAGTTGGGAGACAACTTAATTGTTAGAACTAGTAAGTCAGCAGGGCACCTGGGTGGCTCAGTTGGTTGAGCATCCAACTCTTGATTTCGGCTCAGATGGTGATCCTGATCTTGTGGGATCTAGCCCCATGATGGGCTCTGCGCTGAGCATGAAGCCTGGTTGGGGGATTATCTCTCTCTCTCTCTCTCTCTCTCTCTCTCTCTCTCCCTCTGCCTCTCTTCCCAACTCACTCTCTCTCTAAAATAAAAATTTTTTAAAATTATTAAAAAAAAAAAACAGTAACAGTGCTCCTTATGGACAGAATTATTTGCCTCTTATTTGCATGGCTTTGCATTTTACACATCAGCCAAGCAGGAACCACTGGTTGCTAAGCAACAGCTTTCCTCTTGATGACCAGAAATAGAATACATAGAAGGGCAATTTCTAAAATACAATATCCATATATATAAAGTTAAAGAGAAACTCAGCCCCATAGTTTGGCTGTTCACCCAGAATGCTTGCCATGAATATTGAATTCATAATGACTGTGTGAATTCTGAATACATTTGATCATGAATTCTTCAGTAACTCTATCATCTTGTATTTTCTTCCAGTATCTCTCTTACTACTGAAAAACCATAAAGTAATACAGAAACCAGGTTTTGAAGCAAATTTACATAGAAAAACTGTTTGTAAACTATACATTTAGGTATTGTTGAACCAAGTCATTGCAAACATAGCATTAACACTCCTGTTGCAATGCTGTGTTCTTGTTTAAAATTACATATTTAATGCTCCAACAGGATATATTCTAACCAATTTATAGTGATTACCAGAGGGAAATGACCATTTGGTTTTTCCTATATGTATTCTTTACAATGAAAATAATAATTGCTAGTAGTTGCTGGGTGTTTATGAGGTGCTGGGCACTGTTTACACTCATTCTATGTATTGTCATATTGGTATTCCCCTTTTGGCAGATAGCTCAAAAGAAGTTGTGTAACTTTCTCTAGGTCATGTATGTAGAAAGCAATAGAGATCCAGGATTCTTTTCTTTTCTTTTCTTTTCTTTTCTTTTCTTTTCTTTTCTTTTCTTTTCTTTTCTTTCTTTCTTTCTTTCTTTCTTTCTTTCTTTCTTTCTTTCTAGCTTTGAGAAAGATATAGAAAGCAAGCAAAGAAGGGACAGACACAGAGGGAGACAGAATCCCAAGCAGAATTTGCACTGCCAGCACAGAGCCCGATGTGGGGCTCAAACTCACAAACCACAAGATCATGACCTGAGCTGAAGTCAAGAGTCAGACGCTTAACTGACTGAGCCACCCAAGTGCCCCTAGAGAGCCAGGATTCTAATCAGAGAGACTCTAGATCTTTACCACTTCACTCTTCTTTTTATAAAGCGATTCATGTAATACCCCTTTTTTTTAAGTTTATTTATTTTTGAGAGAGAGAGAGAATCCCAACCAGGCTCTGTGCTGTCAGCGTAGAGTCTGATGTGGGGCTCAATCTCAGGAACTGTGAGATCATGGCCTGAGCTGAAATTGAGAGTTGGATGCTTAACTGACTGAGCCACCCAGGTGCCTCTAGTTTATTTATTTATTTTTGAGAGTGGAGCAGTGGCAGAAAGAGAGAGGGAGAGAGAGAATCCCAACCGGGCTCTGCATGGTCAGTGCAGAGCCTGACATGGGGCTTGATCCCATGAACCATGAGATCATGACCTGAGCCTAAATCGAGAGTTGGATGCTCAACTGACTGAGCCACCCAGGCGCCCTACCTACCCATCTCAGGCCACACAGAATTATATCTGGGTGTTCAATTCATTAGCAGCTTTTAACCTATGAATCAATTTTACATCAGTAGGATTTAAGAGCATAACAAATCTAACAAGTGTATGAGGATCAACATGTGGGCTGATTTTAGTCAACAGAGAACTGCAATTATGCCAATTCAACAGAACATGGGGCCTCATGCAGTGTTTACTCAAAGTAGATCATGCAGTTACAGAACTTTCTAAGGAATTGCTTTAAATAAATACTATTTCTGGGAAATGGTTTCCTTCTCAAATGTATATTTCGTAACTCTTAAAAAAATTGACTCAGTAGACTAAAAAAAAAGTGAAAATAAAAAACAAATTATTTTCATTTAGAATACTTGATAATAGATATCTGTTCAAGATGCACAAATAGCATTTGGCAAAGTACAACATCCATTCATGATAAAAACCCTCAATGAAGTAGGTTTAGAGGGAATATATCTCAACATTATAAAGGCCATATATGAAAACCCACAGCTAACATTATATTCAATGGTGAAAAACTGAGAGCTTTTCCCCTAAGATCAAAAACAAGGAAGTCCACTTTCACCACTTTCATTCAACATAATACTGGAAGTCCTACCACAGCAATCAGTAAACAAAAAGAAATAATAGGCATCCAAATTGGTAAGGAAGAAGTAAAACTCACTATTTTCAGGTGACATGACACTATATATAGAAAACCCTAAAGACTCCACCAAAAAACTACTAGAACTGATAAATGAATTCAGTAACGTCCCAGGACACAAAATCAATATACAGAAGCCTATTGCATTTCTATAAGCTAATAAAGGAGTAGCAGAAAGAGAATTAAGAGAATAATCCCATTTATGGTTTCAATAAAAATAATAAAATACGTAGGACTAAACTTAACCAAGGAGGTTAAAGATCTGTACTCTGAAAACTATAAAACATTGATTAAAGAAATTGAAAAAGACACAAAGAAATGGAAAGACATTCCATGCTCATGGATTGGAAGAACAAATATCATTATAATGTCCATACTATCCAGAGCAAATATACAGATTTAATATAATCCCTATCAAAATACCAACAGCATTTTTCACAGAACTAGAACAAATAATCCTAAAATTTGTATGGACCCACAGAAGACCCCAAATGCCCAAAGCAATCTTGAAAAAGAAGAACAAAACTTGAGGTATCACTATATAAGATTTCAAGATATACTACAAAGCTGTAGTAATCAAAACAGTATGGTACTTGCACAGTGATAGAAACATAGATCAATAGAACGGAACAGAGCCTAGAAATGAACCCATGATTATATGGTCAATCTTCAACAAAGGAGGAATAAATATGTAATGAGAAAAAGATAGTCTGTTCAACAAATGATGTTCAGAAAACTGGAAAGCTAACTGCAAAAGAATGAAACTGGACCGCTTTCTTACACCATACACAAAAAGAAACCCAGAATGCATCAAGAACCTAAATGTGAGACCTGAAACCATAAAAATCCTAGAAAAGGGCACAGGCAGTAAATTCACTGACATCGGCCACAGCAACATTTTTCTAGATCTGTCTCTTGAGGCAAGGAAAACAAAAGCAAAAATAAACTATTGGGACTACATCAAGATAAAAAAGCTTCTGCACAGCAAAGGAAACAACCAACAAAACAAAAAGACAATCTACTGAATGGGAGAAGGTATTTGCTAATGACGAATTCAGTAATGGGTTAGTATCCAAAATAAAGAAACAACTTGGGGCACCTGGGTGGCTCAGTTAGTTAAGCGTCTGACCCCAGCCCAGGTCGTGATCTCACAGTCAGTGAGTTTGAGCCCCATGTTGGGCTCTGTGCTGGCAGCTCGGAGACTGGAGCCTGCTTTGGATTCTGTGTCTCCCTGTCTCTCTGCCCCTCCCCCGATGCTCTGTCTCTCTGTCTCTCAGAAATAAACATTAAAAAATTTAAACAACACAAAAAAACAACATAAAGATATAACTTATACAATTCAACATAAAAAAAAAAAACCCAAATAATCCTATTTAAAAATGGGTAGAAGATATGAATAGACATTTCTCCAAAGAATACATCCAGATGGCCAACAGACACATGAAAAGATGCTCAACATCACTCAGGGAAATGCAAATCAAAACTACAATGAAGTATCACCTCATATCCGTCAGAATGGTTAAAATAAAAAATACAAGGAACAACAAGTGTTGGTGAGGATGTGGAGAAGAAGAAACACTTGTGTACTGTTGGTGGGATCCAGAAGGCTTCCATAGAAGGGTATATGGGAGCTGGGTCTTGAAGCATGAGCAAGAATTTACCAGGAAGAAAAGGAGCCGGATTTCCAGAGTTAAGAGTTAACAAGTGTGCAAAGTCCCAGCAAGACAAAAAGCCACAGTGTAATAAAGACAGTGAGAACTCCCAAGCTGCAGATTAGGCCAGGGAGATAAGATAGGCCAGGTAGTTACGGATTTTATTTCTAGTAGAAAATTTGGACTTTATCCTGAGGGCAATCAGGAGCTGATAGAGCTGCTAGAAGACAAGGAAGCATGTTTTAAATATGAATGTTATAAGCCATGGCAATATAAAAATAAAAACACAACTAAGGAAAAGAGTAGAATGGTGGATACCTACGCTAATTTCCTCAACTTTCATAGCTGGAGTCAATAGGTACGTCTAAAAATCAGTCAGAAAATAGAGCCCGTCTATATTGTCTACTCAATGAAGGCAACCACTAAACTGAATATATTGTTAGAGGTAACAACTATCAGGAGTCAAAGACAGTAATTTAGGTAGAAGTTTCTATGAGAATTCTTCCTATTCTTTACAGCATGGAGTCAGTACATATCGCCCAGAATTGATAAATCAAGAATAGAAATTAGCAGCAGAGCTTAAAATAGTTGCCTCTGGAGGAGGCTTGGTTAGAAAGTACTTTTCTGTCGGTTTTGATACCCGGAGTTCCCAGTATTTGACACAAAAGACATAAGGAACATAGACGCTCTTTCTTTCTCTTTCATCATTTTCTCCATCAGGGTATTTATTACTGCATTACCTTTGTGATACAGCCTCTTACCTCCTCTCTTAGGAGAAAGTCTCCAAAGGAAGGTTTATTGCCTTTCTAGGTTCAGTCAGGCTTCACTCCTGTAATGAGAAAAACAGCCCTTAGCCCATGCACTACTGATAAAATGCAGACTCCTAAAGCCTTCAATGAGCTTAAAATAATCCCCTGATATTGCTCCTCTAGATACAGAAAACCTGGGGAACAAGAAATGTAAAGCCTTTCATCATAAGTTAATTGAGAAAAGACTGTTAGTCATACCATAGGTGCTAAATTAACTAATTTTTTCTATTTCTTCACTGTTTTCCATGCATATTAGGGAAGGTTCAAACCTTATTAAAACCATCTTAATTACTTAAATGGAAAAATGTCACAAAGGTTTTAATACTCCCTTGGAAATAACATCTTTGTGACAAAATTCAAGCTGACTTTTTAAAAACCACATTTGAAAAACTCAACAACCTGCCAGAAGATTACGCTAAAAAGAAGCCAGTATCCCTAAAAAAGAAACGTCCATGTCACCATTCTTCAGACAAAAAGAACGGCATCCATTATACTATACACAAAAACAATTAAAAAAATGTTTTGTTTTGTTTTTTTTAAATTTTTTTTCAGCGTTTATTTATTTTTGGGACAGAGAGAGACAGAGCACGAACGGGGGAGGGGCAGAGAGAGAGGGAGACACAGAATCGGAAACAGGCTCCAGGCTCTGAGCCATCAGCCCAGAGCCTGACGCGGGGCTGGAACTCACGGACCGCGAGATCGTGACCTGGCTGAAGTCGGACGCTTAACCGACTGCGCCACCCAGGCGCCCCTAAAAAAATGTTTTAATGTTTATTTATTTTTGAGAGAGAGAGAAAGAGAATGAGTGGGGGAGGAGCAGAGAGAGAGAAAGAATCGGAAGCAGGCTCCAGGCTCTGAGCTGTCAGCACAGACCCTGACGCAGGGCTGGAACCCACAAACCGTGAGATCATGACCTGTGTTGAAGTCAGAAGCTTAACCAACTAAACCACTCAGACACCTGGGCAAAAACAATTTTTTAAATATTTCTCACAGTAGGGTCATCTACACAAACATCAAGGCATAAATAAGATTTTCCTCTTCTTATGCAAGAATTATATATATTTATGAGGTAATACTCTATCATACTCAAAAATACAGGGCTGACTCTGCAAGACCTGGGTTAGAAACTCAGCTCTGACACTAACTGGCTGACCGTGGACAAAACATTTGATCTAAGTCTTGGTTTCTTAATAGTACTTACTACAAGGGATGTGATACTGACTACTCAAAAGAATGGATGTAAAATGCTTAGGTGTTAAAAAGCACCTTTTATTTATTTATTTTTTTATTTTTTTAACGTTTGTTTGTTTGTTTGTTTATTTATTTATTTATTTATTTATTTATTTAATATATGAAATTTATTGTCAAATTGGTTTCCATACAACACCCAGTAAAAAGCACCTTTTAATTGTCATCATCATCATCATCATATCCCAGGCTGGAAGTTTCTGGTTTTTTTAAAAAATATTTACTTATATTTTTATTTTTCAGAGAGAGCATGAGTGAGGAGGGGCAGAGAGAGTGAGACAGAGGATCCAAAGCAGGCTCTGCACTGACAGCAGCGAGCCCGATGTGGAGCTCAAACCCCACAAACCGTGAAATCATGACCTGAGCTGAAGTCGGGTGCTCAACCAACTGAGCCACCCAGGTGCCCCATGGCAGTTAAATTTTAATAAGTGAAAAGTCAGACTTTTGTTTAGTTAGATGATACGGATCCAGCTAGGGATACCCAAACAGTGTCCTAGAAAAAAATACCTAGAACTCACAAGGAAGGTTATGACATCTGCCAGCCTTCCAATGGCAGCACGATCTTCATTTGGGCCACCTCCTGCTGGAGGTGAATCTCTTCTGAAAAATGCCCTTTCATTGAGAAGCTACTTTCTCACAAGCAAGAAATGATTTGGTTATCGTCTACTAGAGAAAAGTGGTTATGTGATCAAGGCTAACTCCTACAAAACACTTTATTAATCCAAATGCTGAATGCCAACAGGATTTTCTTCTGACAGTTTTATCCAAACATGATAACAGGGCCAAGGTCAGGCAGTCTTCTCTGGGCAGGCAATAGAGGTGGTGAGTCAGAGGAGGTATTGAGAATATGCACACAGACAGGGAAGATATGTAGCCTGCAAAGTCAAAAATATTGCTGTCTGTCCCTTTATGGAAAACATTTGCTGACTCCTACTACAGAGTCTGAATACCAACCTTTGAGAGCTTCTGCCTTAAGGATTTCAAACTCTAGAGGCAATCAAATCAAAACCTTGTTTGTTTGTTTGTCTGTTTGTTTGTTTGTTTCATAACTAATGATGGGACTACATTCTTGTAGTCATGGTTCTGGGATATTGAATGGAACAGGACATTTTTCTTCCTGCGTCTATTTACTTGAATTATTATAGATGAATTCATTCAATATTAGACAATTGGGTTATTGGATGACACTGAATTGCCATTCAATCAGAATCATGTATCATTTGTTCTATCACTAGCATTGAAACTGAGAAAGGAACAGGAACTTTCTTGAGGGCAACAGCCCTCCGGCCATGCAGCACACAGTGTTACCACCCAGCAACAATAAATAATACCCCAAAGCCAAAAGAACAACTCAAAAGCTCTGAAAACCAAGGTTTTTACACTCTTTTGGCATCAAAGCTCATTTCCGTGGAAAAACTAGAATGGAATGGATGTAGGCTATTTGTTGTCTTTACCTTACCAAGTGTCACTAGTCCTACAATTGACCCTCAACCAACGCGAAGGGTTAAGATGCCAATCCCTACACAGTGGAAACTCTGTGTATAACTTTTGACTCCCCCCAAATCTAACTACTAACAGGTCTGTTGACCAGAAGCCTTACTGATAACATAAATAGTCAATTAACACATTATCTTGTATGTCATATGTATTATATGCTGTATTTTTACAATAAATCAAGCTGAAGAAAATATAATTAAGAAAATCATAAGGTAGGGGTGCCTGGGTGGCTCAGTGGGTTAAGCGTCTGACTTCAGCTCAGGTCACGATGTCACGGTTCATGGGTTCAAACCCCACCCACATCAGGCTCTGTGCTGACAGCTCAGAGCCTGGAGCCTGCTTCACATTCTGTCTCCCTCTCTCTCTGACCCTTCCCCACTCATGCTGTTTCTCTCTCAAAAACAAATAAATATTAAAAACAATTTTTTAATAAAAAAGAAAATCATAAGGTAGAGAAAATAGATTTACAATAATGTATATATCCAAAAAAAATCCACATTTAAGTGGACTCATGCAGTTTACACCCGTGTTGTTCAAAGGCCAACTGTACTTTTCTCTGCAGAAGTATTGACATGGTTAATTATGGGGCACTGCCCCAGAGTCTGCTGTGTATGTAATGAATGAGCACATCCACCTTCTGAGACCTGGGGTGGGGGGAAAACATGAGTCCTGAATCCAGCTGGTCCTAAAGGTTTTCAGCGAAGAACTGTGGACCTATGTTCTATTTGATTATGATTACAGCAAAGGGGGACTGTGTACGTGCCACTACTTTGAAGTCAGCAAACTTCTTTTTCTACCATGTTCTCTATAAAATGCTCCTCAAATTTTTTGGTGTTTGCAAACAGTATAAGGCTAATGTTCCTTCCAGCAAAAGAAAGTGAATACATTGTACTAATAGTTTTCTCTTCTAAGGATTGTGTACAGAGCTGTAATGTCCGGTTATAAACACTATGAATACAAATGTAACTATTCTTAAAGTGGCACACACTATTCTCTCTCTATTGTTATCACTCTCAATGTAAGTGAATTTAATTCAGGAAATCGTTTTTTGAGACTCTAATATGTGCCAGGCAATAAGCTGGGTACAACTGGTGAACAGAACAGGTATATCCTCCTGTAAGAAAACAATGATTTGAAAGTGGATACACAACAACAACCAATGGATACACAGGAGTTACCTATTGACTCACTCATTTATTCAACAAATAAATTTACTGAGCACCTACATAAACTAAATACTATTCTAGGTGCTGGGATTTTAGCAATGAAAAAAAAATCTGTATCATCTTACAGTTTACATACTAGCAGAGAGAGATATATAATAAATAAAATAAATTAATACAAAATAAAGAAGAAAATCGAGTGCCAGAATAGGGGATGCAATTTTAAATACAGTGACTGTAAAAGGCCTCACTGACAATGTATCATTTGAGAAAACTGGTAGAAATGAGAGAGTGTCCAGTAAATATTGTAGGGTGTGTTGTGTTCCAAGTAGAAATAACAGCAAATGCAAAGGTCCTGAGGTAGGAGGATACCTGGCCAACCTGGAATAATGATCATGATGCCAGAATGGCTGGAGCAGAGTCAATAAGGAGAAAGCATAGTAGGAAATAAGGTCAAAGAGGTGGGAGGAAAGATCATGTTGGTTTGTGTAGGCCACTGGAAGGACTTTGGATTTTAGTCTGAATGAAATGAAGAGCCTCTGAAGGATTTTGAGCAATTGAGGGACTGACCAATACTCATAAAGGTTGGTTCTGCTATGAAAGTATTAAATATGGAAGACCATCTAGGAAAGGGATTCACCCAGGCTAAAAGGTCAGTGAAAGCCTCCTAAAGAAATGGCATTTGAGCTTGCAGAACTTGTTTATTGTGGGCATTAGCACTAGGTTAAAGGGAGGAGTGCTCTTCAGACAAGAGGACCAGCTGATGAGAGAAAAGAGGCTTTTAATGCCACAGTGAGCATATCTTCTACTTTCTCTTCAGGCTAATGCATGGAAAATTATTGAAAGATTTTAAGCAGGGGAGTGACACAATCTGCTCAATGTTTTATAATGACTGTCAGATCGTTATGTATAAAATAGAATCAGTAGTGGTTTTTTAAAGCCACAGGTCATGATTCATCAATTCAGGGTGTCACCAGATTGCAATTTTTTTAAAAATGAAATAGAATAGAAAAAATCAGGTTTTATGAATGCCCCTCAGGTTTTAAGGGTAAGTATAGTTACAAGGAACTTTTGATTCTGTACCTTCATATGCCCGTGTGTGTGTGTGTGTGTGTGTGTGTGCATGTGTGTTGTGTGTATGTGAGATTGTCCAAACTTTGAAAGTCACTTGATTAAAAGGAAAGACATAAAAAAAAAATAGAGAGAGAAAGCAGTAGAAGGAATATGCTATAATCTTTTTAAAGGTATCGCTGATTGCTGAGACTAGAGAGAGAAACAAAGAGGCCTGTGAGAGGGCTTGTGGACCCACCTAATGGTTTTAAGGGCAAATGAATGGTCCAGAGCAGTTCAGCAACTGGATGGATGGCTGAAATTGAGATTATGGGCAGGGAAGATAATGAGTTTAGATTTCAACATGCTACCTGCAAGCCATCACAATGGAGATACTAAGTTTAGCACACATGATAAGGCTGGACACAGATTTGGAAATGGTAGGCACTGATTAAAAAAAAAAAAACTGTAATAGATTTCATAAGTCAGTCCATCATATGTTAAGTGATCCCATGCAATATTTGGGGGCAAAATTGACTAAACCTTTTGAGACAAACTTATACCAAAAAAAAATTATTTTGCTTATCTGGAATTCACATTTAACAGGGCTTTCTGTATTTTACCTGGTGATTCTAATCAGTGTTCAAGTCCCCTGAGAACAGAAGCAGATATACCAGTTAGGACACAATGACAACAACCCAGGCAAGAGGTAAGGAAGCCCTCCGAGTTAGTGTTTTACAAAGGATTCTTTGCTTCACTAGTATAAATGCAAATTTGAAATGTGAAATCTGAATCATTCACCTGTGAATTAATTACAAGCACAGTGATGTCCTGCCGAGGTCCTCCTCCCTTGGGGTCAGGATATGTGCCTGTGTGGCTCAGATTTATGATGGGCCCCCCTGTCTGTAATGGCTCAACGAGGGGCTACAGTATCTCACAGAGTGTACCCCCCCCCCCCACACACACACACCACCAAGAGGGAGCTAAGAGCTAACACCTAGCTGGGATGCCCTACAGGGACTTACCGTTAGGAATAAACAATTGGGAGGAAAGTTCTATCTGCATTTTCACTCTCACAGAACTTGTTCATAGTGTTGAACTTGCCATGAAAAACAAAAACTGAGAGGCTCTATCATTGATACAGTTTTCCTTCAGGAAACATTTTTTTTTTAACTACACATGTTTTCAATATATTGAAATGATTGGTATGATCTGGCTTTTTAAAAAGCCAGTGAAAAATGACATAAAAATAAATCCAACATATTGAAACTCTCTCAGAAGACATCATATTTTCTTCTTTCAGAGTAGCTGTTCTCCTGCTGCCCTGAAGTTTCACACAATATAAGCTGAATTCCTTGGCCTTGATCTATCAGCAAACATTGAAGACCTCATTGTCCTTGAGCTCTGGCTCCAGAGGGCTCCACGGAAGGGAAGGAGCAAGTAATTATATATACACATATATGTTCTGAAAGTAAATTAGCAGATCCCACGCTGACAGCTGCTTGTTTCCTGCAGGCCTGAGTTCTATGCTCGGATATATCTATAATTGCAAAGAAATTTTGAAAAACCTGTAAGAAGATGTGTAATAGAAATAGGACTAGAGAAACATGAGTGACACCTGCCACTTAACCTTACTGCATTTCAACACCCAAATTCAAATGTAACTTCAGTAAGGGCAGGAATCCTAGCCTGTGCTCTCTGTTTGCCAATGTAGTTTGCAAAAAGGGAGCAAGATGAAGAGTCCACAAAGCCAATCATTATGTTCAAGGGGATGCTGAAACTATTCAAAGCTTTTCATTTTCACCTTGCCAAAAACGACTCAGTAACCAAAGGCAGACATTTCCCTTCTTTCATTCATTCATTCAGTGTCTATTGGGGACCACTAAGTTGCCAGGCACTCAAAAATATGCAATGGGAAAAAGACAGTCTCTTTAACAAATAGTGCTGGGGAAACTGGGGAGCTACCTGCAAAAAGAATGAAACTGGACCACGTTCTTATACGATACACAAAAGCAAACTCAAAATGGGTTACAGACCTAAATGTGAGACAGGAAACCATCAAAATCCTAGAAGAGAACACAGGCAGTAATTTCTCTGACATTGGCCTTAGCAACATTTTCTAGATACGTCTCCTGAGGTAAGGGACACAAAAGCAAAAACTAAACTACTGGGGCAACATTAAGAAAAAAAAAAAAAACTTCTGCACAGCAAAGAAAACAATCAACAAAACAAAAAGACAATCTACTGAATGGGAGATGGAAGAGGATATTTGCAAATGACACATCTAGTAGAGTTAGTATCCAAAATATATAAAGAACTTATATAACTCAACACCAAAACAAAAAACAAAAATAAGTAATCCAATTTAAAAATGGGCAGAAGACATAAATAGACATTTCTCCAAAGAACACATACAGATGGCCAACAGACACATGAAAAGATGCTTACATCACTAATCATTAGAGAAATGCAAATCAAAACCACAGTGAGATATCACCTCACAACTGTCAGCATGGCTAAAATAAAAAAAATACAAGGAAGAACAAGTGTTGGTGAGGATGTGGAGAAGAAGAAACACTCATGCACTGTTGGTGGGAATGCAAACTGGTGCAGCCACTGTGGAAGACAGTATGAAGTTTCCTCAAAAAATTAAAAATACAAATACTATATGATCCAGTAATTCCATTACTGGGTATTTACCCAAAGAATACAAAACACTAATTCAAAAGGATATATGCACCCCTGTGTTTACTGCAGCGTTATTCACAGTAGCCAAATTATGGAAGCAGCCCAAGTATCCATCCATAGGTGAATGGATAAAGAAGATATCACACACACACACACACACACACACACACACACACACACACAATGAGATATTACTCAGCTATGAAAAGAATGAAATCTTGCTATTTGCAATAACATAGATGGATTTAAAAATTTAATGTTTAAGTGAAAAAAGTCAGAGAAAGACAATGGGATTTCACTCATATATGGAATTTAAGAAAAAAACAAATCAACAAAGAAAAAAAGAGACAACCAAAAATAGGCTTTTAACTATAAGAACAAGGAGACGGTTACCAGAGGGGAGGCGAGTGGGGGGATGGATGTAATAAATGATGAGGATTAAGAGTTCACCTATAGGGGCACCTGCCTAGCTCAGTCTGTAGAGCATGCGACTCTTGATCTCCAGGTTCTGAGTTTGAGCCCCACATTGAGGGTAGAGTTTACTTAATAAAAACAAAATACACTTATCACAATGAGCACCGAGTAATGTATAGAATTGTGGAATCACTATATTGTACACCTGAAACCAATGTAACACTGTATGTTAACTATACTGAATTAAAATAAATAAATAAATAAATAAATAAATAAATAAATAAATAAATAAATAAGATCAAATAAATTTCCAGGCACTGTTCTAGCCTTCCCCTAGATTCCCCCTCTTCTCAATTGCAGATATGAGGAAATATAGGCCTGGGGAAGCAGAATTGTCAACAGTTCTGAGCTCCCCTAATTTCAAGTCTAGAATTTTAGCCACAGACCAGACACTACTGGAAACAGACTGTCTTGGAAGGGCATAACTTTATATTTTCCTCAAGTTGTTTTGTATGTTGTTTGGCTAAGAAACAAAATTGGCTCAGGTTTGGGCAGGAAGTTGGGTATGAAGTTGTCACGGTCCCTGACTCACCAGGTGTGTCACCAGACTTGGGCAGCAGCTCATCCACCAACGGGACAAGCTCCACCAGGAGCTGTGGACTGGGATTTGTCTGGATGCAGCGTGGTCAACAAGGACACGTCACTATTTTCCTTGATTTGAGTATCCCTTGATTTGAGTGTCACCCATTGAAGGGACTTTGGGATCCCTGTGAGTAACAGAGGCCTCATTTTCTTTCCTCTTTATATTTAGAATTCCTTTAAGGATTTACAGTGCCACATGGCAAAACAGATAATAATGAACATGAACTTCATGTACTCACAGAAAAGACCAACTATGTAGTTTCCTAACAGGAATTACACCTCCATATGCTAAAAGATTTGTAGACTTCTTTGTCAAGGATCTCTTCCTATGGGGTCTGGTATTGGACCACATTTCCGAAAAGTTCACATTTCTAACTCAAATCAGTGTAATATGATTCCCTTTCACACCTATGTGGCTATACACAAAGTGATTTGATAAGGTCTTCTGAATCATTTTTTAATGACCTGTATTTCTCAAATAGTTGTTTCTTTTTTTTTAATGTTTTATTTATTTTTGAGACAGAGAGAGACAGAGCATGAGCAGGGGAGGGGCAGAGAGAGAGGGAGACACAGAATCTGAAGCAGGCTCCGGGCTCTGAGCTGTCAGCACAGAGCCCGATGCAGGGCTCGAACTCATGGACCACGAGATCATGACCTGAGCCGAAGTTGGACGCTCAACAGACTGAGCCACCCAGGCACCCCATCAAATAGTTGTTTCTGAACCAATCCAGTTCAACAGCTCCCTTTATGACCTAACATACCTCCAGGTATAACTTAATAGGGAGATGGCAACCAAGGATTGGGAGTTTCACTCTTATTCCCCACAGAAGGCAAATAGATACTTCTCATCAATTGCCACACTTGTTCCACTGCATTGAGATTTAGTCTTGATTATTTACAGTCCAACACTGCAAGCAACACAGTCAACTAATTGGAATTGACATTTAAATTGAAATCTATTTGCAATCCCAGGATTAAATTAAATCACTAGAAAATCTAACTATTCTTGAGAGATTTCTCTAAACACCCCTAATCTTCTGTCTGGTAACCTAATGTCATGTTCCCAATGGTAATGTGCATTAGGTGACTCAAAAGTTCCATCTCTCTTTGTTTAAACAAACTAGAATTCTAATTCTCATTGTGAGTTTTGAGTTGTATCAGGTAATAACTTCAGGTGGGAAGATAAGGAACAGATTTTCTATTTTCTATTTTAATTCTTTAAGATGAAACCTTTGCTTTCCCAGATTGTCTACTAGGTTGGTCCATAGGATTCTAGTTGGATTTATGTTTAAGGCCAACAAAAATGTTCACATTTTATCTGATTTATCCAACCTTAAGGACTCTAAATGCTAATCATTGCCTAGTTGTTATTTAATATTGGCAGACTTGCTTGAGAACTCTAAGATAAATCACTTGCAATGAATAAATACTATAAAAAAGTAATTCCAAGTTTTAAATACTTTTTAGGATTTCAGAACCTAAGGGGAAAATCTTAGAGTTGGTTAAGAGAATCAAAGGCATCCGTTTCAGTATTTTACTAAATGTGCTCCTCAGAACAGGACATAAGCACTCCATGTAAGGGATCCCGTGATCAATTAAGTTTGGAAACCCTAAATTCAATGTCTCACTCAAAGATTCACAAGGCACATTAGCATGTTAAAGTTTGTAAAAAAAAAAAAAAAAAAAAAGTCTTACAGTAAATAGTCATATCCAGTTATGCAGAAGAAACTTCTAGAAAGCAGTGAAACTTTGTTTTCTATTCATGAAACATCTATTAACAAGTCTTCTAAAGAACACACTTTAGAAACTCTAAGCATATCTAACCTCTTGCCTCACCCAGAAACATAAAATGTAAAAGATGACCATCCTTTAATAAAACATCTCCAGGTTTCATAAGCTCTGCCTGATCACCCACCAGGTCAAGGTTTTTTGTTTTACTATATACTCTCTTGCAAAAATTCAGTCCTACCCATCTCAGCTTTTTTCATGTTATTCTTTCACTTGTGGATATGGGGAACTCATTAGCTTTTTCCTTTGAAAACCCTTCACAAAGGCTTTTTTTTTAACACGAATATGATAATTTTCCTCCCTAAATTAATATCTTCAGCCATGCCCCATTGCCTTTAAGACAGCTCCAAATTCTAAAGAATAGCCAGGCACCTGCCTCCCTGCCTACCTTTGTCTCTTTTGTTATCCAGTCCACTCCTGCCTTCTTCCCTCTCCATTGTAATCTACTCGGGGAATCCTCACTGTTTTTATTTTGCACGTTTCCTGAAATTTTCTTCCCTATCCACTAGGAAAATTCATGCTCATCCCTCAAGGTCAAACCCCACCTCCACTGGAAGTTTCCCTGATCACTGCCCTCACAGGTTCACCGGCTCTTCTTCTAGATTCCCATAGTACTTGGAACCTCTCTCTTACTTAACATTATTAGTGATTATAGCCATTTATTTATTTTTATGAATATAATTTATTGTCAAATTGGCTTACATACAACACCCAGTGCTCATCCCAACAAGTGCCTCAATGCCCATCACCCATTTTCCCTCTCCCCCATCCCTCATCCACCCTCAGTTTGTTCTCTGTATTTAAGAGTCTCTTGTGATTTGCCTCCCTCCCTAACTATTTTTTCCCCTTTCCTTCCCCCATGGTCTTCTGTTAAATTTCTCAAGATCCATATATGAGTGAAAATATATGATATCTGTCCTTCTCTGACTTATTCACTCAGCATAATACCTTCCAGTTCCATCTATGTTGCTGCAAATGGCATGATTTCATTCTTTCTCATTGCCAAGCAGTATTCTATTGTATATATAAACCACATCTTCTTTATCCATTCATCAGTTATGGACATTTAGGCTCTTTTCATAATTTGTATGATTTATTTTTATATCTATTTCCCATCCCATAGGATGAAAACTTACCATAGTGCCTAGTATACAGTAAGCATGCAATAAATATTTGCTTAGTGAATTAATAAGTGAGCAGACACAAGAATATTTTTAATAAACATTTTATTATTCTTTTAAAAACTTTTAATTTTTATTTTTGAGAGAGAGAAAGAGAGAGAAAGAGAGAGAGAGGGAGGGAGACACAGAGTACGAGCGGGGGAAGGGCAGAGAGAAAGCAAGACAGAATCAGGCTCCAGTTCTGAGCTGTCAGCACAGAGACTGAGGTGGGGCTCAAACTAGGAGGACCATGAGATCATGAACTGAGCTGAACTCGGACACTTAACTGACTGAGACATTCAGGCACCCCCAAACACAGGAATTTTAAGGTCAGCTTTCCCTTTTTCGGGAAAGGAAAGAACAGCTCTTTCCTTACCTATCCCA
The DNA here is from genome assembly GCF_018350155.1 of Leopardus geoffroyi. Lineage (NCBI taxonomy): Eukaryota > Metazoa > Chordata > Mammalia > Carnivora > Felidae > Leopardus > Leopardus geoffroyi. Next base: position 46,327,624 of record NC_059338.1, on the reverse strand, counting down.
TGTTCTACCCATTAATCTTTTCCTGTTTTTCTTAGGAACCTCTCCAGTTTCTCCACATACGTATTAGAAGGATAAAACCAAAACCAAATGCCATATAACGTTTCATGGATTCTGGTGCTCAAAGTTCTTCCTTTTGGTTGAATCTATGATGAATTTGATTTCAAATCTCGTCTCAAATTTTGATATTTCTTTCCATAAATGTTTTCTGTTAAGAATAAAAAGAGGAAAAGGGCGCCTGGGTGGCTCAGTCAATTAAGTTTCCAACTTCGGCTCAAGTTACCATCTCACAGTTCATGAGTTTGAGCCCTGTGTCCGGTTCTGAGCTGACAACTCAAAACCTGGAGCCTGCTTCGGATTCTGTCTGTCTCTCTCTTTCTACCCCTTGCCCACTCACACTCTGTCTCTCCCTCTCTCAAAAATAAACATTAACATTTTTTTAATATTAAAGGAGGAAATTAAACTTAGATCTTTAATGGGTGTATAAAATCATGATATTAGGGATAATTTCTAATTTTGTCCAAAAAAATTAATCTTCCCAACAATAACACTGCTAAGAGTTCTCAAAGATGTAAACCACTCTGGGGTATATATTACTTTATAAATCTCCTTATTAGAAGAATGTCTCAGGCACTAGGGAGAATATATTTTTTTAGATCTTAAAGGATTTTAGGTTTCTTAAAGAGTTTTGATACCTTTAGAGTTAATTATACAACTTATACTTGAACATAAAAGATTAGTAACCTAAAGATATTTGTAGAGTGTCTCTAAAGATTAACTAATAAAAATGATGAATAAAAAGAATATAAGCCTTCCATGTGAAATTATTATGTTTTAAATATTTATTTTTGAGAGAGAGACACACAGAGCGTGAGAGGAGGAGGGGCAGAGAGAGGGGGAAGCACAGAATCTGAAGTAGGCTCCAGTGAGATCATGACCTGAGCCGAAGTTGGACGCTTAACTGACTGAGCCACTCAGGCACGCTTAAGCCTTCCATGTTGAACTATTATGGAAAATGAATAAGAAAAGAAAACTTCTTCAGGGATACGTAGAACAGAAAAATTCAGAATCATAAACACAACTATGCAACCAAATATAACATTACTGTATTTGTCAAAATAATTATTAACAATAGTTCTTCCATTGTGCCCTGTGGCCAGAAGAATCCCAGAATGGGACATTAATAGGTCCTTGCAATTATCATCACTCCCTGGAAAAAGTCCATCTTGAGAAAATATGCCAGGGACATAGCAGCTCTGATGACAACGCACAGGCAAGGGTTTAAAGTCAATAAATGGAATGACAACCAGGACAGTTGGGCTGCAAGTGATGAAAAGCCAAACCACTTGGCTTATGAAAAAAAAGGAAATTAATTGACTCCTATAAAAAGTCTAGGCATTGACTGCAGGCATGGCTGGATCCAGTGCAGTATGACTGCACCTTGGTCTCTTTCCATCTCTCGCATTCACTTCCCTTTTTATTGCCTTCACTCTGAGGCAAGTTCTCTCCCTGGGAGGTCCCCAGCAGCACTAGGCATATATCTTCCAGATTCCTTTCCAGCCCACACCCAAGTATTTGTTCTAATTGGACCAAATTTGGTCACATGTTCATCCATGAACATTCATTGCAGCCAAAGGGTGTTAGTCCAAGAAGAAAGAAGAATGAACCCTACACAGCCAGAACCAGTAGCTTTCTACCATAGTGATGCATAAACAATTTTATATTGCTTTCGAGCTCTAGAAATGCCTAGGTTCCTATTTCCTAAAAACTGGACATCTTGAATTCTTGGAACCATCTGTTCATATCATAATGGTGAACTCAAATTCAAATGTTCTTTTTGTAATAGAGTACATTAGTTTGTGAGAAGATTCCTATTTACTCAGCATGTTGTCTGTTTTTAGCTAAAGTCCCAAAGCCGGGAATAATAAGAGACAATTACACACAAACACACACCCCACCCCATTCTAAGTAGAGTGTCTGAAACATCCAGGTCAAACTTCATAAAAGAAAACAAATCAGTTCAGTATCTATGAAACCCTCACCTCCACATAAAAATATGACATGGCCAAATTGTTAAAGATCATTGAAGAAGTCAAGGATAACAGGAATTCAAAGAAGCGGAGAGTGTTTTGACTCTTTTTCCTCCTCTTCTCACACAGAGAGAAAATTGTGCTACCTCCCAACCTCCCCCATAAAGATGGAAAGGTATCTGCAGAAGGGGAGACAGGCACCTTGTTTCCCAGCAGAAGTGTAAGTTATCAGATGATGAGGTGAGAAAAATAAAGCAGAGTAAGTGATCGCTGTGGGTGTGTGTAATTTGAGATGGGAGTGGTTAGGGAAGATCTCACGGATCAGAGGACTTTTGGTCTGAGGCCTAACGGTGGGGGAGCAAGGCATGCAGATAGCTGGGGGAAGGGTGTTTTAGCAGAGAGACTAGAAAATCCAAAGGCCCTTAGCAAGAACATGTTTACAGTATTTTCTGGGGTGGAAAGGAGCCAGCGGGACTGGAGAGAAGTGAGCAAGAGGGAATGTGGCAGAAATAAAGGGTGGAGATTAGAATGGAGTTGCATTTACTACAATGGGTGGAGAGTAATGGAAGAGGGAGGGAACACACCCTGCTTACTCTGGGTGCCTGAGCTTTGGAGCAGGCCTGGGCTGGGGGCTGGAGGAGCCAAGGGAAACTTTGAATTATATGTGAGATAAGATATAATTGGGTTAGAGAATTAGATGTTGGGTTTGGATTTAGACTGAACTGTACTTGTCTTTTAATACCTGACAAGTAAGTAAACCTTACTTAAAGTGGCTGAAAAGCCAGGAGATCTATGTGAGGGGTTATCTACAGGGCAGAAATGAGAAAGTGCATGTTTGAAGGTTAGAGAAAAATAAAGCCATTTCCTATGTGTGCCCCACAGAGTTTACCTCATTCAATAAACTGATTACTTTCTAAAAGATTCAAAACCTTTTACAATCCGTCTGTGAATTTGCTGTATACAACACAATGTTTCACACAGTATTATGTGTAAACTCAGTAAACATTTGCTAAGTATCAAGTACTATATAATATGCCATTTGGGGGGGAAATGATGTGGCATTAGATAATGGTCAGATTAGGGATAGCCGAAGTAGGGCCTAATTTTCTAAATGGTATAATGAAAAATTTGAGATCATCTGGAGGGTTTACATGTGGCCTCCTGGTCTTAAATCAGAGTCACCTACAAAGGACTCTGAAGTTCAAAGGATTGTGAACTTGTTAGATAGGATCAATACCCAAACAGCCTATGACACAGTAATGATATTTGCTGCTTGCTAGTATTATTGTGCACCACACTTGGTGTCCAGGAAATATGAACAGCTGCAGTATTGTAAGATGAAATAAATTGAATACAAACAGAGTCACACGCAGAAGGGACACTTTTTGAATGACGGAAATCACTAAATTGGCTATTTCCACTGCCATTCTTGGCTTAAACAAGATGACAGTTCGTTACCTTTTCACATAGAAGAAGTCTAGAATTTGGCAATCCAGAGCAGAAATGGCCGCTCCAAGGTCATCAGAAGCTAGACTCTTCCTATGGCGCTGCTTTGGTCAACTCTGGGCCTGTCATCTCCTAATCCACAGTGGCTATTTGATTCCAACCCATCACATCTGCATCCCAGCCAGAGGGAAAAAGGAAGAAGGGTACTCTTCTTCCCTTTGAAGGAAACTTCCCTCTGAAGAAAATTGTGTGAAGTTCTCACACAATTCAGTGTACCAAAACTAGCTGCAAGGGAGGTTAGGAGCTGTGACCTTTAGTATTGTGTTTCCAAGGAGGAAAGGGAGAATGGATGGAAGACATGGTCAACTAGCCATTTCTGCCTTATCTTGTTTCTCTTAAAGACCTGTGGGTGAAGTTAGATTGATGCTTTTTATCAAGAAGAGTTACTCCCTTTCCTACGTCTGCAAGCCACATTAGTGTATTCACAGCTCTATTTACTGTTTATATTGTGTTTCTGATTATCTTTAATAGCTAATTCTACTGGTCTCAAAGACAAAAGTTCAGTTATATAACCCATCAACATACTTCCTGTCCACCCCTCCTCCAGATGAATTAGCTGTGCCGGATGATTCATTTGTCTCCTATGGAAATTATTAATAAATTGGTTCAGTAAGCATGTAATGAAAGGCAGAGTGTAGTGGTGGAACAGGGGTGGGCTTCAGACCAGACTCTCCTCGACTAAACTTCTGCTCCCAACATTGAAGTAACGTGACCTTGGGCAAACTTACAGCATCTCTAAATCCCAATTTCCTTCTCCATAAGATAAGGATCACAATTAATACTTCTTGGTGCTGCTGTGAGGAGTGAATTAAATATAACATGAAAAGTGACCGTATGCCTGCATAACACTCAAAATTGTTACTCTGTAATTTGTTCACTGTTCCCAGAGCACCTGTAATGTCCTAGGCACCATACTTGACACTGTGGTTGTTAAAGCTTCAAGAAGACATGCAAGAAGCTTGTGATGGAATGGAAGGGCTTAAGAAACCCAGAAATAGCTCTGTAGCATAGGAAAGGTCTTGCATATGTGTAACATTAGAACGATACCTCCCTTGACTGATATCAAAATTGTAGATACATTCTCTTCCAGAAAATGGAATGATTCAATCTGTTAAGAATCCGTGTGCTTGATTTGCTGTTTGGTAACTAACACTGACATGTGGGCTACCCCATGTAGGTACATAGGGTCGCATGAAAGGCATGCAATGGCCCCACTGGTACATTTATCTGAAAAGTGACAGACAAGTACCTACGTGGTACTTTCTCGACTACTTGTGAACATCACACAGCACTTTAGGTTAGAATTTGAAACCTAAAACAAATTGATCATCACACTACAAAAACTCAGACATAAGTCACTTTCTCTACATCTGTGTGTCTTCAAAGCTCAACGCAATAGTAATAATGCACTATCCAGTCCCCCCTTCCTTTGTAGAGATCTGCTGAAGATCTCTACATGCCTCACCCACGGTAGGCACGGGGGATGCAAAGATGAAGAGGATGGCATCTGTCTTCCTAGAGTATAGCATTACAGAAGGGGCACAGACAAGTGAAATTTTCATACTATGTGATTAATGCTATGATAAAGAGAGCTATCCCAGAGTGCTATGTAAGTTCATAGGAGGGGACAGTCCACCAAGCCTCAGCCAGTGAGGGAATGCTGCCTGGAGGAGGTGAGTTCTACACTGAGGCCTAGACGATGAGTAGAAATTAACCAAGTGAAGGGTGCTTTAGTCAGTGCAAACAGCAGCTCCAAAGGGCATGATATATTAAGGAAGGGAGGGATTCGGTATGGCTTTAAAGGAACATGAGAGACAAGATTTGCTAGGTACAGATATTGTATCACAGCATACATACATACATACAGTGAAGAACCTTGATCCCTACTATGATGATTCAGCTCATAGGCTTCTCCTAATTTTCTAGGAAATGCAGAGGAAAACAACAACAACAACAACATGGGATTCATTTTGTCATGGTAGAAAATAATTTTATGTAAAAATGTGAGAAATAGCTACCTAATATAACTTTTCCACTTAGAAGAAACACAGGAAGCAGTATACTGTATTGTGTGTGTGTATATATATATATATATATATATGTATATATACCTACAATTTTTCAATTCTTTACAAGTGCTCAACCTTTTAGTAACTTGGGTTTAATTCTTTATAGCACTTTAAAAATAACACAGTAAACAAATGACCAGGATTCTGGTCTGTAGTGTCTTTGAAGACTTTTAAAATCCATATTTAATTTTTTCTCTGATGTAGACCCTCAAAGAAGTTTGGGTTAATTATAAGGTATATCTATATTACTACTCCTTTGGGTGAGAGCTCATCACATTTCATAAACTTAATGGGATGAATAAGAATTGATGCAACACTAAGAGATTACATAGGAATTTCTGTACAGTGACACTGTAGCCAATTAATGAAGCTAATTTCTCAGTAGGCAATGTGGTACCTTTAAAAAATGCATATAATTAAAGGATTTTTCTCTTTCATTTATGGTTAATATGCAAATCTGATATCCATAAATTCATTCCAGATAGAGGTAAAGCAATAAAATTTTTATGATTTGGCAGACTTTAAATCATTTAAGATACTATAATAAGTTATTGAAGAAAGATGTTTAAAAATTAATAGAATCCCCTTAATAGCAAAGAAAATGTTAGTACTTTGCAGAGAGAAAATTCTCCTCAAATTTCCTATTCAACACAAAGAAAAGAATTTCCCAAAGTTCACCTAATACATATTTTTAGAAGACAAAAATCATTCACAGAAATACAAAGGTAGGTGCTATGATCAGACACAAAATGAACCATGGTCCTGACCCCATAGAGCTAAGTACAAAGCAGAACAGATTACCCTCTCTCCGTAACAGTATGATTTTCAGGATCCCACCACTAATGGAATAGAACATTCCTTGAATCTGGACTACGAGAAAACTAGGGAAAGAAACTAGGGAAAGATTGAGTTGACAATCCTACATTCCCTTCAGCATATTTGAGGGCTTTTTGAGAAAGAGAAGGGATATTAGCTAGGGAGATCCAGTGCCCTAGCTCTAAGTCATTTGAAGTACATTTACTCCCTCTGCTATTTGATATGCCTCAATAACCACTCCCTTTCTTATTTTCCTACTCCTCTATCACACCAGCACACCTCCACCACTTACCTTCATTATTTGGAAACATCAGCTTGACAGAAAGAGCCATGAAAGATACGTGTGATTTTGATATTCATTCTTCCAACACTTCTAAGATGTCTGAGGGCAGAGGAACACCCTACTTAAGAGTCTGAAGTGCTGTTATGTATTCAAAGATTCAAACCACTCATCTCTTAAGTCTGCAAGTACAAAACTATCCCGTGGTGGTGACAAGTGAGTGTTACAAGTGATGTGCCCTGGGCTCGGGAAGATGGAAGAGAAGTTAGGTATGCTGGAGTTACTGGCAGAGGCATTTAAATAAATACATACATACATATTTACTTACCACCCACCACGTGCCAAGTATCCAATGCTGTGAAGCAAGTATTATTGTTCCCATTTTAAGGATTAGAAAACACAGTCATCAAGAAGACAAGAGATTTTCCTTAAATAGTTAAGGAACAGAGCCAAGATTTGGGCCTAGACCTTTCAGTCCAGCACTTTTCCCATGATACTAGCCCACTTCTTGGAAGTGGCAAGGTGCTAATTGGGTCTTGAAAGAGAGATAGGAGCAAGGCATTGAGAGAAGTGTGGAAGGAAGAGAAGGGTGTCATGGACCTGGTCACCCTGAAGGGTACTACTGGGACCCACTGCCACCACAGATTGTCTTCCACATTTTTCTCTCTAGTAAGACATTAGAGAAGAGGTGATTGGGAAAGAAAACATCTTACTTGACAATTCTGCTCCTGAGGGTACCAATTTTGGAGGAGCACAGCCTGGAGGGATCACTCTTAGGGGTGGGAACCCTTAGATAACAATTTTAAGACTTTCTGTCTTCAGTAGTTTAGAAAGCCCAGTGCACTTGACTCTTATAAAATTCTATCATGTTCTCACTGTCCTTCATTCTGGTCTCTTCCAGACACTAGGAAACATTATATAGAAAAAGGGAGACTGACGTTATAACCCACTACTCTGTCTTTTCTGTTTCTTTCTTTAAAGAAGTCTCGACTTCATCTGTTAAGTGATCAGTTTACACTGGCAACAGTTGGCTGCTAGTCAAACTGAACTATAGTGTGTAACTTTCATCTATCAGATATCAAGTTTTGCATGTGAACACAACAAAAGATCTTTCCTGGATTGAACTGTATAGATTGTGCTATATGTTACCACACTTTTGTTTATACATTTGATTTTAATGTTTACATCAGAAACTCAGCTTAGTATAAAGGCTACTTATTCCATGCCTTGCTTATTTTCAACAATGAAGTTAATTTTTTTTTAAAGTGTTTTGGATGAAGGCTTAGGAAAGCTTAGGTTACTCATTAGAATTCAAGAGCTGACTATACAGGTGTTGGTTGCGTAGTCCAAAGAGGTAGCAGGTTTGAAGGTCATATAATGTCACTGGAAGAACATCTGAATGACATGAGAAGTTTTAATGCCTAAGAAATTGTTGAAAGACAAAGAAAGTATTAGGGGATTCTAATTACTGGAAGAGGAGACTAGAGTTTTCTCAAAATTTTAGCAGTGATGACTTTAGATAACTAGCAAAAGGTCATTAGTAAAACAGTTGGCTTAGATAATGTAATAGCCAATGAGGCTAATACAGGACCAAAATATTCTGATTTTATAATCTGTGGATTTAAAAAAATACCTGGACAGTTTGCCTGTTATGATGCAAACTCTCTATGGAAGTCCTACCAGCAAAACAGAAGATTCTCTCCAAAAGGGAATACTTAAAACAATGTTTTTAGAAAGGCATCAAATTCTCAGTTTGTTATATACTACAATACATAACAATTTCCAATGACCTATTTTAATGGAAGTTTTAGGATTTTTCCCTGTGATGCTACCATTTTCTTGTTTGTGCTCTTAAGACATCACTAATGTACTAAAAAAATATTTCAACTGCCAAAAAGAATTGAGAGAACAGCAAGCATGGCCGACAAGGGATGAAAGCAATATATGAAACAGACAAGTCAGTCAGTAACTTAGAATACAACAGAAATTAAGTGGACTGGAGGAGGCAAAATGTTGCTTTGCCAAACCATAAATTGGCAATGGTTTTTTCATCAGGCAAAGGACACCCAGAATATGCAGATAGTTGATTAAAAATAATATAATGTGGTAGAGAAGTGTTAAGATGTACATAAACGTCCAGTTTAAAATCAACATTAGAGTAAGACTTGTAAATTGTGTGAATTGCTAAGTAGTATTTAATTAATTTAATTAGTTTATCATCGTGAGCATGGCTGATAAGAGAGGTGACTAATATCTGGAGCAAAAGGGCACGTGTTCACATGCCTAGTAAAGGCTTCTGTATCTGCAGTGGTTTTCAAATTTGAAGGTGGGTCTGAGCTGCTGGGAGGCTTGTCAAAATGTAGATTTCCAGGCCCCTTTCCCAGAGGTTCTGATCTAGTGGTTCTAGAGTAGGGTTTCTTAATTTTGGCACTACTGATATTTTAAGTGAGATGATTTTCTTGTGTGGGAACTTCCCTGTGCCTTGTAGGTGGCTGAGCTGCATTTCAGGTCCACTAGATACTCATAGCATCATTTCTCTGGGCCTTTTTCCAGATGTTGATAAATGTCCCCTAGGGGCAAAAATTACTCTTCTCCTTGGGTGAGGTGTCTAGGGTGAAGCCTAGGGACTGCATTTCTAATAAGAACATCCAGGTGGTTTTGATGAATATGGTCAGTGGACCAAAGTTGAGAAACACTGAACTAATGTGTTACATTATGTCCCCTCCAAAATTCATACGTTAAAGTCCTAACCCTCAATATCTCAAAATATGACCTTATTTGGAAACAGTCATTACAGATTTAGTTAAAATAAGGTCATACTGGGTTAGGGTGGGGCCCTAATCCAGTAGGACTGCTGTCTGTATAAAAAGGGAAAATTTGGACCCAAGAGATAGGCACACAGGGAAAATGCCATGCAAGCCAAAGAACTACCAGAAGCCAGGAGAAAGGGGAGGGACAGATTCTTCCATAGCTCCCACAGGGGGAGCATGGCCCTGCAGACACCTTGATCTCATACTTCTAGCCTCCAGAACTGTGAGACAATAAATTTCTGTTGCTTAAGCCACTCAGTTTGTGGTACTTTGTTACAGCAGCCCTAGCAAACTAACACATAAAGAATAAAACACAAGTCAGAGTTTAGCACTGGGACATTTGAAGCTGGGTCAGAGAGAAAACTGGAAAGATTACAGATTAGCACCAATTCCTAATTTTATCTTTCCCAGCACCTGACATAAAATAGGGGTTGATAGTTTTTATTTTTATTAGACACTCTCCAATATGTCTTGTCTAAGTTAAATATTAGGAGCAAAATCTTATAATCTGCTACCTTATAGGGTTGAAATTGCCAGTGTTCCATTTTCAAGTTTTCATCTGGATTATATAGTAATTGGATAGGCTCGAGTCTGGAGTTGCCTAGAAGACAAATGGAATTAATTAATTATGCCACTGTCCATAGAAAATGTAATATGTAAATGTGAAATTCCATACATGGCAAAAAAGCATTGACTGATCACACTGTAGCTTTAAAAAACGTGTTGACTGTTTCAGGTCACAAAGGCACTATTTAGAGTACAGCAAGAGGGACCATGTGTCCAGCAGGCCACACAGTCATGTGCCTACCCCAAGTAAGCAATTCATACTCTCTCACTGAAAGAATGAAGCCCTTGGTATTAAAAGAGCTTAGGAGTCATGTACTCTGATAGTTTCATTTGCAATATAAGTGAACACTGTTGTTGGTTATTAATTATCAGAAGACAAAAATAAGAGCCCAGTGGCAAATGGCAGTCTTTTTTTCCATAAGATATAAGAATCATTTTAATAGATATCTTTCTTAGTTCCTGTTTCTTCCCACAATTGAATAGGGGGGAGAAATGGAAACTAGCCTCCTTGCCTCAAGATTTTAGAATGAAATGTTGTAAAGCTTCTATTGCAGCTGAAGAGCCCCAACATTTATTTTTCCGGCTCCCATAAACATAAATACTTCATGATAAAGAATGGTAAGCTCCTTGGGGCGCCTGGGTGGCTCAGTCGGTTTGGCTTCCGACTTCGGCTCAGGTCATGATCTCACCGTTCCTGAGTTCGAGCCCCGCGTCGGGCTCTGTGCTGACAGCTCAGAGCCTGAAGCCTGCTTCGGATTCTGTGTCTCCCTCTCTCTCTGCTCCTCCCCTGCTCATGCTCTGTCTCTGTCTCAAAAATAAATAAAAACATTAAAATTTTTTTTTAAAAGAATGCTAGGCTCCTAGAAATGCCTACAAATTAAGCTGAGTGGTCCAATACAAACAAGTTTAGATCTAGACCGTTTAAGTGCCTTCCCCAAATCAGGATAAACTAACAGGACATTAGCCTGGAAGCCTCTGCCAAACTCTAAACAACTTTACCTCAGTAAATCCCCTCACCTTTAATCTAGGAAACTTTCCGGCATGCTCTTCAGTCACATGAAGTTGCCGTCAGAGCCCAGTATACCTCATGTGTCCCTGGAACGGGTTTGCCTCTTGGGGGCAAAGTGGCAGGGTGGATAACTAGGTTTGGTATGAGGTCTAAATGGCCCCAGAAGGTTAGGATAGGGACTGCAGATTCTCCAGGCTATTTTCTTTTTCCAAAAGAGGGCAAGACCAGCAAAGAACGGACTGTTCTCCGAAGGGATAGCCGCCCTCGGACAAAACAGAAATCCGGAGGTTTTTATAGCAACACTAATAGAATAGGCCTTCTCTGACCCCTCCAATGGTTTTTTTCTATTACTGAATCCTCTCACTCCTTCTTCCTCCAGCGTGCCTCTCTTCTCACTCACAGTCTCCACGCCCCCTCCTCACTCACCACCACCCTCCAACAAAGGTAGGGGCCCACGGCCGACCGCAGACTTTCGGGTCCACTGTGGCCAGCCCCAGTCTAGGGCGGTTGCCTAGATGTAAATTTGACGTCGAGAAATCTAATCTCCCACGTCCGATCTCCGGCTGTTGTGCCTCTAGGGGGAGGCAGAACAGGTGAGGGCGGCTGGAGCAAACCAGTTCCGGCACAGTCCGAAAGGGCGAAGTGAGGGTGCGAGGCGAGGAAAGGAGACGACCGCGCGCTAAGTAAAAGGAGGCGCGCCCCAAACACTGCCTGTCTCCCTGGGATCACCTTGCCTTGACCTACTTGAGCCCAGCAGGAAGGGAACGAACCCAAGGGGGCGAAGGAGAAGGACGGGGCGGGGCGAACGGTGGGCGGGGCCGCGAGCCGGAGCTTTCTGGTGCTCGCTTGTGATTCGCCGACGGTTCGAGCCGGAAGCAGCCTGGAGGCCTTGGCGGCGGCGGCGGCGGCGCACGTGGTGACGTGCGAGGGGGTGCGGCGCGAGCGGGCGGCGGCGGCGGCGGCGGCAGCAGTGTCTCCGGGACGCGCGTGGAGGTCGGTCGCTCAGAGCTGCTCGGCAGTTTCTCCGCCTGCTGCTTTGGCGCGGCAGTGCCAGCGAGCGAGTGAGCGAGTCCCCACGAACCCTCGGTGGCCCTGCCCCCTCCTCGCAGCCTCCGCTCCTCTTCCCGCTCGACCGCTCCCCCCCTCCGCGGCCTCGAGGCGCTTTCCGTTGCGCCGATTCCCGCCCGCTTCCTCCTGCTCCCCATCGAAACACCAGACATGAGTTTTTCCATCTCTTCAGAGATGAACCAGGTAATACGCGCAGGTCCTAGACGGTGGAAGAGGAAGAGGGTGCGACCGGAGTCCTTGCTGAGAGATGGCGCGGGCGGCTGGGGGAGACGGTGCGAGACGCGGAGCGGCGTCCTGGTCCCGGGGGAGGACGCTCCAAGCCGCTGCCGCGGCTTTCTGGGGGCGAGGAGCCGGCGCCGCGCGGGGCCCGCGCTCCTGGAGCTGCCATGGTTGCCGGGTCGCGTCGGCTGCTGAGGCGCGTGCCGGCTGCCTCGGAGAGAGCTGGGGCATAGGAAGTAGGGCGGGAGTACTTGCTCGAGGGAACCTTGTGGGCCTGGGTCAGGGCGCCACGGGGCAGGGATGACTACCGGAAGGAGGACGCGGGAATCTCTGTATTCCCGCTGTCAGGAATCGACTCCTAGTGTCTGGGTCTAACCGAGGTCCCGACTTTCCTTCCTGAGACCTCCCAGGACCCGGCGCATGTGGACCGGGAGCCGGTCCAAGGCGGCATCTGTGCCTGGGGCCTGGAGTGGGGTGGCACCGTGTCCAAGATCGCCGTGGGCCGCGGGGTCCTTTGTTCCCGCTCCACGTTGCCCGCTTTTCTTGCCAAGCGCGGGGAGAAGAGGGCGGGAGGAGGGAGGGAGCGGCTGCCCTGACGTGTCGGCTCTGAATGACTGCTTGGCCGGCCAATCCCGGCCGGGGGTGTGCGAGCGCTGGGCGCCTTGCCTTCCAGCCTTGGGAGTAGTGGGCGCCCGCCAGGCCGCGCGGGGAGGAAGGCCTGGGGCTACAGGACACTCCAGTCACTCTGGGGCCGTCGCCACTTTTCTTTTTACCAAAGCAATCGGCGGAGAGGTTTGCTCTTTTTCTGTCCTTATACGCATCTTGCAAAAGGGTGTTTATAAGTTCTTAATGGTAGGAAAGTATCAGGCAATATCAGATTGAGAATGTAAGAAGACTTAGACGCAAATATTTTAGAAATGGATTTACTTTTTTCCCCAATACATAGTAGACAAATCTATTGTTTGAAACATCTGACATTTCAAAACCTATAGCAGGTAGAAATCAGATGCCTGAAGACCTGGTTTCCTAATGTCTGTTGCCAGTGATGGAGGGGATTAGAATACCGTGGTATCAAGCTGTTCTTTGAGGACTTTGTGTGTGGTGATCTTCTGTCTAGTTATAAGTAACAGCTCTGGAAGCTTAGTACTATTAACAGTTGAACAAGTACGGCATGGACTAATCAGAAGCCATATTTTTCTTTCAATAATTCTAGAACTAGCAGTTGATTTAAGGATAGCAAAATACTGGTGAATAGCATTGGGCATAATCCTGCTATAACTTCTGTCTTAAAGATGCTGAGGAGAGTAGTTGTATTTGCATATCTGGCGATGAGGCGAACACTGACTATTTAGAATTGGATTAACAATAGTATCATTTAATGCCATCTGGCAGGCTACTTCTCAAGTGTCTATAATTTGGTAGCTGGTGGTAAAACCAGACATTGACCTAAAAGAGAACCAGAATGATTTTCCTCTGTGTTTTTCCAATAAATGAAATCTCTATAATTAATAGATAGTAATTTTTTAATTCATCTTAATTTGTAGTTCTGTTTTTCTAACTTTACCCCCCAAAACAGAGGATCCCAGGTTTTGGTTTTAGTTTTATTGTCATCTTTTTTGCCCCCCCCCCCCCTTCCTTTACTTTTTGTTCTTGTTTTAAAGTAGGCTTCATACCCAGCATGGAGCCCAACACTGGGCTTGAACTCACGACCTTGAGATCAAGACTTGAGCTGAGGTCCAGTCGGAGACTGAGCTACCCAGGCACTCCTAAATTAGTGTCTTTTTGGCTACTTTGGAGTGGGGTTTTGTTTTTCTTGCTTGAGATACAGTTTAGATGGCAATTGATGTCATTTTACAAGTGTGGTTTTTTAATGTAAAATGTTCTCTTATTGAGGAAATGTCTTAATCACTGAATACTAAGATGAAGTACCCCTGAAATTCATTTCATTGACTTTTCAACAATATGATTTTGAACCTTCTTGAAGGATCTCTTAGAGGCTGAAAAGATCCTCCCACCTACTGTGCTAGAGAGTGTGAATGGAGGAATTATGAACAAGGAAGTGATCTCTGGGTTTTTGTTAGAAGCACAGAAAATACATGCTCATCTTTGCTTGCAAGCTTGAATCACCACCTTGTAAATGATTTCTAAACCTATCTGTATTTTTCCACCTGTCAGATCAGTATTCTTACACTTTTGGTATCAACCTGGATACCCAACAGGTACCTTAGCGTAAAAAGCAAATTCCTCTTATTCTTTCTTCCTAACTTTGAGCATGCAGCAAACTAAAGATAACTGTTAGGTTTTTTGGAATTCTAATTTTGGTACTAATTTTGATAAGGATACCACACATATCCAAGCTAAAATATCCTTACTGCCTTAGGATAAGCAGGGGTATATAATATCTTAATGTCCCTGCTTCCGTATTTTACCTGTTCCTCCAGAACATCCCCCACATTTCTGCTAGAATGTTCTTGCTATAATCCTTTTCTATTCTCCAGCATTGTTTAACCCTTAGCATTGATCTTTCTTTCTTCCTCTCGCTCTATTTACCATATGCATGCTAATAGCTGCAGTTTCTGGAATATGTATGTTGTCATACCCCTTTCCTCTTTTGTTTGAGCTATTTTCACTGCTTGATTTACCTGTCTTTTTTGGTTGGTCTGTGAAGTATTCAGGGCTGAAGAATGGCGTTAACTCCATTGGTATTATGAGCATCCCATTCCATATTGTGCCTGCCATATGTTTGGTGCCATAAATGTTTGTGGGATATATAAGAGTTCAGAACAATGAGGATGGAGCAAGTGAGTGAGTTTGGTGAGTTTTGATATAGATGATGGTGACAGTAGTTTCAGAGGTGACACTGGGAATT
Source organism: Leopardus geoffroyi (assembly GCF_018350155.1). Taxonomy (NCBI): domain Eukaryota; kingdom Metazoa; phylum Chordata; class Mammalia; order Carnivora; family Felidae; genus Leopardus; species Leopardus geoffroyi. The sequence goes on along the minus strand of NC_059338.1, from coordinate 46,312,384 downwards.
TGTAACTTCTGGTCTTACAGAGATTTACTTTGTATTATTATAAAGTCTGTCCTTTAAAAATAGGGTTTATTTTGTGAGTGGGCTGCCCTCAAAACATTGCCTTGAAACTTAAATATTTGTAATTTTCCTTGAGCTTTTAAGGATGCTTTGGAAGTTTGGTGATAACATTTTATCTTCCACTTACTGAAGGCCTGCAAAGAATTTGGAGGGGAGGCCACATTGTGCCTACCTTTCTTACAACTCTTGGATAAGACGTGTTGAACTGTATTTTAGTTAAGTTAATCTTTTGGGGGTCTGTGGTAACATAACATGTGGGCTTCTGGTGGTTACTAAAGCAGTTTAATTACTCATTTATGAGTCTTCTGTTTCCCTTTTCTTGCACTGGCCATACTAAGGAACTGAAGTGTATTTACCAGAATATATTGTATTTGACCCAGTTTTAATTTTAAAAGTGGATTAATGGAATGTATATTTTAAATACCAAAGAAAAAATTTTTTAATTTTTTTTTCAACGTTTATTCATTTTTGGGACAGAGAGAGACAGAGCATGAACGGGGGAGGGGCAGAGAGAGCGGGAGACACAGAATCGGAAACAGGCTCCCGGCTCTGAGCCATCAGCCCAGAGCCCGACGCGGGGCTCGAACTCACGGACCGCGAGATCGTGACCTGGCTGAAGTCGGACGCTTAACCGACTGCGCCACCCAGGCGCCCCAAAAATTTTTTAATTTTAATTCCAGTGTAGTTGTGTTAGTTTCAGGTGTGCAATATAGTGATTCAGTAGATCCATATTTTGCTCAGTGCTATTAAGATAAGTGTGCCCTTAATCCACTTCACTTTTTCACCTGTACCCACCTTCTCTCTGGTAACCATCTGTTTGTTCTCTATAGTTAAGAGTCTATTTTTTGGTTTGTCTCTCTTTTTTTTTTTTTTTCTTCATTTGTTTTTTAAATTCCACATATGAGTGAAATCATGTATTTGTCTTTCTCTGGTGTATTTTCGGTAGCATTATACTCTCTAGATCTGTCCATGTTGTTGCAAATGTTAAGATTTCATTCTTTTTTATGGCTGAGTAATACCCCATTTTGTGAGTATGTGTATGTGTTTACGTGTACCCCACATCCTCTTTATCCATTCGTCTATCAGTGGACACTTAGGCTGCTTCCGTAGTTTGGCTGTTGTAAATAATGCTGCAATAAACATAGGGGTTCATATATTCCTTTGAATTAGTATTTTCGTATTCTTTAAATACCAAAGAAGATTTTAAGTTTTATTCTTTTATATAACTCTAGGATGGTGGGGCTTTTGGTTAGGCTTTTTAAAGAAAAAAAATCTCACATTTTTATTCCACCAGTTACTGAGCTTGAGTTTCATAGACCAAACTGAGATCTTCTGTACATTTTTAGAATAGTTTGAAACTCAGTTTGCCCAATGCTTACTTTAGTGAGAGTGAATGTGAACACTCAAAGACATGGTTTGTAGGCAGGAGTTGATAAGACCTCCTCCAGCTTAGGGGTAGGTGAGAGTAGGGGCCTACAGTATGTGAGGACAGTAATTGAGTAAAATAAGTTTGCTGCATTAACTTAAATGTCATGTGATCTTGGGCTAGCTCTTAAAATCAAGTAGGGTTGGATTGATCATTAAAGAGATAAGGATCATACTAAGATCTTGATATACTAGAAGGTCATCAAATACTAAATGTAGAACTCACTCTGTTGCAGAACTAATAATACTGTACAAATGTGTATGCCAAGAGTTCCTCTAGAAGTTCTCCAGTGTTTGCTCCCAATGGACTGAAGTGATTTTAACCATGTCTTGTTTTCCCTCAAAATTTAAGGTAGAACTTCCAAATTATCAAACATAAATAGATGCCATTTTTATTCTTGGTTAGATGAAGACTACTTTACAGATAAACACTGAATAATGAATAAAACTGGTCAGCGTTTAAAATGTTTCTAAATCTCTGTATCACAATGTTTATGGTTTTCCAGAAAGCACATTTTAAATATATTGCCATAATTTGCATGGAAGCTCCCTCTGTCCTCCTCATCCCATTTCCCCTTCTTTTTTAAAGGCAACTTAGGGAACTGAAGTGAGGAGTTACCAACTATGTCTGTGGATTGGCTACCCAGTATATACCATATATATAAAGATCTTAATTTGAGCTGGGTCTTGGCTGAAAATGTTTGAAGGTTTCCTTAGGATAGTGTGTTTTCTCTGTGTACATGGAATTGTGTGGTAATTGGGAATAATTTATTAGAACTGATTTCTGAAAAGCTGAACAAACTAATGTAGGTGCAACTGTAGAGCAGAGGAAACCAATATTACATAATGGTATGATACAGTTTCATTGCAGGGGTAAGCATTGACAACAATCCCAACCTGAGTCAGAATTACTCAGGTTTCTTTGAAATAGAACCTAAGTTATGGAGAAACCAGTTAGGACATATGGGTCAGACCCATTACAGATTGTGCATGTGTTGAACTTAACACGACAGTTTGTTCACTTAGAGTTGGACCAGCCTTCAGTGGATTCTGGGTTAAGTGATTACTCATTCACCCAAATACAATTGTTAGATTTAGAATTCTGTGTATGATTGATGCATAAGGAAAATCCAGGTAATTTTAAGATGTCCGTTTTAAAAAGTATGCATGTCTTTCAAATAATTTACTTAGTTCTAGTTTCCTGAATTAGACAGTGGTGACATAGCAGTTCAGGTAATTAAAAAATAAGAACCATCTGAATTTGACACTTGTAGTTGATGACTTGAAAATGAGGTAGGAGGACTGAATATGATTACTTTGCAGATTTGGTTTGGACCAGAACTATTCCAGTGGGAGTTTATTACTGTAAACAAGAAAAAGGGCCATATAGAGAACAGATATCAGTATTTTCCCTTTTGTTTATTTAGTTCACTTCAACAAAGTGCTCATCTTTATGTTTCTAGGCTAGTTTTGGTAGTGGGGAGATGGGATGGATACAAAGATGAGCAAGACAGAGGCTCTGCCTTCCAGGACCTTAAATCAAGGAAGATAAGGAGGTCCACAGAAGCCAAAACCAGAGCAGATCAGCTGGAAGATGACACAAGAGAAGGTTTAGTATGTGGAAGATAGGGAGAAACTTCTCTCCACTGGGGGGATTGGGAAGGGCTCTACGGAGGTAAGATTTTATCTAGCAGAGGTTGGGTTAAGGGTATTCCAAGAACAGAGAACAACTTGAACAAAGGTACAGAGACTGGGAAGAGCAGACCACATTTTGGGAAATAGTATATCTGGTTTGACTGGAACATTGTATACACGTCTGGGAATGATGCCCAAAGGTTGCTTGCTGGCCGGTAAAAATGGACAGGAATCTAATAGTAAAGAATATTAGATTTAACCAATATTTATATTTGTTCTCTAATCTTGTGCTTACATATCTCACTTAATTGATACACGTTGTTAGCTTCTGTCTTCCAGGGAAGGGTGTTTTGTTTTTTGATCACCTGAATAGTTGCAGGTTAAGTGAAAAATGTTTAGGTATAATTGCATTTGTCTTGGTTATTTTCTGTGTTAGAGCCATGTACATCAACATTTCTTTCAGATAAGGACTTTGTATGATATAATCCACTTAGATCAATGACAGTCTTTGATCATTCTGAGTATCTAAAATTTGTCATTATTACAGATTATGATGCATGATTATCACAGAAGAAATTCATGTCTATAGCTTTTAAGGACTTGATTACATCATTTCAAGCCTGATAGTTTTGGAATCACCATTAGAGCTTAAGACACCTCTGCCTTCACTTCAACCACCCGTCTTCATACCTTGAGGAAGTGCTGAGTTTTAACACTCCTTTGTCTTTGGATTATTTAAGACATCTCAGAAAAACATTTCTCACCAGTTCAGTAGGTAAGTGAATATTCGTGCCCAATGAAACATTAAGACACATTGTTTTGCAGAAGACTATGCCAGTACACTAATAGCCTTTTCAAAATTTTTTTAAAGGGGAAGTCAGTAATCATTTGTAGAAAAAAAAAATTCTATTTTTTTCTTTTTGTAAACTTTTGAACTTAAATCAGGGCAAACTAAAATCTATTACTGCTTTTTAATGATGGCTTTGTATAGGCATTAGTCCGTTCACAAGGTGAAATGGACATTTTTTAAAAGAACATTAAGTGTCTAGCATGTATTCCTAGGAGATAAGTGATTTGGAATATCTGAAACTTGCAAAGGGGACAGATTTAAGTTTGCCTTATTTATCCATTTCTCTCATTTGGGAGTAAAGGAATGACAGCAACCCAAATCAAGGAAACCTAGAAGTGATGACCACATTACATCCTTCCAGGCTTCTTAAGTTGCTCATTTTATGGGTTTGGGCAGGGTGGGTTTACATTTCTTTCCCTTCCCAATGAATGTTCAGGGAAACCTGGGCAAAAGTGTTGAGATAGTCACTGCTGTATGAATCCTTAAAAAGGCTGAGGACCAAAATATAGCTGTACAAAGACTTGGACATTCAGTGCCAGTGTTTTCAGCAGTGTTTTTGTGTAATAAAATTTTTGTGTTGATAGGATGGAATTTGAAAATAAAGATACTGTATTACTCTTTAAGGTATAATTATAAAAATCATTGTTCACTAGTAAAATAACTTGGCTTTTTTTGTGCTCTTTAGCCAAATTTGTAAGGAAAAATGATTCCCAATGGATATTTAATGTTTGAAGACGAAAACTTTATTGAGTCTTCTGTTGCCAAATTAAATGCCCTGAGGAAAAGTGGCCAGTTCTGTGATGTTCGACTTCAGGTATTTAAAACTTAATTTGGAAACCTACAAAATTAATATTTTATTTCTAAAAGCAGTAAGTTCTTGGATATGCTTATTTTCTTTTCATGGTAGGCATTTGATGAAATAACTTGAAAAAACAATGATTTACCTATAAATATTAGATAAAGGACCTGATGTGGTAATTAGCTAGAGAAATAAATAGTCCACAGTACTTCTAATTGTAATTCCTCACAATTTCAGGTCTGTGGCCATGAGATGTTAGCACACAGAGCAGTTCTGGCTTGCTGCAGTCCCTACTTATTCGAAATCTTTAATAGTGATAGTGATCCTCATGGAATTTCTCATGTTAAATTTGATGATCTCAATCCAGAAGCTGTTGAAGTCTTACTGAATTATGCCTACACTGCTCAGTAAGTACTTTATAAAGTGTATAATTAGGGGATGTCACCAGGAAATTCCAAGCCTTGATTTATTTGGATTAAGTAGAGTCTGTGTTTTAAGGCCTTGGTATCCAAGTGATAAAGAACTTTTCTTTAACAGGTTGAAAGCCGATAAGGAATTAGTGAAAGATGTTTATTCTGCAGCAAAAAAGCTGAAGATGGACCGAGTAAAGCAGGTAGAGTACCAGAAGTAACATGTAAGGAGGGCTGTTACTAGCAAGTCTGCTTTTACATAGTTAAGATGCATAATTTGTCATAAGACATTTGTTAGTCTCAAGAACTTGAAAATGGCCCCTCTTCCCCCTAGACAACTGAATGTGATTTTAACCAGTTAGCTGTAGTAATGTAGCAAGGTCATAACTTCCTCTCAGATAATTTGAGCTAAACTCTTGCTTTTCCAGTAGTCTTCACTAGCTGGGTGGCTGTGTTGGTCACTGGTAGCAGGGTTTAAAATATTCTTGGGGGCGCCTGGGTGGCTCATTTAAGCATCAGACTTGATTTTAGCTCAGGTCATGATCTCGTGGTGAGATCAGACCCCCTGTCATGCTCCACCCCGTCATGCTCCGCACTGGGCTTGGAGCCTGCTTGGAATTCTCTCTCTCTCTCCCTCTCTCTCTCCCTCTCTCTCTCTCCCTCTCTCTCTCTCCCTCTCTCTCTCTCCCTCTCTCTCCCTCTCTCTCCCCCCCTCTCCCTCTCTCTCCCCCCCATCTCTCTCTCCCTCTCTCCTCCTCCTCCCACCCCCACCCTCCCTCCCTCCCCGCCCCCCCTTCTCTCTCAAAAAAATAAACATGTAAAATATTCTTGTTTTTCTCAAGAATTAATCACACAACTTACATTCTCAGCTCACTGTTCTACACTTGGAAGTTCCTCTGTAAAAGTACTCCTTCTAGAATGTAACACCATTGAAAACTGCCTAATAATTCATAGGATAAAAAGCATTTAATTCTCTAATTTGGGGGTCAGTAAACTGCAAAGCCTCAGGCCAACTGCTTGTTATAAAGTTTTATTGGAACACAGCTTTTATTTACATAGGGTCTCTGGCTGCTTCCACCTGCAGTGACAGAGTTTAGTAGTTGTGACAAAGACATTATGGCCCAAAAGCCTAAGCCCTTTAAGAGGAAGTTTCCTGGCCCCTTCTGTAATGTCACTCCTTTGCTTAAAATCCTTCTGTGGTTTATAGCACATACCCCTCAAGTTAGCATTGCACATTTTCCCTAATGTAGTTGCTGTGTTTCCAAAATTGTTTTCCTACTTGCCTTTTGCTCCAGCCAAACTAAATTGGTCCCAGCTTCTTCCCTACTTCTATCTGCATTCAACATCATCTCTTGTGTAGATCCCAGTTCAGATACTGTCTTCACGATAAAGTCTTATCTAATTATTCTAATTGGAGATACTTATCTGCACATTGCATATGTGTTAATATGGCATTTCAGTTTGTTGCATCTTTCTGTAAACAACTTAGACATTTGTACGGCATTCTTTGATGTTTATTGTTTGCATACATCTATTCTTCCCAGAGTTAACGTTGTTCTGTTAAGGCAGTGGTGTTTGATTCATCTTTGTATCTTCACAGAATGCTTACATATTGAGTATTAAATATTCATTAAATAAAATACATGTAAGTGTTGTCACTTGTGTATTTCTTTTCCCAGGTTTGTGGTGATTATTTGCTATCTAGAATGGATGTTACCAGCTGCATCTCTTACCGAAATTTTGCAAGTTGTATGGGAGACACCCGTTTGTTGAATAAAGTTGATGCCTATATTCAGGAGCATCTGTTGCAAATTTCAGAAGAGGAAGAGTTTCTTAAACTTCCACGGCTAAAGGTAAGGGGTAAAATCTATAAAGGTACATGTGTATGTATACACTACTTACTTACAGTTGCTGAATCTTTGTCCATGTTTCAAGCATGGTTGTGAGAAAGTACATTGAAATGATACTGTTATTTTTTAGCAGCGTAACAGTTTGCTGCCTACTGGTTTGTTTTTACAGTTTTCTTACAAATGAGAATAAATGTATGGGATGAGATTGGGCATCTGTGACCATTTTATTAGGAAATTGCGCATTAAGCTGAGAATTAAGAGACTCAACACTGATCTAAATGTCATTGTTTTTTCCTAACTCTAGTTGGAGGTAATGCTTGAAGATAATGTTTGCTTGCCCAGCAATGGCAAATTGTATACAAAGGTAATCAACTGGGTGCAGCGTAGCATCTGGGAGAATGGAGACAGTCTGGAAGAGCTGATGGAAGAGGTTAGTTTTAAAGTAAATGGGATGCAACAATTCTTAAAAATTATTTTGCTATAACAATGAAGGATTCCCTTTCACTTTTATTTTATAACCATGACCCTAAAGAATTTAAATTTTGCTATAGGTACCCCTAAGCTGAGAAACAGGGGGGGTGTCCAGGTGAGCTGAATGAACTGTTCAGTTTGGTCTTCTGCTTTTCTTTTTTATTTCTTTGCTTATTATGTGCTGTTAACTTCCTTTAAAGTAGCATGTAATTTGCTTTAGAAATGGGAGGTGGTACTGAAATTTTCTGTAGATTCTTAATTTTTCTTCACAGGTTTTTGCTTTAAATTTGATAAGTAGGTAAAAGCTTCTAATGGTTGTTCCTCCCCATTGATTTATCTCCCCATAGGTTTATTAACAAAACTAGGATACCCAAGACTGAAGAAACAAGAAGAAACCTCAAGTGTATTGACACGTAAAGAAGCAGCAGTCCTGCCCCAGTTCTCCTAAGAAAAATCCGCTGTGGGCAGAGAACGATGATGATTTAATGGTGTTTACTCCTTTACAGGATTCTTATCTTTAAAGCTTTGTGTTTTTTCAATGGTGTTGTTCATACGTACAGTCATTCACTTAACTTTTGAAAAATACCACAAGACAAACTTGATGGAGAAATGGTGGGAATTAAACACATGCAGATGGAGCAGTGGAGTGACTTTGAATTTGTCATTCCACGAAAGGCTTTCCAGATCTGTTAGGTCTTGAAACATACTGTTAGCATTATCTTCTAAAAAGGCTAACAGGTGATTTTTACATTTTATATCATTTCCCACTTGAAAATCAGGTGCATTGACCATGTGTTTGCATCTGCTGAGGGAGGTGTCTCTACAGCTTGTTTTGAGTTTTGCATTTGCTTTTTATCTGTTTTTCTTGACATTGCCTACAGGACAAATATGTTAATGCAAATCAGAGCACTTCAAAGGTGTAAACCATAGTCCATATTTTACTGTAAATATGTATATGCTTTAAGAGCCCATATATTGTATCAGTGCCTTTTTTTTTTTAATGCTATATAATAGAAGCTATGGAAAAATGAAGATTTCTTTCAAGCCAATCAAGCCAAGGACTCTTCGGCCAGTGTTAGAAGATTCTGTATTTTATTTTTGTTTTTAAAATTTTTACAACCATGACATGTATTTTCTTTACTTCGGGATCCTGCCAGAGCAAGATGTCAAGAAGTTCAAGAAGCACACTGGAGGTTACCTTGAGGCGTTTGTGTGATCTGCATACTAGTGGAGTAGCCATGGAGACGGTAGCCACATGGGTGTTCTGTTGCTGTTTTGCAGGTTCAAACCTTGTACTACTCAGCTGATCACAAGCTGCTTGATGGGAACCTACTAGATGGACAGGCTGAGGTGTTTGGCAGTGATGATGACCACATTCAGTTTGTGCAGGTACACATTGCACATCTGAGGTAACCTCAGGTTAAAATGTGATTAGAGCATTTTCTAGTATACTGAAATTTTCCTTTAAGAAAGGAAAGTGGAAGAATTTCATTGGTATATCTGAACAGAAACATTTTCAGGACAAAACAAGCATATCTTTCTTAGATTTACTACTGTTTCTCCACATAAAAAAAAAATTCAGCAAATTAGGAAACCACATTTAGATTTTTTCTCAATGAAATAGGATTTACAGGTAGTAAGAAAACAAGGCCAATAAGATGAAGCAATGTAGAAATTGATTTTTTTTTTTTGTTAGATTACAAAAAATTGTTTGCAACAGGGAATGGGTGTTAGACCCAATTAAAAAAAAAAATGTCAGGCATAAAAATTTTTTAGTTTCTAGACAAAAATTTAGAGAAAAGGACACACATCATAAGTGTCTAATAGTGAACTCACTAGTTTAAACACTACTTGGGTCCAGAAGAGATTTCTGTGGCCCAGGAAGCCTTCCCTTGCCTCTTCCCAGTCATGTCCTTACACAACCCTAAAGGAAACCATTATTCTAACTTCTGAAACAATAGCTTAGTTTGCCTTTGAAATGTATATAAATGGTCATACAGTATGCATTCTTTTTGTTTGACCTTTAGCTTCAACGTTGTATTTGTGAGGGATAAACTATAAAGTAGGCAGAGTTAACCCAGTTTGAAGGGGTGTTTTCTTTACCAGTTAGAAGGTAAATGAGACTCAGAAGTGACCTGAATGGCAGTTGTTAGGTATTCTGTGGTAGTAGTGGCCAAGTATTTTTATGTTTTACAAAAAGTGTTTGGGTTTAAATTAGTTGAGAACTTTGTTCATAGTTTGCATTTTGAACATTTAGGATATTTTCCCTCATACTCTAAAGATACTTTGTTTTGTTTTGTTTTGTTTTTGTTACTTTTTTAGTAAGCAGCCGTTGAGTAAAATGGCAGACCATGATGTTAGGACACAGAAATATGTAAGAGACAGTTTCTGGTTGCAGAACCATCTATAGCAGTAGATGAAAACCGTACAGTCTTATAAGAGGGATCTACAAAAGGCATAAAGGGGAGGGGATAGAGGAGCCAAGAGGAGAGAAACTAAGGAAATTTACAGAAGAGGCAACATTTGAACAGTCTTAGGATTGAGAAGAGCTTGCAAAGCAGATGAGAGTGTGTCAGATAGCAAAAAATACCCGTGCGACGTCACAAGATTGGGAAAGTAGGTAAATGCCACTGGGTTAGGGCTTAATACTTTATCCTACTGGTGGTGGGGAATTTTCAAAGAATTGTAGACAAGGAAGTAGAGTGACATGAACAGATCTATTTCCTTTTTTTTTTTTTTAATGTTCATTTTGAGAGAGAGAATCTCAAGTAGGCTCTGTGCTCACAGCCTGACGTCACACAGGGCCTGACGTCATGACCACGAGATCATGACCTAAGCCAAAGTCAAGAGTTGGATGCTTAACTGACTGAGCCACCCAGGGGCCCCTGAACAGATATATTTCACAACTTTAATAATAGTGAAAAACTGAGCAGTAGTCCCAACAGTAGGGACATTGGTTAAATACTGTATTTCTGTACAGCAAAGATCTGTACATTAATCATTTTAGACCCATGGTTAACTATCAGGTGGCAGTCTCTGGGTCATGGGACTCCAGCTGATCTGTGGTTTGTTTCGTTTTGTTTTTCTTTACTAAATGATTGCATTAAGCCCTTCTATTTTTCTGGCCAAGTACAGAGGGTAGACCCAATTGTGAGACCAATTTATAGATTACTACAAGCAGTAGTTTAGTTAAAAAAAATGAGGGCTTGATCCAGGAGCATGAAGGAGGAAAAGTGGACTCTAAGCATTTATAGTTTCAAAGGTTGAGTGAGTCCTTAGTGATTGTTTAGAATAAGAAAATTAAGGAAAAGGAAGAATTTGAGAAAGCAGGATTCTGATGTGACTCATTAGAAGGTGGTTCCCTGGATAAAGATCATGAGTAAAATAGGATGAGGGGACACATTAGGCTTGAGAAATAGGGAAAGAGGTTGAGGAGCCATTAGGAAGGAGAAGATTAGAATCAAATTGTGTTAGAAAGCTAGCTAACATAAGCAGAGAAAGTTTGAACAGAGGAAGACTAAATTGTGTCAGATCATTCTTTTGGAGGTCATGTAAAATATGGTTATGGGTATCTCTTCACTGGTTTTGGGAGGGCACTTGGTAACCTTTAGTGGGTATAAGTTCCAAAGAGTGTAAAGTTAAGAATATCTTAGCTTGAGAAGTAATGAGTGTAAAGTTAAGAATATCTTAGCTTGAGAAGTAATAGTGGTTGAAAAAGAAATAGCCACCGGAGATTACCCCCTGGGGAGCCAGAGGCAAAGAAAGTGGGGCCAGTGGGTAGCGTGTGGGAGGAGTTAATACAGGAAAGTGAAGATAAGGGAGAGGAAGGGATTGTATTTGAAAATGTTCCAGAAGGAATATAAAGGCGTTAACCAGCACCTCTGTATGACTTGTTAGTTATAAAACACTAGTAGTCTTCATTGTTAATCATGCTTTCCTCTTTCACATTGATTTTTTCAATTATAATCCATACGTTAGAACAGTTTTCTTACTATAATAAAAGCTCTTAATGCCAGCAAAAAATGAGCAGACATATATCCAATTCAGTTCCTCTGAAAAGTATTTTTCAGGACAAAAGTGGCAGTTACAAGAAACACTTAAAAGTATATTTCTTCAGGACCACCATATAGGTATCATAGAGTGCTTTTCTAGACAAACCATATCAGACAAAAATAAAAAATAGAAATAAGACAATACTAAAAGAACCAAATATTCACAAAAGTAGTATAGGAACACTCAGAGGGAGAAATAGGCAAAGCTACAAATTTTCAAATGATTATAAAAGAATTACATTGTGTACTTGTATAGGAGTTCCTTTGATGGCATCATCAATTTGTGATACTTTGGATCCCTTCTTCCCACAGGTTGGGATGGGGTTTTATGTACCTTGGAGTTTCTAGTAGCAGAGACAAAAATCTGTCATAGTATAAAAAGAGTGGCTTTATACTCAGAATTTCTATTCTTTTAGTTGTATTGCCTTAGGCAATACATATCTTTTCTGAGTATTGTTATCTATAAAATGGATTAGCAGCATTGCCCTTACTCCATTAAAAGAGATGAGGTGAATAAAGTGCCTAATTATACCTAGGTACATGATAAATGTCAAAATAGAATTTAATGGTAACCATTAACATGGTACATTCTCTGCCTTTTCTCAAAATAGCTAACATATGCTATAACCATGCTTGTTGACTGGCCCACACCAAACTTCTGATAGTTTTTTCACAGCTTTAAGTAGCTACCAAAGTTTTTTCCTCTAAGTTGTTAACATAGTTTTTTGCTTCCATAAGAAACAAATTTCTACTATAAATCTTAGCTACCCATGTGGCTCTGGCCCTGGGGATCAAAAGAAGTGGATTGGCACACTTGGTGTCAGGTACTGAAGTGGGGGTGGTACCTGTTCATTTGGTAGGTCCTCTTAGGATGTCTCTGACTCTTCTAATCCCATATGAGCATATACTTTAAAAGTGTCAAGGACTAATAACATAAGAAAACCATCAAAGGGAACTCCTACACAAGAGCACAATGTAATTCTTTTATAATCATTTGAAAATTTGTAGCTTTGCCTATTTCTCCCTCTTAGTGTTCCTATACTACTTTTGTGAGTGTTTGGTTCTTTTAGTATTATTGTTTTATTTCTGATTACCATATTTTGTCTTTTGATATGGTTTGTCTAGAAAAGCACTCTATAATACCTATATGGTGGTCCTGAAGAAATATACTTTTTTAAGTGTTTCTTGTAACTGCCACTTTTGTCCTGAGAAATACTTTTTCCCATGCATGGGAACTGGATATGTCTGCTCACTTTTTGCTGGCATTGTATGAAGGATATCTGTACATATGATTTAATTAGGTTTGATAGTTTCTTGGAGACAGTGGGCTAAATGTAATCTTTCAGATAATTCATACCATTTTAAATTAATAATCTCTTTTGAAAGATGATTCTATACTTCATATAAAGAGTATGTGAACTTTGAGCTTATGTAGATTAAGGGTTTTTTTTTTTTTTTTTTTTTTCCATTGAGGTATTCTCATGCTTGATCTACAACTTGCTTTTTAATTGCTTAAATTGAGCTTTTCCTGACCAGGCTCCTTGTGTAGGTGTAGTTGTTTCATTATAAGTGGAGATGGAAGTATGCTAGTAATTTGTGTCAATTGGAAAGTGTTGGTTTGTGTTAAATTTAGGGTGCTTTAAATATCATACATAAGTGAAGGATTCTAGGTGTTTTTTCAGTGTTGTGGAATAGCTCAGGAACAGAGGTACACCAGGTATGGTCTTTGGCTAGGTTTCTGTAGCTACCTTTTGATTTTGCAGAAAAAGCCACCACGTGAGAATGGCCATAAGCCGATAAGTAGCAGTTCCACTGGATGTCTCTCTTCTCCAAATGCTACAGTACAAAGCCCTAAGCATGAGTGGAAAATCGTTGCTTCGGAAAAGACTTCAAGTAAGTGTATTACACTCATCAGATTGTCTTTGACTTACTTATTTTTAAAGAAGAGTGTTGAGTGGAACCATTTAATAACTTTGAAGTTGACTATTTGTGGGAAAAACTCAGAAGCCATTAGATTTGGAAAACAGTAGCAGATCGTTCCAGTCTGGGATCCGGAATCCAAGTCAGGATCACACAGCAAACAAAAGTAGTAATAATTGCATCTTAAACATAGAACTCTTATGCTTACAGATAACACTTACTTGTGCCTGGCTGTGCTGGATGGTATATTCTGTGTAATTTTCCTTCACGGGCGAAACAGCCCACAGAGCTCACCAACAAGTACTCCAAAACTAATTAAAAGTTTAAGCTTTGAGATGCAACCAGATGAGCTGATAGAGAAGCCCATGTCTCCCATGCAGTATGCGCGGTCTGGTCTGGGGACAGCAGAGATGAATGGCAAGCTCATAGCAGCAGGTAAGAACAGAAGGATGAGTGTTTTCTTATTGGAAAGTTTCAACTGGCTAAGCCCCTGCATGGACATTTGTGCTTGCTTTGATGTGAACTTTGGAAAGGGAGGGTTTAATATGCCTTCTTCCTTGGCATTCTACTTTACCACATTCTAAAAAGACCAAGAAATACAAAAGTAAATACTATTGTATTGCCTATCCTTTAAGTAAATGTCTGTTTCTAATTCTTAAAAAAGTATAAAGTCGTTAAATTGTTCCGTCCTAATTTTCAAGCCAAGACTAAGCAATTTACTCATACTGATAGTGTTGTTCAGCTGTTAGAAGCCCTGAGTTAAAACATCACCTAATGGGACCTTAATAGGTTTGTGGATAAAAATTCTTTTTCTCTTTGTGCAGATTACCTAAATCATTCTAGACAAGAAACCCTCATGTGGTTTGAGATCTTAAACATGAATTTTGATGGTTCTTTTACCAGGTGGCTATAACAGAGAGGAATGTCTTCGAACAGTTGAATGCTATGATCCACGTACAGATCACTGGTCCTTTCTTGCTCCCATGAGAACACCAAGAGCTCGATTTCAGATGGCTGTACTCATGGTAAGGAAGAAGCAATCCATGTTTAGCTGTTTCTCATAACTTCAGAATGGCAGAAATTCTGATCTTGTACTTTTGACTTAGGGCCAGCTCTATGTGGTAGGTGGATCGAATGGCCATTCGGATGACCTGAGTTGTGGAGAGATGTATGATCCAAACATAGATGACTGGATTCCTGTTCCAGAATTGAGAACTAACCGTTGTAACGCAGGTAAAATTACTTTCCTTCTGAGATAATCAGTATTTAAATATGGTAATTAAATTATCAATATATAACCTTATTTTATACTCATATAGGAGTATGCGCTCTGAATGGGAAATTATACATTGTTGGTGGCTCTGATCCATATGGTCAAAAAGGACTGAAAAACTGTGATGTATTTGATCCTATAACAAAGTCATGGACAAGCTGTGCTCCTCTTAACATTCGTGAGTTGATTTGGGTTTTTTCCCCTCAAGTTTTTTTGTTTTTTTAAGATCTCAAAATCAATTATGTGTAGTATGCGCACTTAAAGTTTTGGGAGATAAAGTAATTTTGGTTTGACTCGATTTTATAGGTAGACACCAGTCTGCAGTCTGTGCGCTTGGTGGTTTTTTGTACATAATCGGAGGTGCAGAGTCTTGGAATTGTCTGAACACAGTAGAACGTTACAATCCTGAAAATAACACCTGGACCTTAATTGCACCCATGAACGTGGCAAGGCGAGGAGCTGGTGTAGCTGTTCTTGATGGTGAGTGTTGAGATTTGGAAAGGTGAAGAATAAGGAGTGGCAAGAGTTTGTTCTAATATTCCCAGAGAATGTCCATGATAACTAAACACTTGTATAATAAGAAGTCAGAAGCAGACATTTTTTTCTGATGCAGTGGGCATTGGTGGTTTGTCTTTTAGAAGTCATTTGTAATCAGACTCGGTACTTGAAGTAATAATATAAATATATTAACACACTAGTCTTTTGATGGGTTCACTGAATGAAGTTCTCTAAGTCCTTTCCTTCCATAAACCATATGCAAAATGTATCATCTTAGAGTTCCAGTTTGTTCCTTTAGAGCAAGAATTTAATGGATTTGACTTGCAAAGCAAAATAAGTGCAAATCACCTAGATTCTAGTCTCTTCTGTCTACTCCATACCTAATCGGAAGGAAAACTTAAGGCTTTTTTTTTAACAGATCTTTCCAAAGTTAGTTTTATATGGATGCAGCTTTCTTTTCACATTCATTGTATTGATTTACATGTTTAATTATATAATTATCATAATGAGTTTAATTAGCATTGTCTTGGGAACAAAGTGGAATCTTAGTTAAGCTTATGGCTCACCTGCTGAACGTATAGATGTGTAGACATGCCAGCAAGTAGCCCGCAGCCCACGCTGAGCCTTGTCAATTCTTCTGTAAATATGTGGTTGTAGATAGATTTTGGACAATCAAATGATAAAATAATGAAGTTTTTATTTTTTAATGTTTGTTGTATTTTAGAGAGAGAGACAGACAGTGTGAGCAGGGGAGGGGCAGAGAGAGAGGGGGAAGCTCCAGACTCTGAGCTGTCAGCACAGAGCTCAACGTGGGGCTCGAACTCATGAACCGTGACATCATGACCTGAGCTGAAGTCGGATGCTTAACCGCCTGAGCCACCCAGGGGCCCCAAGAGGATGGAAGTTTTTAAACCTACACAGTATTGGGGCGCCCAGGTGGCTCAGTCGATTAAGCATCCGACTTCAGCTCAGGTCATGATCTCACGGTTCGTGAGTTCGAGCTCCTTGTCGGGCTCTGTGCTGACAGCTCAGAGCCTGGAGCCTGCTTCAGATTCTGTGTCTCCTTCTCTTTCTGCCCCGACCCCACTCATGCGCTCTCTCTCAAAGCTAAATAAATGTTTTAAAAAAAAAAAAATTTAAAACTACACAGTATTTAATGCTGACATTTTATGTGTCTGAAAATAATTAACTGCTCTGCATATTTGAAAATAATTAACTGCTCTGCATATATATTTGAAAATGTAATAACTCTTGGTCTGTTTCCAAGAAGTTTTTGTACTAAAATAATTTTATAGAATTGGAAAGCTCAAGAAAATGTTCAGTATCTGAAAATTGCTTTTCTATAACTTTTTTTTGAATCTTAATTCTGAGGCACTGGACTAGTACAGAATCTCCAGTGCACAGAACTTCTCTGGCTTGCTGCGTACTAGCTGCTTCTTTAGGCAAGTTGTTCAACTTCTTCGCGCCTCATTTCATCTGTGAAATGGCAGCAGTAGCAGTTACCGCAAAGAATTGTGAGAATTGTGCTTCAGTTAGAGGGTGCCCCTCTCTTTGTAAATTGCCTGAGTTCCATCTATGAATGGGTTTACTTGCCGCGTTAGGAAAGCATTTAACAGGGACTTTTGGTAGAATGAGCAGGTATTTCTACTAAGAACCACCAATTTTAGCAAAAAACAGACTTAGGAGTTTTTTTTCCTTCTCTAGATTTACCTTGTTTCATTCTCTTTTAGGAAAATTGTTTGTAGGTGGTGGCTTTGATGGTTCTCATGCCATCAGTTGTGTGGAGATGTATGACCCAACTAGAAATGAATGGAAGATGATGGGAAACATGACTTCACCAAGGAGCAACGCTGGGATCACAACTGTAGGGAACACCATTTATGCAGTGGGAGGCTTTGATGGCAATGAATTTCTGAATACGGTGGAAGTCTATAACTTTGAGTCAAATGAGTGGAGCCCCTATACAAAGATTTTCCAGTTTTAACAAACTAACAGGCTTAGTGATGTAATTGTGTTTAGTAGAGGTACACTTGTGAATAAGGAGGGTGGGTGGGTATAGATGTTGCTAACAGCAACACAAAGCTTTTGCATATTGCATATTATTAAACATGCTGTACATACTTTTTGTGTTTATTGGGAAAGGAATGCAAAGATGAAGGTCTGTTTTGTGTATTTTTAGGACTACTTTGGTTATTTTACTTTTTGGAAGTTGATATTGTAAAAGAATAAACCAAGACTTGATCGGGCATGTCATTTCAAGAAGTCCCCTCTCCTCCACATTTGTTTTGCCAATTTGCACATTAATGACTCTTCCCTCAAACATGTATTATGGGGCAAGAGGGTAAGGTTTAAGATCGAGGCAGTTGGGTTTTTTAAGGGCCCTTTTTCAATAACTGGAACACTATACAAAAGAGACTTATTTAACTAGATGACAATGACTATTTTTGTTTTTATTAAAAGAAAGCTGACATGCCTACCAAGATTTAATCTTTTATGATTGCCTTTTTATAACTTTTTATATTCTCAGCACAGTGCTTTACATATTGAAGATGTGGCAGATTCAAATTACTGAAGCAGACTGGCGGTCTTAAAGGATGCAGGATGAGGGGTTTCTGTTGTACACCCAGAATGCAAACTTAAAAGCTTTTGCCTCAGTTACTGGTTTTTTTTGTTTGTTTGTTTGTTTTTTTGGGTTTTTAGGTTTTTTTTTTCTTTTTTTTTTTGAGAATACAGTACTGATGTTTATTTGAATGGAGTTGCTGAACAGTAACATAGCTGTGATTTTTATTTGAAACACTGATTTCACATACTTTGACTTCTTGAGGGTATATTTTATATAGCAAGACATTTAATATATAAGAACGGTGAAGTACTTTATTTTCTAAATAATTCCTGTCTTTATTTATCATTAACAAAACAATCCTAAATAGCAGCCCTCGATTGTGGAAGAAAATTAAACTGTATTGGGTTTAAGAATTCAGCGTTTATCAGAACTATGTTTTTGTTCAGTTTTTCTATTCACATGGATAAATACTGGTTGGGGTGACTTTATCGAATGTGTAGTGCTACACATATAACTGATGGTGCCAAAATTAGCACATCCTAATGCTTGCTGCCGATGCAAACATATTAAAGGTACTTTGCAGGAAATCCTTGCACCATGGAATTAATATCCAGATGTTGTTTGTGTACTCATTCATTACTAAAAGTCTTGGGGACAGTTTTTTTTGTTTTCCCAGTAGTGATGAGCTTAAAGTATTTGTGGGAAAATAGTTACCTGACATGTCTGAAATAAGAGCTGATGGTAAGATTTTTTTTTCTCAAAGAAGATGAAGAAGCACACAGGAATCTAATGAGCCAACTAGGACAAGATTACCAGTGGCTGACTTGGGTTAGGAAGAAAATTGTTCCCACTGGTACTCTGACACCGTATTTCTCTCATTTATTCTACAAAGAACCATCGTGAAAGTTAACCTGGTAGCATTGTATTGCTGACTATATTTGTTGCTGGTTTGGTTCTAGACTAAAACTAGGTTGGCAGATTTGAATTTGCCTCACAGGGTGACTGTTTTTTTAAATGGATCTGCATATGTTTTATTTAGTTCAAGGAAATAAAATTTTAGTTGAGGATTCAGCAGTAAAATCCTTGAAATTACTTCTCAGTTCCTAAGTAATCTGCTAATTCCTAAGTGGCATTAAGCAAATGTGTGTCAATATTTTGGGTTAGAGTTTTCCAGTATTCTGTTATTAATGCCAAACAGGTAGTTTGGTGGTGAAAAGTATGTTTTTCAAGTATGTTTTTAATATAAAAAGCTCCCATAAAGGGAAAAAAACAGTGCTCAATCACAAGTTGTTTATATTTATCTGCATCTAAAAGGTACCTCTTGAGGGAAAGAGAAAATGTGGATAGCCTCAACATAAAGTTTTTACCACTAGTATGGGTTTTGGAGTAGTTTAGAAATACCATTGGTAATAATTACCCTTGAGGTCAGTTGTAATACCACATAAAACATACTAGATTCCTAAAACAGCAAAATTTTAAAATGACCTGCTTTAATTCACAATAGTTGGTTATACTCAGGTATGACTTTTACTGTGACTTTCAAGGTAGGGTTTTGATTTTTGGCTTCTAGTTTGTCACATATACTTATCCATTCAACATGTTTTAGAATTCCTTATAGTTTAGGGGGAAATCTGGATCTGGGATTGCGATGCAGTTCTAGAATCTTTGTCTAGTATTCTAGGTGTGCACTCTATGATTTCTCCAGATCGTACAAGTCTTAAACTTGAAGTAGGTAACAGAAAGAGTCCCTGGAGGAGATTTCTGCAACTCCAGAGTTGCCTTTGGAAGAGTATGAGATCACAGAAGATTTTGTCTCTATAATATTAGTCATTTATTTGTATCCCACTTGGTTCCAAAAAAGGATTTATTGAGTCTTTCGTAGAGTGACGCATAAGATACACAGTAAATTAACTAGGTGAAAATAAAGAAAAACAAGGAGACACCAGTGTATGAATCTTTATATTAAATAAGGCCACAACACAAATTTGGTCCTGTAAACAAGAGACGTGTTAAATAAGTTAAACTGTACATGAGAAAGGAAGATGGCAACAATATTGGCAACAACATGGATGGATCTTGAGCCCATTATGCTGAGCAACATAAGTCAAAGATGAGTACTAGATGAATACCACTTATATGTGGAATCTAAAAAAGTTAAAGATGTAAAAAAAAAAAAAAAGTAAAATGGTGGTTACCAGGGGTGAGGGAGGTAGAGAGGAGTGGTGGTATTTAAGGGTACAAATTTGTAAGAAGTAATAAACCTGACCTAATGCATGGTATAATGAATATAGATAATGTTATGCTATAATTATGTAATGTGATAAATATCACTCCATGGCTGGCAGTTATGTTGCAATATATAAATGTATCAAAGTAAGCTGTACACTTTACACAATATCAAATTCATTTTTTTTTAAATCAAGGAAAAAAAGTTGAATCCTCTGTAGGTTAAGTAATTACTATGAAGAACCAGTTTCTTTCATAATAAAACCAGAACATTCTCAGTTGTAAAATGATGCTTAGCAACAAGTACCAGCAATAGTGGCCACAAAATATTTAAACTTCACTATTAATAGCTCCATGCCTCACCGGGGGTTGACTGAGAGAGAAGCAAAAACCTTAGTGTGTACAGGGTTGATAATCATGTGGAAATCTAAGAAGGACCTACGTCTGGATACATGGTTACACGTTTGCTCACAATGAGCAAAGGAAGAAATTTTAGCCTGGAGAAAAGGCACACACAATACCAAGCTGGGATGAATGAAAGAAATGAGGGAATGACCCAGAGATGAACTGACCTACAGCAAGTTCAGAGTGAGAGTGGCTGTATTAAAAAGTTGAAAGGCATCTACCAAATGCAACTAGTCCAGTAATTAGCAGGGCCAAGTATCTAGTAAGGTTACTCCCAACTCAAAGTAATATCTACCTCCTGCAATAAGCAAGTGCTTTGTCTCTATCTTAAGCAAAAATGGTACCAAGTCTTTAAAGGTACAGGCTTGAAAGAATGTGCCTGATAAGTGACTGGTGCCCAGAACTCAAAACTAAAAAAAAAAAAAAAAAATTTGGCAAACGATTTGAACATGACACTTCACCAAAGAAAATAAATGGATTTCAAAACAAACATGGAAAGATGTTATCATAAATCAGTAGGAAAATGTAAAAAGCAAAATGACATACCTATTAAAAATACCAAGTTCTGGTTAGGATGCCGAGAAACTGCTGGAGGAATTAACAAAATGGTAAGGTCACTTTGGAAAAGTTTGACAGTTTCTGACAAAATTAAATGCCCTGTGATACAGTAATCACCTTTCCTAGGAATTGATTCAAACGAAATGAAAATGTTCACACAAACCTGTATGTGAATGTAGCTGCTTTTATTCAGTCACCAAAAATAAGTCAACATAGCCTTCCAACTGGTGAATGTATAAATTGGTGCATCCATACAATGGAATACTACCTAGGAATAAAAAAGATGAAGTACTGATTAAAAACAACATGGATGCTGGGGCGCCTGGGTGGCGCAGTCGGTTGAGCGTCCGACTTCAGCCAGGTCACGATCTCGCGGTCCGGGAGTTCGAGCCCCGCGTCGGGCTCTGGGCTGATGGCTCAGAGCCTGGAGCCTGTTTCCAATTCTGTGTCTCCCTCTCTCTCTGCCCCTCCCCCGTTCATGCTCTGTCTCTCTCTGTCCCAAAAATAAATAAACGTTGGAAAAAAAAATTTTTTTTAAATAAAAATAAAAAGGGGCGCCTGGGTGGCGCAGTCGGTTAAGCGTCCGACTTCAGCCAGGTCACGATCTCGCGGTCCGTGAGTTCGAGCCCCGCGTCAGGCTCTGGGCTGATGGCTCAGAGCCTGGAGCCTGTTTCCGATTCTGTGTCTCCCTCTCTCTCTCTGCCCCTCCCCCGTTCACGCTCTGTCTCTCTCTGTCCCAAAAATAAATAAACGTTGAAAAAAAAAAAAGTGAAATGTGTGGAAGCACACAGGTGACAGGAGTGAAATTTCCTAAAGATCACAACCTATGTTAAGATAAGTGGGGGAGGGGCGCCTGGGTGGCTCAGTTGGTTAACCGTCTGACTTTGGCTCAGGTCATGATCTCACCGTTCATGAGTTCAAGCCCCACCTTGGACTCTGTGCTGACAGCGCAGAGTCTGCTTGGATTCCTTCTCTCTCTCTCTGCCCCTCCCCTGCTCATGCTGTTTCTCAAACAAAACAAAAAAAAAAAATTTTTTTTTTTTAAATAAAAAGAGGGAAGAGGAGAGGGAGTTTACAAAGCAGAACCAAAACCCAGTAACAAACCAGAAGCAGTTGAAGGATAAAAATCTGAAGAAAAAAAAAAAACCTGGAGGGGTGGGGAGGGCGATGCTTTTCTGGCTCCTCCAGGAAGAAAAGGAAAGAGAGCAGAGATCCTCTGGAAGCTTCTCCTTCCACGGGGCTCGGCTCATACTCCTGATGGCATTTGAGCCCTAGGTAGAGCTGTGGCTTTCTATGCAAACATAAAGCTCGGCGGGGCCCTGCACAGATTGACACTGAGAATCCGGCATAGATTCTCTTGTATTGGGAGAGGGTCACTTTTATCATCATACCTTGTACACAGTTCAAGAAACACAATTTGGAAGTAAAATGAAAAGCAAAACCTTACTAAAAATAAAATTTATTGCTTTTTTGTAAAAAATAAATTAACATTTATCATAGAATACCAAATTAGATTTAGTCTAATGTATTAACAAAAGCATAATATACTCTACTAAACAAGGATTTCCAATGTATTGTATAACTAAATAAGTTGATTAAACACTTGGTTTAGGTAGGGGCAAACATTAGTCACTGCCACTTAATCCCATAAATCCATGCCTCTTCACATTTAAGGGAAGTCTGTTATAGGGGTCTCCTCTGCTTTTTCCATTAGAAATGCACTGAAAAGTGACAAGCCTAGGGTAGAAGAAAAGAAACTATATAGTAAGTAGGAGCTGAAGTCAAAATTCTACTTTTATTACCTTGGGGGAAGTGGAAGGGATGTATGTTACGTTCACCAGGTCTAAATGGAAGACAGTGTGATCATAAAACAGCCCAGGGTAAGATTTCATTTGTGGAGCATGGTGAGCATGGCCATGTCCTAATTGTCCTATTTCTTTCTTGGGGTTTGGAAGTGTTTCTGGCCATGTACTCATGTTTAGGGTTGAGAGAGATGCTAAAGTTGTGCCCCTGGGCCTTCCACAGATGCCAAAGTGGCTCCTGCCCTAAGAGATTAAAAAGACAGCTCTCCCTTCTTTAGACAGATTGGCTCAGTGTCAGGAGTAGAGGTAGGGAGGTATTGTCAACTGCAATGAGTTGAGTACACAGTTTATCCCACAATGGATGCATTAGGCTTTTTAGAACCTCAATGAGATTTTCAACAATAAGCAATCACCTTCTTGCACCTATGAGACATTTTTTGTTTTTTTACAAGACTTGGGTTTGACTCAAAAGGTTGATAGCCACTCTATTGTTCTTGAAGACAAATGCCATTCCTTTTAAGTTATAAATCAGGATTTAGGTCCTATAGTTAAGCATGTCCTCACACCATCCCCTGTTTTTGGCCTCCATATAGACAGATGCATTGCACTGCTGCATGGAATTTTCCATCTCGACCAGCTGGCGGCATCCAATGGTTAACTTTTCCCTAGAGGATAAAGAAATGTTAAATCACTGCAAGACGGCTAGTCAGATAGATGAAAAAATCTTGACACGACAGGATAACATGGATTTGAAATACATTCTTTGATAGTTGAGAGATTAAAATACCAAGAGAGTTATAGTTTCTTAGCACAGACAAAACAACATGAGAAGATAAGCACACAGTAGTAGCACAGATTCTCAGAAGCCAACATGGCGAGCTTGGTGCAATTCCTAAAATTCAGGAATAAGGGTTCCTATGGCAGACCTGCTGCCAACAAGCGCAGTCGGATGCCAAAAAATAGTCCCTGGAAACCAATTTGACAATAAACTTCATATATTGAAAAAAAACAACAACAACAAAAAAAACCAACAACAACAACAAAAAACTTTACTGATAAAAAAAAAAAAAAAAATAGTCCTTAGTATGGTCTCTGAAGGATTCTCCCAGCAGGAGATGGAGTGATGTTCCAGGGTTCTAATCCAAAGGGTAAAGCAGTGCTAGAGCCTAGATCACACATCTTTGTCTTATTTGGTTTGAGAATTAAAGAACAGGTAGCCTGGAGGATACTACGAGATGTAATGGAGCAGCAATGGGAAATTGACAGAGCTTCAACTTTCTATTTTATTTATTTTTATTATACATATATATTCACAGCTTCAACTCTTAAAAAGAACTGCTAAACTAACAAATGAATATTAACTAATTACTCTCAAGCAGCGATGGGACACAGGGAGTAATGGCTGACTCAAAATTTTACTTCAGACTAAGCCTAGCTGGTCTGTCATTAGCTGACTTGGGCTCACAAACTGTGGGATCTGTAAGTCATCAGAGCACCAATCCATTACATCTGGTGTCTAGGGTCATGCAAAACTATTTAAATCTACTGGGAGATGGTCTATAGAAGCTCACGAAGAATATCCGGCATCTAGCAAGCATGTGGCACATTAGGTGTTTGAGAAAGGACAGGTTTTTAAGTGTAAATTACACTGTTATTACTTCCTTGGCTTCTAAGATCATCTCCGGGCCATCTCCATGGTGTTGGGGAGGACCACTAGCCACCTCCATGCACTGTCCCCCTGCCCCATGGATCCCTTGATGTAGGATACAAAGGAAAAAGAAGTCAGCTGGAACTCAGGGATTAGGATGAGAGGTAGTAGGGATGGCACAAGTAAACACACCATATTCTGAGCAGCCTCACTTCCTCAAGATGTGTGGTTTCTCTGACACTGACTAAAACCTGACTTTTGGTTTTGTGTTACTCTAGTCCTGTTTCCTATATTTACAGTGCTTAAAATTAGTGTTGTGTTGCTTTCAATTCTTCACAACTACTCAGAAGATGATTTCTGGAAGAGCCTAAGAGATCCCAAAAGAGGAGAGATGTAAATGTTTTCTCATAAACTTAAAAATGAAACAAAAATGGCAGGCCCCATTCCTGCTCTTGGTGATTTATTCCACATTTGGGGGGTGGGGGGAAACACTCCTTTAATAACTAGACTTTGAATCTAGTTGTGTCTCTTGTCTTCTTTCCCCTCCTCTCACAGTTAAGAGGTGAGCTGTCTCCTCTTCTGATCTTCATCTCTGTGGGTCAGCTTTCTGTGGATTATCACCTTACAGACTCTCTCTGCTGCAGTGAGCTGTCATTGCTTACTGAGAAAAGTACCACGTGTTTTTCCTATATTATGATAGAAATTCTTAAGTTCCTTTTCCCCAGGGCTTATGGAGAAGGGCAGAATAACAGATGTGGGGGCACCTTAACACCTTTCTGTGCCATTCTGCAGCATTTCTGTGAGTCATATCATGTTAGCTTTCACCAAGTTGTGACAATGCTCACAATCATGAAAGGTAGCCCATTTCATATTTGCTCTTAATTTCTAGGAAGTTCTTCCTTTACACTAGGCCTAAAAAAACCTCCATTTTCTGAACTGAGTGGCCTAAGTTAAAAAAAAAAAAAAAAGTCATTATCTAATAGCACAAATATTTTAGGTCCCTTGTAGTGATCCTATTTCTCTTTTGCAAACTAAACAATCCCAACTCCTAATAGGTTCTGGAACAGAGATCAAGACTGGAGGTTGCTTCTAGTTTTGTGATTCTATATTGCTCATGAGATTTTTTGCAAAACTTCTATTTCTCTAAATTGTCCTATCATAGTATCAAACTTGCTTTGACCAAATCTCAGGTCAAAATAAACTGGAAATTCAATCAAATCAATTTAAAAATATTTTCAGTGGTTATTTGATTCATTTCCATGGCTAATTTGGTCAAAACAGCATGGCAGTAGCGAACTTCAGTGATCTAATTACAATATTGGATGCAGTCTTTCTAAAATTCTTTCTAGGTACAAGAAGAAAGTCTACAATGGATATGTTTTACAGCTCTATGAACTTTTCTATTTATTTGCTGTATGTATCTCAAATGAAAGAAAAGTGGAATACAATGTAATGCTAATATAAAAACAGTACAGGGCCAGGGTGGCTCAGTCGGTTGAGCGTGCAACTCTTGATTTCAGCTCCTGTCATGATCCCAGGATGGTGGGATCAAGTCGCGTCAGGCTCTGTGCTAAGCATGGAGCCTGCTTAAGATTCTCTCTCGCTATCACTATCTCTCTCTCTCTCTCTCCCTCCCTCCTTTCGCTCCTTTACCCCGCTCTTGTGGATGCTCTAAAAAATAATAATAATAAAAAGAAATAAAAACAGTATATGATAGCTAACCTCATATTCAATGGTGAACTACTAAAAGCTTTTCCCTAAAATCGGCAATAAGACAAGGATGTCCACGTTCACCACTTCTATTCAACACTGTACTGGAAGTTCTGGGAGCACAATTAGGCACAAAAACAAATCATAAGCATACAAACTGTAAACAAAGAAGTGAAATTCTCTATTTACAGATCCTAAAGAATCCACAAAATAACTGTTAGAACTAATAAATTAATTCAGTAAAGTTGCAAAATAAAAGATCAACACACAAAAAATCAGTTGTATTTCTATATACTAGAAATGAACAATTAGAAGAGGAAATAAGGGTGCCTGGGTGGCTCAGTTGGTTAAGCGTCAAACTCTTGATTTTGGCTAAGTTCATAATCTCACGGTCATGAGATTGAGCCCCATGTGGGGCTCTGTGCTGACAGTGTGGAATCTGCTTGGGATTCCTCTCTCTCTGTCCCATTCTCCACCTCCCCTGCTTGCCTGCACTCTCTCAAAATAAAATAAACAAAATTTAAAAAGAAAAGGACAGGAAATTAGGAAAACAATTCCATTTATAATAGCATGAAAAAGATTAAAATACTCAGAAATAACTTTAATTGAAGAAGCACAAACTTGTACACTCTAAAAAACACAAAACATTGCCAAAAGAAATTAAAGACCTAAATTAGTGGCATCCCATGTTTATGGATTGGAGGGCAATGATAATAACTCCCAAAAGCAATCTACATGGCCAATGAAATCCCTATCAAAGTCCCAATAATATTTTTTTTTGCAAAAACTGATCCTAATATTCACACAGAATTGCAAGGGACCCCAAATAGTCAAATCCTGAAAAAGAAAAACAATGTTCAGAGGACTCACTCTTCCCAATTTTGAAAACTCAATACAAAGCAACTTTAAGAAAAATTTTCTTTTTTTTTTTTTTTTTAATTTTTTTTTTCAACGTTTTTTTATTTATTTTTGGGACAGAGAGAGACAGAGCATGAACGGGGGAGGGGCAGAGAGAGAGGGAGACACAGAATCGGAAACAGGCTCTAGGCTCTGAGCCATCAGCCCAGAGCCCGACGCGGGGCTCGAACTCCCGGACCGCGAGATCGTGACCTGGCTGAAGTCGGACGCTTAACCGACTGCGCCACCCAGGCGCCCCAAGAAAAATTTTCTTTTAATGTTTATTTTTGAGAGAGAGAGAGAGAGACAGAGAGTGCAAGCAGGAGAGGGGTAGAGACAGAGGGAGACACAGAATCCGAAGCAGGCTCCAGGTTCTGAGCCATCTGCACAGAGCCTGACACAGGGCTCGAACTCACGAGCTGTGAGATCATGACCTGAGCTGAAGTCGGCCGTTCAACCAACTGAGCCACCCAGGCGCCCCACAAAGCAACTTTAATCAAAACAGTGGCACTGGCATAAAGACAGACATACAGACCAATGGAACAGAAATAAAGTCCAGAAATAAATCTCACCTACATGGTTGACTGATTTTCAACAAGGGTGCCAAGAACATTCAATGGGAAAAATGGTCTCTTCAACATTTGGTGCTAGCACAACTTGACATCCAGATGCAAATGAAGTCAGACCCTTACCTCACAACATATACAAAAATTAACTCAAAAATGCATCAGTGACCTAACTGTAAGAGCTAAAACTATAAAATTCTAAGAAAAACACATTGGGGTAAATCTTCATGACCTTAGCTTTGGCAACGGATTCTTAGGTATGATGCCAAAAGCCTAAGCAACACAAGAAAAAACACATAAACTGGACTTCATCAAGTTAAAAACGTGTGTGTGTCAAAGGACGCTATCAAAAAAAGTGAAAAGACAATGTACGGAATGGGAGGAAATAGTTGCAAATTATACAACTGATAGGGTCTAGTACTCAGAACGTGTGACATGTCAAGCTGCCAGGTGCCAAGGTGGTTAATGAGGACAATAAGCCAAACTGAAAGTAAAATCAACATTATTCACTTACTGCAACACTGCAAATCAGAGACAAAATTAAAGGTGCCAGCCTCCTAGTACTCCATTTTTTCTCGTAGAATGGCACTGGGTGAGGGTCAGATGATACGCAGGGCAGACAGGGGCTATCATCTCACTGCTGCTAAGGATCCCTAAACTAAGGCTCCTGCCTGTTCACGGACCCATGGGGCTAAGGGGCAGGAAGGGTGGAGGTCTCAGTTCATTCAGGCTGCTGTAACAAAACACCACAGACTGGGTGGTTTAGAGACAACAGAGATTTATTTCTCACAGTTCTGGTGGCTGGAAATCCAAGATCAAGGTACCAGTATGGTCACATTCTGGTGAGAGCCCTCTTTTAGAAGAGCATTAATCCTATTCATCAGGGCTCTACCCTCATGACCTAATCACCTCCCAAAGGCCCCACCTTCTAAGAAGATTACATTGGGCAATAGGATTTCAACATATGAATTTTAGGGAGTGGGGGGACATAAACATTCAAAAGATAGCAAAGGAGAAGAGTGAGGAGTAGGAAAGCATGGAGTCAGAATAGGGAAAAATACCTCAGCCAAGGCTTCCAAAAGTCACAGCTGAAGTGCCTGAGAGGTGCCTCAGCCAACGTTCCCAATAAGGTGGCCATCAAATGAAAACTGCCCAGGCTAGGAATGCAGACATGCGTGGAGGCTCACGGGCAGGCGGTCTGAGCATTGCCTGCAGCTGCCTCTAGAAGAGTGCAGTACACTCTTCTAGAAGAGAGTATACCCAATCTGGTATGGGGAACGCAGCTTCCCAAAGGAGCCTGCCAGACAAAGTCTTAGAACTGCCTATGGGCAGGCGTGAAAGATCGCACATAGGATTCTGGCCTGGATCCAGATTCCCCATAAAGACTTTTTATAACTCAACAACAGAAAGAAAACAACCCAATGAAAAATGGGCACAAGACCTGAGTAGACATTTCTCCAAAAAAGACAGACAGCCAATAGGCACATGGAAAGATGCTCCACATCATTAGGAATTAGGGAAATACAAATAAGAATCACAACGAGAGCATACTTCACATTCATCTGGACAGCCTTCATCAAAAAAAAAAAAAAAAAAGGAAAATAAATTTTGTCAAAATTTGGAAAAACTGGAACCCTCATCTACTGCTATATTACTGGTGGGAAGGTAAAAATAGTGTAGCTGCTATGAAAAAAAGGCAGTAGTTCCTCCAAAAGTTAAACACAGGATTCCACTCTTAGATATACACCCCCCAAAATTTGAAAGAACTGGAAGAATTCAAACAAATACTTGTACACAAATAGCAACACTATTCACCACAGCCAAAAAGTGAAAACAACCCAAATGTCCATCAACAGACAAGTGGATAAACAAAATGTGGTCTGTCCATACAATGGGACATCATGCAGCCATAAAAAGGAGTGAAGTACTGATTGACAAATACTACAGTGTAGATGAACCTCAAAAATATCATGCTAAGTGAAAGAAACCAGACACAAAAGGTCATATGTTGTAGGATTCTGCTTATAAGAAACATTCAGAATAGAAAAATCCATAGAGACAGAACGCAGATTAGAGATTGCCAGGGTCTGGGGGAAGGGGAGAACACACACTGACTACTTAATGTGTACTGAATTTCCCTCTGGAATGATGGAAATGTCTTGGAACTAGAGAGGATTGCACAACACAGTGAATGCACTAACTGCCCCTGAATTGTACACTTTAAAATGGGTGTCAGTTCCATTATGTGAATTTTATCTCAATTAAAAAAAGAAAAAAAAGTATACATTTATTTTATAATATCTTCTGTCATAAATAATGAGTCAAATTTACTGCAAAGTATTACTGAATCAATAGACACAAAAAAAACAGCGTCCCTTTCTAATTAAAGCAGAAGCATCAAAGGTGTAAATTTGGTTTTGAGATTATTTTTCTCTAAGGCTTTTTTCTATCTGAGGCTTCTTGGACAGACCAGGTCATTAATTTAGTGCAGGGATTCTCAAACTTTAATGTTTCCTGGAGGGATGGGTAACACAGATTGCTGGGCTCCACCCCAGAGTTTCCAATTCAGAAGGTCCACGGTAGAGCCTTACTAGTTTGATTTCTTGCAAGTTCCCAGGTGAGGCTGACACTCAAGTTAAGAAACCATGCTTGTGTGAACCACAATTCTAATGTGATCTGGAAGATACTACCACGGAGTTGATTCCTGGCATCAGAAAGCAGTAATTCCCAAAAGCACCTGCCCCAAGGGAAAAAAAACAGCTTCTGACCCAGATGCTAGGTTAGGCAGCATATTGTTTGGATATGCCAGTTACTTTATGAGGCTGATGTCGCAAACTAATTTGCATTTCATACAGACAAAATGACCACAGAAGCCTGCCTCGCAAACATGCTGGAACACACTGCCCAAGAGCTTTCAAGGCAAAGTGAACTACATGCTGTTCCTAACTTATTTCTCATACATATAAAAGATATCACCCAGGATATCTGTTTGGTCATCTATTTGATAATCTCATTAATTTACCATCCTGGATTTTCTGAGCAGGCTCCTCGTCTGCTCAGGGTAAGCAATGCTCAGACCTCACTGGCAAGCCCAAAAGCTCTGCTGAAGACTCTACAAACTTATCTATAGATAAAACACAAACATATTTATAAACTTATTTATAAACACCAAGGTTCTGTCTGCCGTGTCATGGAATTCAACTTTTGATCAAAGCTACTTTCAATCTGAAACCTTAACTCCTTGCTTTATCAGAACCTAGGAAATAGTTTTCTGTTCTTGAAAAGGAATTTAATGACTTCCCTATTGCAGTAAGTGTGGTAAGGGGTACATCAGCAGTGTCCTCCTTTGCAACTAATACTTTATAAATGAAAAAAAAAAAACAGATTAATAAATTCAGGCAATGTAAGTAATCATTTTCCTCAGCATTCCAGAAAGTGGTCAGCTATATGCAAGTTAAATCCTTCTGTTTTCACCAGGAAAACTCTGCTTCCTTTCATCTGGTGCATTTGGCTCTGTCTCTAGTACGAACCACGGAAACCGAAAGAACCTCTCTCTTTTGGCAGCTTATTTAAAAACTGTGAGCTGTGGAGCACATGTGAGGCTAGTATGAGAGCTACTGATCACTGTAGAGACAGCAATTTCAAAACAAACCACAGAGTAACAACTCTAAAAGCTACTAACCAAAAGCCTTCTAAGCAACAACCACCACTTTTCAGTGCATTCAAGATATTGGATATATTCCATTTCTCTTCAAAATTATCCTTTTGGCTGTAAGAGGGAGCTTATTAATTAATATTGTAGTTCAAATCCCTGGCATAAGAAGACTTAGAAGAAAAAAATAGGTACAACTACTTTAACTCTGAACATTCAACTTTGACCCCAGTACAAACCCATAAAAAAGAACTCCCAACTATTCCAATGGTAAAGTGAAGTCAAAACAATTTTAGGCACCTGACTGGAACAATCCTGCAAGGAACTCTGCCTTCTAAGTTATCCACAGTGAGCTTTTCTACCTTCAAAAATATGTCCAAGGTTGACAGACATTATATATATATTTTTAAGCTTTGATTTCAATTCTAGTTAACACACTGTTATATTAGCTTCAGGTGTACAAGATAGTGATTCAACAATCCCATACATCACCTAGTGCTCATCAGGACAACTGCACTCCTTAATCTCCATCATCTATTTCACTCATCCCCCACCCCTCCTTTCTGGTAACCATCAGTTTGTTCTCTGTAGTTAATAGTCTGTTTCTTGCTTTGTCTCTCATTTTTTTTCCCTTTGCTCATTTGTTTCTTAAACTCCACATGAGTGAAATCATATGGTATTTGTCTTTCTCTGACTGACTGATTTCGCTCAGGATTATACTCTCTAGCTCCATCCATGTCATTGCAAATGGCAAGACTTCATTTTTTTTATGGCTGAATAATATTCATTTTCATATATATATGAAAGGACACACACACACACACACACACACACACATACACATACCACATCTTCTTCATCTATCCATCAATCAGTGAACACTTAGGCTGTTTCCATATCTTGGCTATTGTAAAGAATGCTGCCATACACATAGGGGTGGTGCATGTATCCCTCTGAATTAGTGTTCTTACATTCTTTGGGTAAATACCCAGTAGTGCAATTATTGGATTGTATGGCAGTTCTATTCATAACTTTTTCAGGAACTTCCATGTGGCATTCCAGAGTGGCTGCACTAGTTTGCATTCCCACCAACAGTGTACAAGTGTTCCTTTTTTCCCCACATCCTTGCTAATTGTTGTTTATTGTATTTATTTTACCATTCTGACAGGTGTGGGGTGATACTTCACTGTAGTTTTGATATGCATTTCCCTGAGTGACGTTGAGCATCTTTTCATGTGTCTGTTGGCCATCTGGAGGTATTCTTTGGAGAAATGTCTGTTCTTGTCTTCTGCCCATTTTTAAATTGAATTCTTTGTTTTGGGGGTACTGAGTTTTAGAAGTTCTTTATATACTTTGGATACTAATCCTTTATCAGATACGTCGTTTGTAAATATTTTCTCCCAAGTAAGTTGCCTTTTAGTTTTATTCATTGTTTCCTTTGCTGTCAGAAGCTTTTTATTTTGATGTAGTCCCAATAGTTTATTTTTGCTTTTGTTTTCCTTGCCTCAGGAGACATATCTAGAAAAAAGCTGGTAAGGCCAATGTCAGAGAAATTGCTGCCTGAGCTCTCTTCTAGAATTTTAATGGTTTCCTGTCTCACATTTAGGTTTTTAATCCATTTTGAGTTTATTTTTGTGTATGGTGTAAGAAAGTGGCCCAGTTTCATTTTTCTGCATGTCGCTGTCCAGTTTTCCCAACACCACTTGTTGATGAGACTTTTTCCCCATTGGATG
Source organism: Leopardus geoffroyi (assembly GCF_018350155.1). Classification (NCBI taxonomy): domain Eukaryota; kingdom Metazoa; phylum Chordata; class Mammalia; order Carnivora; family Felidae; genus Leopardus; species Leopardus geoffroyi. The sequence continues at coordinate 46,279,384 of NC_059338.1, read as the reverse complement.
TTCTTTCCCACTCTGTCAAAGGCTAATTGACCACAGAGTTGTAGGGTCATTTCTGGGTTTTCTGTTCTGTTCCATTGATCTGTATGTCTATTTCTGTACCAGCACCATACCGTCTTGATCACTACAGCTTTGTAATATACCTTGAAGTCAGGAACTGTGATGCCTCCAGCTCTGCTTTTATTTTTTCAAGATTGCTTTGGCTATTCAGGGTCTTTTGTGGTTCCATACAAATTTTAGAACTGTTTGTTCTAGTTCTAGGGAAAATGCCATTGGTATTTTGACAGGGATTGCATTAAATGTATAAATTGCTTTGGGTAACATAGACATTTAACAAATTTGTTCTTCCAAACCAGGAGCATGGAATGTCTTTCCATTTGTTTGTGTCATCTTCAATTCCTTTCAACACTGTTTTATAGTTTTCAGAGTAAAGGTCTTTTACCTCTTTGGTTACGTTTATTCAGAGGGATCTCATAGTTTACGATGCAACGGTAAATGGGATGGCTTTCTTAGTTTCTCTTTCTTCTTATCATTAATGTATAGAAATGCAACAGATTTCTGTATACTGATTTTGTATCCTGTGACTTTACTGAATTCATTTACCAGTTCTAGAAGTTTTTTGGTGGAATCTTTAGGGTTTTCTATATAAAGTATCATGCTGTCTGCAAATAATTAAAGTTTGACTTCTTCCTTACTGATTGGGATGCTTTTTATTTCTTTCTGTTGTCTGATTGCTTTGACTAGGACTTCCAGTACTATGTTTCATAAAAGTGAGAAAAGTAGACATCCCTGTTTTGTTCCTGACAAGGAATGATCATATGGTTCTTATCCTTTCTCTTACTGGTGTGATGTATCATGTTGATTGATTTGTGAATATTGAACCACCCTCCGAACCTAAGAATAAATCCTACTTGATTGTAGTGAATGATTTTTCTTAAAGTATTGAATTTTGCAGACGTTATATTTTTGACACAAATGTCATGTACACAAACCTTTCTGTGGCCTATTTGTGAAGTTCTATCATAAGAGTATAACTGATTGACACTCTAAAGATTAAAGTTAGAAAAAAAAATTGTTTTCACCCACCTCCAGCTACAACGGACATGCCCAATAATTTTTCTTGGAAAAATTACTTTGATGTTAACACTGTCATTGCACCTGCTCATGAAGTTTTGTAACAACACAGGTACATGTGCAAGTTAAAACTAGCAAATAAACTGGTTTAGTGATAGAAATGGCATATTACACAGCAGTGAAAGTACAGTCAGTTTTGCTACAGCACTGGTTTTGAACACACGAATTTGTTCCAACACCACTGCTATATTAAAGAATTTGAGCATGATGCAAATTTCACATTTTCTTATATCCAACAGTGATGAACAGAGAAAACTGTACTCAGCCAAACCAAGCTACTTAGGAATACACAAAACACACACCTGCACACACTTTAAACATGTACCAATGCCTCATTCACATTTGGTGTGGCAACTTTACATTCAACTTCAGACAACCCTCCCTCCACCACACTGCATGAACCCACAAGCTACAACCCTTCCAAGGACCACTTCCACATGCAAACCTCAGCTTTTTTTCAAGGAAAAGAGTCAGATTTTTTTTTTTTATCACATTCATATATTTCTTAACCATGTAACAGGTTTAAAACTGGTATGACTTTGATTAGGTTCCTTTTTTTTTTCAAATGGCTTTCTTATATAGTTTATGAGTGATGTGCCTCAGCCCATTTTTCCCAAGAGCCCTTTTCTTGTTTGATTTTGCACGGCACAAAGGTGATCATTTGGAATGAATATGTTATGCCATAATAGAACTGACTATTAGCAAGCCAACTACTGCTCCATGCCTCAACACGGATAATTTTCAAAAGTCAAAAAATAATAGCAGAGGATGGGGGACGGGGATTATGAGATGGAGGGCAACACTAATAGCATTAAGTGAGCTTTTGCTCCTCATGAATCTGTTTGCCGGGGCTCAGGATTGGAGGGCTTCACATATACATCTTAAATATTAAACAATCAGATTTTCTATTCCTTCCCCTTTATTACACATGAATGCAATAAACAAAATTATTTTTTAAAAGAACATATATGATACTATTACGTACATAAACAGATGAAATTGATCAACGTATATTTACTGATACATACACCCATAAAGATGAGAATCATAAACACAAATCTCTGAGGAGAGGATGAAAGGGAGGATATACACAAAGATGGGTAAAGGTCTGTTTTGTCAACTGAAGGGTAGGCGTGAGTAGTTTTTATACTAGTTATTCTTTGAAACATGGTGTGGGGAAAATAAGGGGCTGTGAGGTCAAAGGGGTCAAAGCTATTTTCATAATAAGACAAAGACATGATTTGCCTTTTGCATTCTCATTCTTGCAAGAATGTGCAACAGTTTTCCAGTGGTACATGACATTATCATCAAAGCAAACTCCATTCAAAAGCAACTATGAGAACCCATCTGTCTTCAATTAAACCAGATGTTAAGAGACTTGCAAAGTGTAGAACCTCACTCTTTTTGTTTGGGAAAAATTATTTTCATAATTATATGCTCCTATCTTAACCCGTAATTAATTAGTTCTTATTTTGAAATGAATGTTTAAAAAATTTTCAATTCTAATTTACAATACAGCAAATATAGATAGAGATGACCTACATAAACAAAACAAAATTTTGTAAAATATAAAGGAGTCCTGAGGCCAAAAAATTTGAGAGCCACATTAAACCTTATACCTGCTTTTATATATGCGCGCACACACACACACAGAGCTCTTTTGTATGTATGAACTATTTCATATTAATAAAGGTAAAATAAAATCAGAGTATAGTAAAGACATAAAGAGAATCCTCTGCCAACACATCAAGTGGAGCCATGTACGGTAAAAGCTGATGACAACAGTGTATCTAAATACAGATGGGACTTACCGATACTCAGTCTGTGAGACACAATCATAAAGTTCCTGGGCAGTGAATTGGACATTTTTATTCACCTGAAAAGAACCAAGATGTAGTTACTTAAAACGCATATGAAGTCAAATGAGCAGAAAGAGCACAATTAGAGTGACCCATATTCTGAGAGAGAATGTCAAGTTTCCAGCGTTTGCATAAAAACAGCAGGAACAATCAGAAGTTTGGTGATCACAATGCTAGGCTAACACCGAACTATGTGTAAAAATACTAGTCCTGTAGTTACAACTTAATCTGTTCAAAGAACCAGAAGTGATCTATGGTTCTGGGGTTAGTGGAATTGAGTATTAGAATGAAGTATCATTTTGTAGATCAAGTGGAAAGAAAAAAATGTGTTCTCCATGAAACACTAAATTCTACTACTACTGGCTCTTATCAATAGATTCAGGCTTCATGGTGCCTGGGTGGCTCAGTTGGTTAAGCACCGGACTTCAGCTCAGGTCATGATTTCTCAGTTCACAGGTTCAAGCCCTGCCTCAGGCTCTGTGCTGACAGCTCAGAGCCTGGAGCCTGCTTCAGATTCTGTTTCTCCCTCTCTCTCTCTCTCTCTCTCTATCCCTCCCCCACTCTCACTCTCTCTCTCTCTCTATATATCAAGAATAAATAAACATCTTAAAAAAAAATACATTCAGCCTTCAACTAGCCTAGCATTTTTGAAGATTTCTAATGCACACATTCAATATTTCTTTTCTAAAAAAAAAAAAGCACAAGTTTTTAAAGAAGTTAAAATAATTCTATTTAAAGGACTGAAGCAGATTTGGGGTCACATAAGTAGACTATTTTATTTTAAAGATTTTATTTACTTTTTTTAAGGTTTTTTTTTTTATTTTTGAGAGAGAGAGAGACAGCATAAGTGGGAGAAGTGCAGGGCGGCAGGGGGGACAGAGGATCTGAAGCGGGCTCCATACTATCTCCATGCTATCAGCAGAGAGCCCCATGCAGGGCTCAAACTCATGAGCCAGGAGATCACAACCTGAGCCGAAGTCAGATGCTAACTGATTGAGCCACCCAGGCACCACTATTTATTTACTTTTCAAGTAATCTCTACACCTAATGTGGGGCTCGAACCTACAACCCCAAGATCAAGAGTCTCATGCTCTACTGACTGAGCCAGCCAGTTGCCCCAGGTAGACATTTTTATTTTAATTTTTTTAACATTTATTTATTTTTGAGATAGAGAGAGAGTGGTGGGGGGAGCAGAGAGAGAGGGAGACACAGAAGCCGAAGAAGGCTCCAGGCACTGAGCTGTCAGCACAGAGCCTGACACGGGTCTCGAACTAGTGAACCATGAGATCATGACCTGAGCCAAAGTCAGCCGCTTAACCAACTGAGCCACCGGGGCGCCACCCGCCCCCTGCAAGGTAGACTATTTTAAAAGTAGAGGCAACCATATCTTGTTTATATCCTGAACATTAGAAATAACTCAAGCTGAAAGAAAAAATCATTCAACTCTAGCAACACCTGAGTATTATAGTTGACCCTTACTGAAGAGCCTTCACTTTCATTTAAATACTAAGTTTATTTTTAAATTTTTTTTTTCAACGTTTATTTATTTTTGGGACAGAGAGAGACAGAGCATGAACGGGGGAGGGGCAGAGAGAGAGGGAGACACAGAATCGGAAACAGGCTCCAGGCTCTGAGCCATCAGCCCAGAGCCCGACGCGGGGCTCGAACTCACGGACCGCGAGATCGTGACCTGGCTGAAGTCGGACGCTTAACCGACTGCGCCACCCAGGCGCCCCTTAAATACTAAGTTTATAAACTGTTGGAAAAGGTCTATTTAGGAAAAAGTTTGATTTACAGACATTTTCTAAAGAAATGTCTTTTTCACACTATCAAGCTAATATGTTTAAATAATAATTAATAATTAAACTAATAATATATTTAAACTAATATGTTTAAGTTCACAAATATCATAATTCAGATATAATTTACAATACTATAAATACAAAAGTCATTGATCATACAAAGATTAGTCATGACACACTTGGAGCACACAGTCAGTGACTGAATTCTATATTTTTTGAGGCTTACTATTGATTTAGGCTATATTCTACTCATGTGCAGGGAGTCTGGAAATTTCCAGAATCTGGAAATTAATAGAAATTCTTTTTTTTTTTTAATGTTTATTTATTTTTGAGAGAGAGAAAGAGACAGAGAGAGACGAGCACAAGCAGGAGAGGGGTAGAGAGAAAGGGAGACACAGAATCTGAAGAAGGCTTCAGGCTCTGAGCTGTCAGCACAGAGCCTGATGCAGGACTTGAACCCACGAACTATGAGATCAGGACTTGAGCCGAAGTTGGATGTTTAATAGACTGAGCCACCCTGGTGTCCGAGAGATTCTTTTTCTCAGATAACTCAAATAGCACAGTGCCTAAATTTTCAAAAATTGTGAATCAGTGATGGAAAACACAACTCTTTCTATAAAATAGGTAACACCATTGAACACTTACTCTGTGTCTGGTACTGTTTGAGGCACTTCATATATGTTAAATTATTTAGTCTTTACAAGAATATCTATAATTTATCTACTGATGTTATTCCCACTTTACAGATGAAGAAACTAAGGCAAAGAGAACTAAATAACTCTTTTTGAGCACACAGTTAATAAGGGGTAGAACCAACATTTGAACACAGGTAGTTTGATCCCAGTATGTGTTCTTTGTATGTTACATCCAAAAAGTTAAATAAAGAGCAAACCAGAAATAAAAGGGAATATATTTTAAAAAATTTAACTCTATAAGAGATGTGAGACTTGAATGTCACATTCTTTCACTTAGAACATTAAAAAAAAAAAAATTAAACACACACACACACACACACACACACACACGAAAAGAAAGAACGTTCAGGAACATGGGCAAACAAACTGAAGATCTACAGAATACTTTTCCTGGATCAGCACTGATGGGGAAAGCCTTCAAGTTACGTGACAAACTACACCAGAGTCACACCTCTAAGCTCCACCACCAGGGCCTATGCTGCTGCTACAGAGGAAACGAAATTATAGCTTTTCTTTTCCCTGATCACCGGCTCTCAAACAGAGGTGATGCTTTCTCGCGAGGGGCCGCTGGTGTATGTAAGCTGAGTGAGGTGTACTCACAATGACTCAGATATTGGGATTTAGCAGCTGAGGAGCAGAGATGCTAAATACCCGCCGTGTTCCACACAATGATGAAATGACCTGTCCAAAATGTCAACAGCACCCCTAATGACAAACAATTCTGTGTTGGACAAAGTGTAAGATTATAGAACTCAATGTTTTTACTTCAAGAGTGAAAGAAAAAGTTTAATAGGTCTTTGACAAACTTCTGTGGTATTTAAGAATGTAAAGCAAATGTCAGTTAAATAGAATTCTGTCGCATTTTAGAATTCTACCATGTTTATTTATAGTAAAACTTGCTTATGGTGGAAATACGATAAACATGTCAAAATATTTCTCATACCTCATACTTGACTAGGAAGTTATAGAGGGTCTCAACATCTTGAAAATTACTGTTAGGGGCCAAAATCCTAAAAAATAAAATAAAAACAAAGGAATGGGAATGAATGATTAAAAAAATAACACCTTGAACTTTTCCTCAAAATATATCCATACTGTGAGATAATTTATTGTAGGATAAGCCTATTAAAATGTTCACAAACTTTTTGGTTTTTATTTATCCACTAAAAATGATAAAACCATCAGTTTAATTCAACACATCACTTTATTAAAATTTTTTTGCTTATTTATATTAATACTTACATCACCATTTAATCAACAGCCATAAGCATTCTTACATGAAATTTACCTTTTGAGTTACAATAATACATATTTCTCAAAAGGTAGATAGAAATGGAAGGTGCATTTAAACTCCACACCTTCTAAGCAGCAGGTAACGCTTGAAGAGTTCCCACAGAAATGTTCAACCAACCCAAGTGGACAACTGATTAAACTATCAGGCACATAAAAGAAATCCTAATAAAATATTTCTGACTAAAGTCAAATAATACTATTTGAACTATCAGCATAGTATTCTATGAAAAAGCATGAGTAATCAGAGTATGTCCATTGCTGAAAATAATACTGATTCATAAAGTAACAATGGAAAGGAACATAAATAACATAAAAATAAAAGTATGTAAATAACAGAAACATAAAAACAACAGATGAGAACAAGGGAAAAATAAAAATAAAGAAGGAAATGAAAGAACATGTTTCTCCATCTAGCATTAAAGTATCCATTCTTATTTTTTTATACTAAGGATTTTTGAACCCTTTCATGTTGAAGCCTTTTTTTTTCTTCTGGAAAAAAAAAGGAAAACAGTCCTTTCATTATGGTATAGTGATGATGGGCCTTGCCTGCCTGCCTACATTTTCTAGCTGTGTGACCTCGGGGGAGTTGTGACTTCTTTGCCTTCATGTGTTAAATGAGGATGGTAATAGTCCTCACTTCATAGTATTCTTATCAGAATTAAATGAGTTCCTTAAGAAAAAAAGCCTTTGTAACAGTGTCTGATAGACAGCCAGCACTATATATATTATCAATTATAATAGTAACATAACTATTGCCATCTAATAGTTTCAGGCCACAGAGTAACTGCACAATGATCTAACTAATGAGAAATCAAGCCACCTCAATTAATTCTTAAAATCCAAGTGCCTTTTACTTACAATGTCTGAGGTCCTCACATCCTTGCCAACGCTTGATACCTTCGGGCTTCAGAGTTAACTGATCTCAATAACCTTAATCAGATCTTTACACGATTTGGCTTTTATTAGACTTGTGGGAAAGCTTTCATAAATCACTTTTCAGGGTACAAATTTTTAAAGGGGCTAGCTATACTCTGGAGGAAATACATACAGAATACAAAAATCTGCACAAGAATACTAGTTTCATGGAAAAAAACTTTTCTCCCAACAAGTAATTTTAAAATACAAATAATCTCTGGTTGAGTGTCCTACTCTTGATTTCAGCTCAGGTCATGATCTCACGGTTAGTGAGTTCAAGCCCCATGTCTGCTGTTAGCACAGAGACTGCTTGGGATTCTCTCTCTCTCTCTCTCTCTCTCTCTCTCTCTCTCTGCCCCTCCCCCACTTGCACTTGCTCTCTCTTTCTCTCTCTCAAAATAAACAAACAAATTTTAAAATACAAATAATCTCCTAACCAAAAAAAAGGTGGGGAGAGAGAAGGATAGTACGTGAGGGAGAGTCCATAATTTCCTTTAAACAACGAAAACAAAGCAATCTAAATAAACTAATCTTTCAGAAGGGCAACGGAAGAAAATAACATGTCCTACTTTTGTAACCAAATATAAACAAACTATCAGCAATGTGGAATAATTTACATCTATTCATTTTATAGTTCTGGATTATTTCCAATAAAGATGGTAAGAAAATTAGATGAAACAAGATGTTTTATATTAAAAGCCTTAAAAATTCCAAGCCAATATCACAGAAGAAAGTACTTTACCAGAGAATAAAATGAACATTTCTTTGTCCTGAAATACTTCACAGAAAAGCTGGTTTTAGGTAAATTAGTCATTTATCTATAGCAACAAGTCCTACCCAAAGTAAGAAATAAAGAAAATAATCACATCATCCTAGTTTTCTAATTAGCAACAAATTGAAACAATTTTAAACTCTCAACTTGGTTTTATTTTCTTTTCAACAGTTTTACTGAGGTACAGTTTACATACCATAAATTCATTCATTTAACAACTCAATGATTTTTAGTAAGTTTACAGAGCTGTACAACGATCACCACGATCCAATTTCAGAATTTCCTTTACCCCAAACAGTTTCCTACTGCCCACGTGCAGTCACTTTCTGTTCTCGCCTCCAATCCCAGCTCCAGGCAGACACTAATCTACCTTCTGTCCTTACAGTGTGGACTTTTTGGACTACATTGTTTTCTCAGTTTGTAAGTTCTGTCCCTCTTATCATTACAAAGCACAGCTGTGACTATAAATGATATCACACTATAATTCAGAGTCCAGTGGATGAGTCAAAATCTAGTGGATAACGGCTAAACCCCACAATGTATTTGATAAGTATAAAAAAGCAAGATGCATACCAAAGATGCCCAAAAGCAGAACAAGAGACCCTTTATTCTCTCATTCAGCAAATATTTGGGATCTACTACGAGCCAAGCTCTGCTCCAGGCTCTTGGATACATCAGCGAACAAAAAGACAAAGACACATGGTAGACCAATGCATCAGAACTCTAAAGGGCTTGTGAAAGAAAAAAAAATCCTGACCAAGCACAGGAAGATAATGAAGGAAGAAAAATATCTCATTGTTATGCATTTGACAATCTCTTTCCACTTGTTAATTGGTACTTGTAAACAAACAAGTTTCTAGTGATGAAACACAGGAATTTTAAGTTTCTAAGGAAGAAGTCATTTGCTCCAAATATAAAGATTTGATTATCACTAAATATCACAAAATTATATTCTAATGAAGAAAGGTATATTGGTATGTCAGCATCATTCACAGATATATTACTTTTATCAGACTAAAACTACACATACCATTCTTTTAAACTAGGATATACATTACAAGACTCATTATAAAATGTATTATTCTTTTTCCCTTTAAAGTTTACTATTCTTAAAGAATGTTTTAAGGTAAACTGAGCCCTAAATGGACAATCTTTATTAAAATACATTCAATTTAGGGTTGAAGTTAGACTTCATTGTGTCCTATGAACTCTGAGTTTATGAGAATGGAATTTGGCCTGATACTAAAAGAACTGCCAACTTTCACTAAGTAGAAGTACAGTTTGTTGAAAATAAAAAAAAAAAAAACTAAATGGAGAAAAACGGTTTATGGACTTGTATGCCTTAGTTAATTCCCCACGCAGAAATTCTTCAGAGGTCAGCTTTCTCTATAGCTTTCTCATTTTTTTTTTCTTATATCAATGTGAAAACAAAAGACTCTTACAATGGAAGTCCTAAAATTATCCTCCAGTGGCAACTTTTTAAAATAACAGAAGGAAGAAATTAGCCCTTAAAGGAAATGCTTTTTCAGAAAATGGCCATTTTTAATTTATAAAAATGTCCACACTTGTCTTTTCAAGAGAAATTCACAATCATCAATAAGTACTTATCCAATGCATACTATTTTCTCAAATGGATATTTTACTAAAATAATACTAGCTATGAATAGAAGAGAAAATTAAAAAACATGGTTGCCTATCTTCAAGTTGTTTACAACCTGGAAATTTCACTTTGGAATTCTGGAATCAGAACTGGGGAACAGACATCGGAAACAGGATGCAGTTCTCAGCTCATAGATTATTTATAACCCGTATGTGATCTGAATGCACTTGAGTTTCTTTTAGAACAGCATCAATAACAACATATAGTGTCTTCCTGAACACTTAGAGACTGACGCTGTTTTACATATTACATACATCATCTCTAATTCTTTTACAACCACAAATTCACTTACATGACCTTGATCAAATTATCTGCTTTTCTGCACCCCCACTCCTCACCTGTGAATGAGGAGAAAGTAGTAAATATTACCAGTTTTCAGATATAGAAATCAAGGGTGAGAGTGGTAAAAACTTGCCCAAGATTATACAGAGTGGTGGTAAGCATCTCTCTATTGGTTTGACTCTGGAGCCCATGCTTTTTCCACTATTAAAATGGGTAACCACCACTATCTTCTTGCCCTTAAATGATTTTATAAAATCAAATGAAATAAAGTTAAAAAAAAATTTTTTTTAATGTTTATTTATTTTTGACAGAGAGACAGACAGAGCATGAGCAGGGGAGGGGCAGAGAGAGAGAAAGACACAGAATCCGAAGCAGGCTCCAGGCTCCAAACTGTCAGCACAGAGCCTGACGTGGGGCTCGAACTCACGGACCGCGAGATCATGACCTGAGCCGAAGTCGGATGCTCAACCGACTGAGCCACCCGGGCGCCCCTAAAGTTCTTTTAATATAGCTAAAGAGGGGTGCCTTGGTGGCTCAGTAGGTTAAGTGTCTGACTCTTGATCTCAGCTCTGGTCTTGATCTCAGGGTTGAGTTCAAGCCCTGCTCTGGGCTCTGTGCTGGGCATGAAGCCTACTTAAAAAATAATAGTAATAAAATCAAAATAAAACACCTAAAGAATTTTAAATGTAAGCAAAGAAACGCTTTAATTTGCCTTTTACCAAGTGCTTCTGGTAAACTGTTTTATGCATGTTCAAACATTTGATCTTTGCAGTTGTTTTGGTTTTCTCCAAGCCACAAAGGAAGTTAGTACCAGAACCAACACTCAACAAAAGTCCTGACACTTAACCACAGAAGCACTTTGAATTTTCTTTTTATCTATAAGCAATTAGCATTAAGTAAGCAACATGTTAATCTCAATTACACAAGTTTCATTTCCATCTTGTCCAATATCAATACATCTCTTTAAAAAAAAAAAAAAAAAAAGAGGGGCGCGCCTGGGTGGCTCAGTCAGTTAAATGTCCGACTTTGGCTCAGGTCATGATCTCACTTTTCTTGAGTTCGGGCCCCATGTCAGGCTCTGTGCTGACAGCTTGGAGCCTGAAGTCTGCCTCCAATTCTGTGTCTCCTTCTCTCTCTGCCTCTCCCCCGCGGGTGCTCTGTCTCTCTCTCTCAAAAATGAATAAATGTTAAAAAAAAATTTAATTAGTTAATTTAAAAAAAGACTATCTACTCAAATTTTTTAAAAAGACAGAAGTTAAGGGGCGCCTGGGTGGCTCAGTTAGTTGAGCATCCAACTTTGGGTTAGGTCACCATCTCACTTTTTCTGAGTTTGGGCCCTGCGTCAGGCTCTGTGCTAACAGCTTTGGATTCTATGTCTCCCTCTCTCTCTGTCCCTCCCCCGCTTGTGCTCTCTCTAAAAAATAAACACTAAAAAAAAAAAAAAAAAAAAGACAGAAGTTAATAGAATAACCTGACTGAAATTAAAAATCAAACAATGCACTAAAATGGACTAATTTTTAAGTTAGAATTTTGAAAACTGAAACAAAACTCTTCTAATTACGTTAAAAAATAAAGCAACAGACTCAAGAGCGGGCAAAGAAGTCTAGAATATTCAAGTTTTATATCTAATTCTAGACATTCAAAAGAAGAGAGAGCATGTTCTTAGATATTTATAAATCATAACTTACATACCACAGAACTGAATAAATTATGTTCCCTGCTGGCAAGACAAAGTTTTACATTAATATTTTAAATAGTTTTGAGAGTGAAAAAATTAAGTTTATTTAAAAATAATTATATGGCTTGTTTCACTTAGCACAATGTCCTCAAGGTTCATCCATGTTGTAGCAAAATCAGAACATCCTTCCTTTTTAAGACTGAATACTATTCCATTGTATGTATTACACCATAATGCCTATCCGTTCATCTGTTGATGGACACTTGGGTTGCTTCCATGTTTTCTCTACTGTGAATAATGCTGCTATGAACATGGGTGTGCATATACGTCTCTGAGACCCTGTTTTCAATACTTTTGTATATATAATTAGAGTAGAGGCTGTCAGAGGCTGGGGGAGGGGGAAATGAGGCTTTTAGAGGCTGGGGGAGGGGGAATACAGTTTTAGTTACAGAGATGGATGAAAGTTATAGAGATGAAAAGTTAGAGAGATGGATGGTGATGATGGCTGTGCATTATGAATATATTTAACACCACATTAACACATTTTTAAGTATACTTAAAAATATACTTATGGTGTGTTTTACCAAAATAAGCAAATCAGATTTAAAAAAAGTAGTTACAGAGCGAAAATGTTTGTGGCATTATTTGTAACACTTATTTTACATTCTCTATGGTAAAAACTGACTCAAGGCTTAACTATTATTATGAGCCACTATTACTTCATTATTGGGGATAATGTAATTTATTCAGCATCTAACCAGTGCCAGGAACTGAACAAATGCTGTCTCTAATCTCTGCAATTTAAGAAAGGAACTATCATAAACTCCATTTTCTAGATTAGGAAACAAATACGAAGAGGTTAACCTATCTTAATGACAGTAAATTGATGGAACTAGGATTCAACTGCTGATCATTCTCTCAAAGCTCTGCTCTTCTCATTTTTTTTAAATGTTTATTTTTGAGAGAGAGAGAGAGAGCATGAGCAGAGGAGTGGCAGAGAGAGAGAGGGAGACACAGAATCCGAAGCAGGCTCCAGGCTCTGAACTGTCAGCACAGAACCCGACAGGGGGCTAGAACTCACGGACTGTGAGATCATGACCTGAGCCAAAGTTGCAGGCTTAACTGAGTGAGCCACCCAGACACCCCTCTTCTCATTTTAATATAGTGACATATGTGGACAATACTACCAAACTGGATTTTGCTGATGATTTAAGTTGTATTACTCATAAACTGGGTGAAAACTGACCTCATTGACAATGAGGAAACACTCAACCAGGAAAAAAAAGTCTTAGGTCTTAGAGCACACTCTCCACCCCCCACTTTTTGGGTTACTTATTACACACAAAATTAAAATTATATGTTCTCCACAGTTAATTTGGTGAAATCAGCTATGCAAGTATGAGATATCTATCAGTGCTAAATTTCGAAAGAATACCACATATAATTAGGGGCGCCTGGGTGGCTCAGGCGGTTAAGTGTCCGACTTCGACTCAAGTCATAATCTTGTGGTTTGTGAGTTCGAGCCCCGCGTCAGGCTGTGTGTTGTCAACTCAGAGCCTGGAGCCTGCTTCAGATTCTGTCTCCTCCTCTCTCTGCCCCTCCCCTGCTTATGCTCTGTCTCTCTCTGTCTCTCAATAATAAATAAACATTAAAAAAATTAAAAAAAAAAAAAAAAGAAAAGAAAGAAAGAATACCATATATAATTAAAACTGGTGAAAAGAAAGGCTCCTGGGTTGGCTCAGTCGGTTAAGTGTCTGACTTCAGCTCAGGTCATGATCTCGCAGTTTGTGGGTTCCAGCCCCGAATCGGACTCTGTGGTGACAGCTCAGAACCTAGAGCCTGCTTCAGATTCTGTGTCTCCCTCTCTCTCTGCCCCTCCCCCGTTTGTACTCTGTCTCTAAAAAACAAACATTAGGGGCGCCTGGGTGGCGCAGTCGGTTAAGCGTCCGACTTCAGCCAGGTCACGATCTCGCGGTCCGTGAGTTTGAGCCCCGCGTCGGGCTCTGGGCTGATGGCTCAGAGCCTGGAGCCTGTTTCCGATTCTGTGTCTCCCTCTCTCTCTGCCCCTCCCCCGTTCATGCTCTGTCTCTCTCTGTCCCAAAAATAAATAAACGCCGAAAAAAAAAAAAAAAAAAAACATTAAAATGATAATAATAAATAAACTTTAAAAAATTTTTAAGAAACTGGTAAAAAGAAAAAAATTAAATGATTTAAACAAATTAGACAAATTATTTTATGTTCCTGTTTTCCCTTCAGAGATAAAGAACTCTGCAAGGTGATTATACTAATTAGATATAAGTATTAAATATAGGAACTTTTAAATAGTCAAAATTAATAATTGAAATTTGATTTACTCAGAATACTGGCAATCTTTTTTTTTTTTTTCCCTAAAGTTGGTGGTGGGACAAGAAGAGTTTATAGGTAATTTTAATGACTATGTTTGTAATTTAATCATAAAGGCAATTCTATAGAAGCAAAATATAATTCTGTTAAAGGAACAGACTATATGGTTTACTTATATGCAAGACATATATACACATACAATAAAAATACACCGATAAATACTACAGCTTTCTGTTAATTTCGTAGAAAGGTTAAAATACTATATATCCATATACTTTTATCTGGGTCATTAACCTGTACCTCCAGCTTATTTTATACATTGGCATTTAAGCATAATAATAAAATGGTTAGGGGCACCTGGGTGGCTCAGTCGGTTGAGCATCTGATTCGATTTCTGCTCAGGCCATGATCCCAGAGTCATGGGATCAAGCCCCACGTAGGGCTCTGCGCTGAGCATGGAGCCTGCTTAAAATTCTCTTTCTCAATAAATAAATAAATAAATGTTTGTATGTATGTATCTATGTTATGATCTCAGTCTCTCTGGAGTCAGTCTGAAAAGTCAAAGAGTAGGGATTGAAACCCAAGGAAGATGGCTCCAGTGTCCATGTTCCTACCCACTATACAAAATGCCTCTAAGATATACGCAACACGTGAGGTGAATACTCATCCTAAAATATGGTTTGCAAATATATAGCTGAAAGAACCTTAAGGATCATCCAATTCTAATCAAAGACCTCAAGATATCTCCTTAGGAAACAGGAATGTAATGAAAGAAATGTAAACAACACTGATGTCTGTCTGTCCAGTTGTGCTTCCAGATTTTGAGATAACAATCAGAATGACATAGTTGATGAAGAAAAGTAATAGTCTATATAGAACTTGGAAAAAGGGATTAAAGAAAAAGAATTTCCCTGCATGGGGGAAAGGGTGACCTTACTGAAGGGCAGATTAAGCTCTATTGTAGAAAAGCGGCCAACAACCCCAGGGGTGGGGTGGGGGGGGGGGGGCAGCAAGAAAACTTGGTAATAATCTAGTATGCAATGTAAACATTCCTTTACGAGTTTATAAATATTTTGGTTCAGTTACTGATTTCAATGTAAATAAATGAGCATACTGATATATCAGCTTACTTTGTTCTAAATTTGATTACGGTTGAGTCTGAGAAGGTTTCACAGTAAACTGATAAAATTCCTAAACTTGCAAATTTGGGTATTGAACTCTCTACACCAGTAACTATGGAATCATGGCCTTAAGATCCAGGTAGCCAGGTATTTCCTATTATTTTTGCAACTATTGATTATCACATGTTAACCCTTGTGTGGAGTGGGGATATATTAAAAATCAAAAGAGCTCCTGCCCTTAAAGAGCTTACCAGGTATTCTCTCTTTAAAATGGGTAGTATAAACAAGAGAGAATCTTCAGTAACTAATGTTGGTTGTCCTTGAAAAGAACAAGGTAGCTGAGGTAAAAGGGATGGAAAGAACAATTTTCATTTACTATATATCCTTCTTGCCTTTTGAATTAGTTTTAAGCAATGTGAAGGTACTATATATTTTTAAATGATTAAATAAAATTATTTACAATTGGGGAAAAATAATTGATGGACTAGAAAATAAATCTGTGGAAATTATTCAGAATATGGACAGAGGGATAAAAGAGATGAAAAAACAAAAAACAAAAAAGGAGTTAAGAGACACGGCCCAGAGAATGAGGAGAGGCAGGAATAGAAATTCCAAAATAAGAGAAGAAGGAGAATGGGGGAAAGGCAATGATGGATGAGACAATGAATGAGTATTTCTGGAATCAAAAATGCAAGTCTTCAGATTGAAGAAAGCATACTACATCTCAAGAAAAGTAAATGAAACAAAACCCATACCTAGACATATTGTGATAAAACTGCCAAACAGGTAAGTTACAGAGGACAATCTTGAAAGCATTCAGAGAAAAAAGAAGACAGGTGACCTACTAAGGAAAAACAATATGCTGACAGCTGACTTCCCATTTCCAAGACGATAGTAGATAATGAAATTTTGTCTTTGAAGTGCTCAGGGAAAACAGCTCTCAGCCTGGAATCCACACTCAGCTCAGGATCAATCAAGAATGAAGGCAAGGCAACACTTGGAGTCAGAATGAGAGCACTTACCACTAATAGAGCTTTGCTACAAGAATGAGTCAAACATTTGCTTCATCAAATAGAAAGCTGAATCCTCAAAGAGTAGGAGGAATAAAGCAATGAGAAAATGCAAACACCTAATAAATATGACAGGGCTAAAAACAAAAACGATTTTATATAAAAATAATTTGGGGGAGGGTGGTTTAAAACAATGTGAAACTAATGTCAAAAAGTACAGACAAGGAAGATGAGAGGAGGGAGAATATAAGTAGTCTTAAGATCCTTGTTTTACTCAGGATCTGAATAATCCTGATATTTTAAACTTTATAAGTCAAGTATGCATTTATTAAAGATAACAATATAAAACAGAAATAAAATGTGCAACTTTCCAATAAGTAGTGGGATAAAAGGAGGATTGGAAAAACTAACAACAGTACACCTGGGTTGATCCAATAAAGTGCAAACAAGGACAAAGGAAAGGATAAATACAAAAGGTAAAGTGAGAGCATACAGCCCCACATATGGCACTTCAGGATGGCCCTCATTGTGGAATCACCAGCAAACATCTTTAAAGGAATTTCAATAGCTGAACTTGTGTTTTGGGGAACATAGTTTTTGTTTAATAAGAACACAAGCCAAGATTTTAGTTCAGTGATGAGCAAGAAATTTCCCTTCATTTAAAACATCCATTTGTATCGCATTAGGAAAGGTTTTTGTTGTTTTAGTTCATTTGTTGTGGGGGTAAATGTCTGTGACCTCAATTAGTTTAGACTTCTGCACTGCATTCTTAAAGTTTCCATAAGAATTATTTAACCTTAGGGGTGGCTGAGTCAGTTAAGCATCCAACTCCTGCTCAGTCATGATCTCATGGTTCTTGGGTTAGAGCCCCACGTTGGGCTCCTCTCTGACGGTGTGGAGCCTGCTTGGGATTCTCTTTCCCTCTCTCTCTGCCCCTCCTCCATTCGTGCTTTCTCTCTCAAAAATAAACAAACTTAAAAGAATTGTTTAACCTTAAAAATTTCAACATTTACAAATATAGGGCAGTATTTCTGGATTAATAAGCTTGTTTGAAGCTTAAAAGAAAAAAAGGATGGTAAAAGTAAGTCCAAATATACCAGTAATCATAGTTATGTAAACAGATTTTACTTACTATCAAAAAACCCAGACTAGCATTATGTCATGTAGAAAACAAAAGAAATAATGACCCAGAATGTTTGGAGATAATTAGAAAATACTAACAAAAAAGAAAAGAAAACCAAGTCTGGCAGGATTAACACATGACAAAATAAACTTGAAGGGAAAAGTTATTAGCAGTAAAGAAGGCCAATTTGCCAGGCAGATATACCATAACCTCACAATCTAGAAAGCAAATGTTGACAGCATTACAAGAAGAAATTGAAAAGCTCACAAGTACAATTGGAAATTTTAACAAAAATCACAGAACCGTTCAGACAAAAATCAGCAACCATATACTAATATGAATATACAATGAACAACTTTGACCTAATGGACACGTAGAGAATCCTGTACCTTAAAAAAAACAGAGTCAGTCAAGTGGCCCCAGTTTAAATGATGAGTTCGGTTTTAGACATTTAGAGTAGCAGTGGAAAGCTCACAACTGAACCAAGGAGAGAGGTAATATTGAAATAAGTTCATGAAAGGGTTGGGAGTAGATGAGATCACAAAAGGAGAGCATATACAGAAGGGAAGGTGGTAGTGATAGGATACACCTAATGGTGAGTCTAGAAAACAAGTTGCAAAAGCTTGGAGTGTATCAAGTTCCTGAAGTAACAACCAAATTTATTCTAGGAGTATTATTCAATATTCACCTTTAACAGGTTTGGCAGGAAAACATGGTTTAAAGAGGAAAACAGTAACAGCATTACTGTAAAACCTTGAGCTGAGATCTCAGAAAGATCTAAGGTGCCTTGGAGAAACTTACACACAAAAGGCCCTTTAAGGGTCCTAAGAGTGTGGCTCACAAAATCTGTTGAGCAACAGGACTTCCAAAAAATCTTAAGGGCATTGCCCTGTAGCAGCTTCACAGGGAACCCAAGGTCGGGTTTAAATGCAAGGGTTTATTTTAAAGAAATATGCGGTTGTGATTTTTGTCTAATGGAGTGAACCCCAGTAAGATTCACAGAAAAGTGTTTTGGAGGACTGTCGTGGTAGAAGTGCAACTACTTGGGCTAAATGGGATAGAGGTAATACAAAGTGAAAAGAGGTTTTGTACTGCCTACCTTTTATGAACAGGGAGCAGACTGAGAAGGCTCCTCAGTTGCAGCTTACTTTTCTCCTGTTAAAAAAGCTCAGAGGCTAAAGCCAAGAACCCAGAGAAGAGAGTTAAGAGCAGCTGTAAGTAATTCGCAGGCACCAGGACTGAGGCCTCATGAAGTGGTAACACGTGCATAGCTGGAGTTTTGAATTGCCAGGAATCCTGCGTGCCTCTGGTTTCCCACCCCTGCCCCCAACCCCTGTTTGGAATAAGAAGGTATATAGCAGTTATCCAATGCCTCGCTTGACTATTATGTGTTGGGAGATGAGGGGAACTAACTTGTCTCTTTAATCCACAGTAAAATCAGAGAGCAGTGGTACCCAAGGAGTCACACCCAAGAAGCTTTGCCTCACCACACCTGGACCTGATTTAAATAAGATCCTAGAGGTTGATGGAAGGGTGGGGAGGGTAGGTGATGGGCATTGAAGAGGGCATCTTTTGGGATGAGCACTGGGTGTTGTATGGAAACCAATTTGACAATAAGTTTCACATATTAAATAAATAAATAAATAAATAAATAAATAAATAAATAAATAAGATCCTAGATTTTAAACTAATGTCATAATGGGGTAAAACGTGGTGGTCTTGAGGGGAGGGATGAGTATATGTGGCTAGGGGAAGGCACGTAAACTGTTGTGGCCAGAGGGCAGACTGTGTTAGACTGTATTTTCCAAGATGGCCTCACCACAAGATCTCTCATCTCACATGTTCTTCTTATAATGTAATATTAACATTCCTCCTCCTATCAACAGATGGAGTCTATGTTCCCTTCCCTGAATCTACGGTCTGTGACTCCGTGGAAAACGACACTATATAATTTCTGAGGCAATGTCATTAAAGGCAAAAGAACTTTCATCTGGCATTTTTGGACACTCTTAGAAACCAGCCTTCGGCCTGTGAGGAAAGTTAAGGGTACATGGAGATGCTACGTGTTGGTGTTCTAGTCAACACCCAGCATCAGCCAGACTTTGAAATGCCACCAGATGCCATGTGACTGCAACTGCACAAGAGAGCCCAAATGAGAACTGCTCAGCTGCGTCCAGTCAACCCGCAGAACCATTAGAGAATATAAGTGATTGCCAATGTTTCGAGCCAATAAGTTGTGAGATGATTTGTTATGTAGCAGAACAGGGCAAGTGAGGTAAGGGAAGTCAACCACCAACTAAACTGCAAAGTATGCAGTTTCTTGTGCACCTAATCTTTTGATTGGCTCACCACAAAGAATTGAACTGCTTTTGCCTTTTTCTTTCTGCTTACTCATATATTCATTAGCTTTTTAATGAATATTCCCTCGATAAAGTCCTACTGTATCTTGGTTGAACTAAGAATATTTCTCATGTAGAGAGAAAGATCAGTGGCTCTGTTGGTGGTAGACAGGATAGTGGCAGTAGGAACCAATGACCCTAGAGCCCGGGAAAGACACAGACCTGAGGCGGAGTGTAGAAATCCATAAGGAATAGGTGTCTAAACAATGGTCCTTTCCCATGAGTCATTACATCACAGAAGTGTCTAAGTTGAAGAATTGGCAATACATTTCTGAACGTGGAATTCTATTTAAAATGAGTTTCAATACAAAGTTGAAAATGCATGGGTATGAAAAGTATGTTGGTTCAAGTTATAACACAATTATATCTCTTCAACTTCTCTGGAAATCTATACATTTACGAAAAAAACTAATTACTGATTAATGGCACTGAAAATAAGTTGTATTTTCTTTGTTTTGCTTTGAGGGCAGATGGGTGCTAGTACATTGGCCCTAAGCTTAAATATGTAAAGCAAGAATAACAATTACAGCTTAACTGAATGGAACACCCTGGACTGTAGAATGCTCTTTTTTTGCACATGAAATACTTCCTAGGATCACATCCATGTCTCTTATTGTTTGCAACTCTTTCCAAGCAATCTGTAGGAACTGCTGACTTTTAAAAAACAATCATAGTAATCACGATTGTGCTCCTATGGTACAGAGGGCACTGGGATACAAGATCTTTTCTGAATACATTAAAAACCCTCTTCTGCACCTCCAGATATTCCCACTTTCTCCCCTTTGCTCTTCCAGTCCTTCCAACAGTACTGAAATTAAGTATGTATATTAAATTTTCTGTCCAAAATATCTAGAGTTGTTTGTTTTCTTGACTAAGCAATGACTGAAACAGTACTTGTTACCAGGAGAAGAGTTATTTGGTATAATAATAGAGAAACCATCACCACTTACTTCCCTTGATTCTTGAATTCTACATATTCTAAGGGGAAAAGGGCACCATATACAGCATTACTTAGGACAGAACCCCAACTCAACAGGTTATAGCTGGTATGGTAAATAAGATTTTTACAGGTCACTCCAGTGTTTTGCAAAGTCAGTTGCTTAGGTTAGCGTATGATAAAGACAGTGAATTCCACATAGCTATAGCTGCACTTTGCTATAAAATTAGTTTCTTGGCTGTATGGCATATCAAGAGAGTGGCCAATATATCCCTTAAATTAATAGATGGAGCTGCTGGCAGAATCACTACCATGAGGGAAGGCAAATCCACATCCAAAAGAAATATCTATTCCTGTGAGGACAAATCACTGTCTCATGATGGAAAGGGTCTGAATCACTGCCACTCTAAGTGGCTTACTGGTCTCCAAGCAGATGGTGCCTTATTGAATGCTTAGCATTTGCCTCTGCTGCTGACAGTTTGGGCTCTCAACAGTGGCAGCAGCCAGAGCAGACTTCTTGAGGGGAAGTCCCACGTTTGAGCTCATGTTTTCTAAGACTGCCATTGTCCCTTTGTTTAGGAGCTCACTGACCAAACACTGGGGTGGCTAGGGAAACACTGACATCTACAGGACAGCTGATCTGGTCCACCTGATTACTGAGTCTCCTCTGCATACGGTAGGTAGCCTTTGATGAGTATTCACATGGGACACAAACACCCCCATATTCTGTGCCCATTGCAAGATGCCCATCCACAAACCTCTTCTCCAGACGTCCCTGTCACCAAACTTCCAATCTTGTTTTTCCTAAGCTATCAAATGAACCAGTAGTTACTGTTTATCAATCAAGGTTGATTTGTCTCACTGACCATTTCTCCAACTATGGTGGAATTTAGGTCCCCGGAATTAGTATTCACTCAGAGCCAGTATCTAGCAATCCCCCGCAAAAGTCTTAGTATTCCACTTTTTCTACGCTAACAGCAGCCCTGCTAAATGGACACAAATCCTTTTGAAGAAGGCTGACTTGGTATATTCTTCACACTCCTTTATGCTCCACTAATGTGCCAAAGTACTCACACTTTTTAATCTATATTATCAAAAGGGTTTAAAATAAAATCTACATAGATTACCATCTTTAATATAGAAAATATAATTTTGGTGATTTTCATAATCTAGCTTAGCTCAACAAATAAGTTGGGGGAAATACATAGAATGCTGTCACAAAGTAAACTAGCTTAATGTTAGCAAAAAGAAAGATGAATTGGAAATTTACAATTTATAGCTTCAGCTACATTATTAAGGGTAAGTATATGTTGATTCTAGAAGGTTTATTATGCCTTATTAATAGGAATTGGCATATCAAAATATTAGGTAATTCCAGGGGTTTCTGATATACAATAATATTTATTGTCTTCTATGTAGAAAACACTGTCCTGAGTTGGATTCAACCTTTTTAAAAAACAATTTTTTTTAATGTTTATTTATTTTTGAGAGAGAGAGAGAGAGAGACAGAGACAGACAGAGTGAGCAGGGGAGGGGCAGAGACAGAATCTGAAGCAGGCTCCAGGCTCTGAGCAGTCAGGACAGATCCCAACGCAGGGCTTGAACCCACGAACTTCAAGATCATGACCTGAGCTGAAGTTGGACGCTCAACCGACTGAGCCACCCAGGTGCCTTGGATTCCACCTTTTATATCCAGGACAAATAGTCCTGAGGACACTGATTGTATCACTTCTTAAATCTGGCAGACAGCTGACCTACCACTGTGTTAAGAGGTCTTCAGAGGCCCAACAGGATATTTCTCAAAATAGATGGGAATAATCTTAGAGTCCCTAACTTTAAACCTTTGTACAACTATTCTGTAAGAAAGAATTAGAACTGGTTATCTGGCTTTATCTCCTATGCTTACTATTTAAGTAAAATCACAACAATAGCACTTATTCAGCATCTTTAATTAATTACTTTCCGCTCATTTTCATTTATTTTACTAATGTTTAACCCCACTAATTTGGTCAGTCATTTATCCCATCTGCTCCACTGAAAAACATAGTTTTAAGTGGATTTGGCATTTCTTAACATAAGACCTAAATAGCAGGGAATTTTAATCAAATATGAGATCAATAAATCATTAGGTAGAAATAACCAGCAACAAACAAAGGGCAAATTTAAAGGAATGTTGGTTTTAAATAAAAACAACTCCATAAATAAATTCAAGTATTTGTCATCTTCAAAAGTAATCTTTATATTTGATTGCTTAATTCTGTTATGATCAAGGAGTGTATGATGGCAGATATTTAACTCTGTCACCCCAAACTGGATTTTATTCACTAAAACAAGAAAAACCAACACCTAGAAATGCTTTGGGATGGGAGAAGTAACTATGGCATCACTCCCCTGCTATTTAGAATAAAAATAAAGGTCCCTGAATTACAAATGCTGGGAAGCATAGGTAAGAGCTTCAGATGTGTAAAATAAAATCTAGTTATTCTAAAAATTAAGTCATGAGTGATCTGTTGTCTTCAGTAGCATTAAATGGCCAGGTTAAAACAAATCAGCTAATGCTGGATAATTCAGTCAGATTAATATGTGGATGCCACATATTTTGTTGACGAATATAAATTTTATTATGTATTATATATAACATTTGATATAAATGTTAAGTTAGAGCAGTGTTTATCAAACTGCAATACAGACAACATAAAAAAGTTTTTACTTATAAAATAACTGTCTATGTTTTATATAATACATTACATATGTCTTATATAAGAAAGGTCTGGTTACAGTCCCTGGATCTCAATCCCTCCCATTAGATTTCATCTTTCCTTCTACTAACCCTAATTTATAAAGTTGATATACAGAGACCAGGATTAAGTAATCAAGGATAACGTGGGACTCCCAAAAGCTATTTGGGAAAATTACTGGGGGCTCCATCATCTGTTCTAGACATAAATACCATTTTTTATCTCCTCAATCTTCTTCTTTCATTCTCCTTTCTCCTTTTCTTACTGTTTCCCTTTTTTGGCTTACACTTCTCTCTTCTGTATCACTTTTAAAACGTCTATGTCACCTATTCCTCAAATGTCATAATGTAGTACTATTGGTAGCATTCAGCCCTAAAGAAGTTACCCTCTACTGGAAAGACTATAAAGAACTCATTCAATACTTTTCCCCCCCATCTACTATGTGTCGTTGTGATGCAGGTATATATCTAGATATACAAAAGTAAGACAAAGAAAATAAGTGAAGTTTCTTCCTTAAAGGTATTCACAATCCCATGGAGCTGATTACAAAATAAATTAAAAGAAAGTTAAGTACAAAATGATCACATGGAGGGGCTTCAGGGTGGCTCAGTCAGTTAATAAGCATCTGACTCCTCATTTCAACCCAGGTCATGATCTCACGGTCATGACATTGAGCCCTGTG
Organism: Leopardus geoffroyi; assembly: GCF_018350155.1. NCBI lineage: Eukaryota > Metazoa > Chordata > Mammalia > Carnivora > Felidae > Leopardus > Leopardus geoffroyi. Next base: position 46,254,944 of record NC_059338.1, on the reverse strand, counting down.
TCTGGGCTCTGCACTGGAGGGAGAGCCTGCTTAAAATTCTCTCTCCTTCTCCCTCTCCCTTTCTACCTGCTCACTCATTCTCTCCCTCTCAAAAAAAAAAAAAAAATGATGGCATGGAGGGTGAAGCAAGTAAGTCCTTTCATTTTTAATTAATAGGTTGTATTATATTTTTCTCTTACTCAACACAGTAACTGATACACTTGATGATAGACAGGACTAGGGGTGTGAAAAGAGTCTGATAAAGAGGTGCAGTGACATGTGGGAACCCCAATGGGAGAGCAGAGGTAAAGTCCAATTATCTAAGGGTAGAAAGGCCAAGACTCAAAGAAAATAGGTCAGACCTAAATAAACACCGATAAACCTCCCCACTCTAGATAAGGACAATATTTATCAGTGGCTAAACACCTTGCACATTGCAGTGAGTTGAGATGTTGAAAAGTCACTTTATAATGTCATTCTACTCTACACGTGTCTCTAAGAGAAACTTTTGTTTGAACAATTAGCTTAATCTATAAAACAGCCTAAAGAGTGTTATCTTTGTGTCAACTGATGGAGGACCTTTTCTAAATAACCTTTCTAAAAAGCCTCAAGAGGTCAGTCTCCAAAACACACACTAGGAAGTTAATAAAATATTCTTGCAAATGCAAACTCCACATTCTTTGAAGTAGCTAAATCATTAGCAGATCTGAGAAGCCGCTGTGATTAAGGGCTCCTGCTCAGAGGAATCATGTATGGTTACACCAGTAAATGTTTTGCTCTAATGTTAAAATGCCATAAGAAAGTAAATAGGAAAATTCATTTCTAGAGGCTTAATAATATAAAAATATATGTGAATGACAGACTGAAAAAATCCCAAACTTCATGATTATTATTGTGCTTTACAAAAACAGCTCTACAAAATATTTCAAACCAAAGCCATAGGATTGTAACAGAGGTTACTAAAGTTCTGAGGATCATTAAAGCATTTGAAGATGATAAAAATTAACAATCTTCCTTTCCTAAATCCAAGCACAAGTCTCATTTTCCAAAATCATATTCTAAGATGAGGCATGAAGCCCATCCAGAACATGACCAAGCCCAATGCATCAGTTAGCACTCAATCCTCATTTAAAAACAATCAAAACAGGGGCACCTGGGTGGCTCAGTTGGTTGAGTGTCCAACTCTTGATTTCAGCTCAGGTCATGATCTCACAGTTGAGAGACTGAGCCCCTAGTTGGGCTCAGCACTTAGCCTGGAGCCTACTTAAAATTCTCTTTCCCTCTCCCCCCACCATCCCCCACTCACACACACTCTCTCTCTCTCAAAAAACAACCAAACCAAATATGACAGCTAGAAAAAAAAATGTTACCTAAAGAAGAAATGCCCTCTCATATAAGAACATTCCCCCCTCTAAAATGTGACAAGTTACTTATAATGAATAGTAACTCCCTCTCCCAGCCCTGCATATGATTCAAAAGATGAAAATAAGAAAACATTATTTCAAACACTTCATCTAAAGCTACCTGAGCTAGAAATCTAGAATTCATTAAGTTAACACAGAAGTGCACAGTTTTACATGTTCACTCAAGTGTTAAAATGAATATGCACATTGAGACACGATCTGCTTATATTTTTGGATTCAAGATGCTACCATTTTTCTTTTCTTTTTTTTTTAAATAATTTCAACCTTATTTTATAAAGGTGAAACACATAAACATGATTATAAAATCTAGGCAGAGTGCAATTTCCTATGTTCACTCCCCACTTTCCTCTCTGCTTCCAAACCAGGCAGCTCATCATCTACTTCAGACACGAAAACATACTTAAATCACTTTCGTTGTTGTTTTGAGTATTAACTTTCGAGTCAAAGCTACACACATTTATGGTATGCTTTGGAGTTGGAGAACATGACCTGTTTAGTTAACTTTGTAGAGACGCCAGTTTAAGCAAACAGATATTTTAAATAATTTTTTAAATGTTTATTTTTGAGAGAGACAGAGCATGAGCAGGGGAGGGGCAGAGAGAGAGGGCGGCAGAGAATCCGAAGCAAGCTCCAGGCTCTGAGCTGTCAGCACAGAGCCCAACATGGGGCTCGAACCCACGAACCATAAGATCATGTCCTGAGCCGAAGTAGGACACTTAACCAATTGAGCCACCCAGGTGCCCCTAAGTACACGAATATTTAACAATGCTGTTTGATTACTATACAAGTAGAACTTCTCTAGAATGTGCCATATGACTCTCCAATTAATTTTTCACTTCAAACGAAACTTTATAACCTTTATATACCAAGCAAAAGGTTTTTGTGATCTTGAGAGTAACCTGATCATGCTTACTAAAGCATAAAATGACACTAGATAGTACAGATCTAAAAAAACAAAAAATCTTAATACACTTTTGTCTACATGGAAAGAGTACTGACTCTGGTTCTCTAGTGTTTACATAAAGAAACCATTAACAAAAGTGCTCAAATTGGTCCTATCTACACAAAATGGGAAAGATGAGAAAGAAAAAAGCAATTTCCAAACCAATAGCAAATAAATTAAGTTCACTCTCCCACCCAAGAAAAAAGTATACAGAAAGTGTAAGAATCATCAATATTCCCACCTCTTTTTCAGTTTTTGCAAACTTAGGTATTCTGCTCCCATTATATAACTGTATGGACAACTGCTCCACCAATATTTTCCACCTTAATCAGAATCATGTTTAGAGCATCATTAAAATTGAAATACATATTTTTGAACATTTCAAACTTAACATATCAGCTTTAGGGAGAAAACAAAAGCTAACACTTGTAAATATGTTACGGCTGAAAAAGTATTTTCACATACATCATCTCATTTATTCTGCTAAACAAGGCATCAGGATTCTCACTTAATAAGGAGAGAAACTGGGTTAGAGAGGGGTAAGTGACAAGCCTGAAGTCAACTACAAAGGGATAAATCTGGAACTAGAAGCCCAAACTCTTAGTTTAATAAAAACATTTTCATTCACTTCTTTAACTGAAGGACCTGGTTAACAGGTCACCTTCTCACCGATTCCCAATGTAACATCATACATGATTTGCTACGATAAAATAGAGTTGAGCTATATTCACTGGGTATGTATCTCAAAATCAAATGAAACTACTCCATTTTAACAAGCATCAGAAAATGCTAATAATATGCAGTTACTATAAAGTTGAGTGATCTGTTGGGATGAGCACTGGGTGTTGTATGGAAACCAATCTGACAATAAATTATATTTAACATAAAAAAAAAGTTGAGTGTATTTTTCAATGTTTAAAAAATATAAAAATCTACCCATAGTAGGCCACCCACAAAATTTTTAACTGAATGTATTTTGATTTAATATGATTGTTTATTAAAGGTTTTAAGACTACATATACACTTGAAAAATAATTATTCACTTCTATTACATTTTTATTTAAATGCCTATTGTTTGAAGGGCAACAAAAAGAAAAACATCGCGATTTTAGTAATTTCCTGTAGATTAATGAATGCTGAAATGAGCAAACTTTTTTATTCACAATGCCCTCTACTGGTAGCAAAAGTGGTTCTAATATATTTATTACAGGAAGTTAGATCAGTTTCTTTAATGCAGTCCCCCCACCATGGGCCTATAAATTCCCTGGAAAGCTTGTTAAAAATATAACTTTCCTCCATCTACAAAAATATCCACAAATATTGTGATTTCACTACAATCCAGAAAACTCTATCTTTAACAAGTTCCCCAACAATTAAGTGGAGAATCACTGGTTTGGTAAGTTATATCAGCATGTGACTTTCAAAGCACAAGAACTTTGTGAAAAGCTTTTGAAAAGTATTATTATGCCGTTTTTACAGATGAATACAGAGGCTCAAGAAAATTTATTATTCCAGGTAACGTGCTAAAAAGTAGCAGAACCACTAATATTTTCTTGTTCCTGGAGGTATTGTGTCCTTGGAGGAAAGAGTAACAAAATTATATCATCCTTAAAACTCAAACATTTACTTCTTTAGACACAGCTTATGTAAGTACTACAAGCTATAATTTCCCAATCCTGGCTTGACATGAGAATCACCTGGGGAGTTTGTAAAAATGCTTATGCCCAGGTCCCATGCTCAGAGAAGCAGATTTAATAGGTTTAGGGTCAGGCTGGCCACTGTTCTTTGTTTAAAGCTCCCAGATGATTATAGTCAGCCACTAAACCAGTGGTTCTCAGCCTCTGATGTGCAGCGAATCACTGGGAGGACATAGACAATTGGGCCCCACCCCCCAGTTTTGCACTTGGTAGGGTCTGGCAAGGTTTGAGAATTTGCATTTATAACAAGTTCCAGGTGGTGATGAGGATGCTGATTCTGCCAGTACCTGTTGAGAACCTCGGGTTAAGAAAGTTAACTAGTGCTTCTCAACTTTGGCTACATATTAGAATCACCTGGAGAAATTTTTAAACTCCTGATAGCTGGGCACATATTTAAACCAATCACATCAGAATCTCTGTAGAGAGATTCTGCATGTTTAAAGCTCCTAAAATTAAAAAGGTTTCTCTATAGCAAAGGTTTATAAAACCCATCAATATGTAAATGGATACAGATTGGTTTTGCAAGAGAGTAGTGTAGTATACAATATTTCCAAAGCTTTCAGATTAGAAACCTTTCTGTCTGGGCACATAATTAACAGATCTAAACATGTAGCCTATGGGACAAAGCAGACACTGCTCTGAATGGCCCACAAGACATTCCCCTACAACGTCATCTACTGCCAAACCCTTCCTTCCTCACTGCTTATGTTCCTATTAGAATATTAACAACTCTATTGTATTTTTTTTTTTTTTTTTTTTTTTGAGAGAGAGAGGCAGCACAAGCGGGTAAGGGACAGAGAGAGGGGGAGAGAGAATCCCAAGCAAGTTCTGAGCTGCCAGCACAGACCCTGATGCAGGGCTCAGACTCATGAAACCATGGATCATGACCTGAGCCCAGACCAAGAGTCAGATACTTAACTGACTAAGCTACCCAGGCGCCCCTGTTAATTTTCTTTTGTAACGTGACTGCGTGATTTCCACGAGCTCTTTGGAGTCAGAGATCGCACTGAATTCATCCTTGATGCCTCAGAGCCTGGTATGATGTCAAGGATAACTGGTGCTTGATAAACATTTTTTGAGTAATTGAATATAGATTGCTATCCCTACTTTCTATAGAAAAAAGTAGTGTCAAGAATGGCTTTTGTGCAACCTAGAATGTGAAATAGCTTTTGCATAGCTAAAATAAAAATTGAATATTTCTCCCTCATAAAGCTACTCTTATTTAGTATTGCTTTACATTAAAAAAGGGGGGGGGTGCTATTTGCACTTAGAGATAATATTTAACTTGCGCTTGGGATCTCCCACCTCTTCAATCCATTAGTAACTTAAGAGTACCAAAAAGCTATTCTTTTTTTTTTTAAGTTTATTTATTTATTTTTGGGAAAGAGAGAGAGAGAGAGAGCGCATCCCAAGCAAGCTCCACACTGTCAGTGCAGAGAATTGTGAGATCATGACCTGAACATAGACCAAGAGTCAGACACTTAACTGACAGAGCCACCCAGGTGCCCCCCAAAAAGCTATTCTCAGAATCATTTAGCCAACTGTGATCCAAAAAGTGGTACAAATGCTCTGTGCATTAACAATGAGATGAAGTTTCCAAAAACCCTTAAGAGAAAAGAAAAAAAACTCAAAAACTACTGTTGTTTTGAAAAATACCAAGTTTTTAAAATTTGGACATAATATCAAATCAAATCAGTTTTGAGTTTTTGGTTTTGTTTTTTAATCTATAAAGAAGAGTAGTCTTCTGTTAGCAAGCTGCATGTTGAACTCAGGTCAAGCAATTTTGGTACATATCAAAATAATTGCAGGATTAAGCTTTGTATTCTCCTTTCTTGCCGCAAAAGAAAACATCTGACTTTATGCTACAGTCCATTCTACAGCTTTCTGGCACTATGTTTTCTATATGCTTCACAAATATTTAAAATAATCACATAAACATAAGTCTCAAAGCATCATTAAGATTATGTTGCGTCTCAAACTTCTTCATTTGGTGGTACTGTGAGACTGTATTAAAATACTAGCATATATTTGTATTTAAAGGGCAGTGATAATTACCTAAGCATTATTTTTCAACAAGTAATTACTGAGTGCCCATTATACACCAGGCACTGTTTTCACAGCTACAGCTGCACCATAATGAAAATAAAGTTCTTTACGAAGCTTCACACCTGGTATGTTTTTTCTAGAAAGGAAAAAACTAGAAACATTCTTGTGGTCCAAACTACAAATAGAGGATTCTTTGCAAAGGAGAGGGAAAAGTGAAATCTAAAGGTCATTAGCTTATAAATCTTGCTGAAAGGCTCCCAGCACCTCTGCAAAAGCTAGTCAACTTAGAAGAAAGAGAAAATAAATGAAACTTCAAAATTAATTAGTGGTTACCTCTGAATTCCTTCAAGAATATCCTTCACAGCTGCCATTAACTTTTGAAGATATACAAATGCTTCCTCAAATGATGCTATTTTTGAAGAAGTCAAAGCTGCATTTGAGCCCAATCTTTGAAATACATCCATGCTAAAATAGAGTGGAAAAAAAAGATACTCATAAGTACATATGCATTATTTATTTATTTAATTTTTTAAATATGCACTATTTATTGTAATTCAAGCATTTCCATTTATAATATATAAAATAAGGTAATATTTATAACTCTTCTCTCATTATCCTGATTTATTTAAATCAGAAATAAAAGACAGTGACTTGTGAATGTCCAGGCTACCATTCATGCAGAGGATCTAGGTCAATGACTATATGCGTCTAATCTAAAGTAATACTGTAAAAGCTATGGGAATAATGTTTCATATCAAAAGACCATAAGACATGCAAGTAATAGTATTTTTTTAAACATTTACTTGTTTATTTTTTAAGAGAGAGAGAGAGGCAGACAGACAGGCAGACAGAGACACACACAACAGAATCTGAAGCAGACTGCAGGCTCTGAGCTGTCAGTGCAGAGCCCGTTGAGGGGCTCCAATCTGAGAACCGGGAGATCATGACCTGAGTCGAAGTCAGATGCTTAATCGACTGAGCCACCCAGGTATCCCTGGAAGTAATACTATTGATCTACATTCAGGTCAGTACATAAGTATTGTCAGTGCTCCAGTACATAAGAATGCAGAAAAGATGCAGATTTACCTGTTTGCTGAAACTAGAAGTTATAAATGTTAATATACTTTACTCTGATCATTCCAATTTTAGAAATCTATCACATATTAATAATAATTTTGCATTTGGTAAACAATTAGTAACCATGTAAATGTTCAGCAATATAAAAAGTGCTAAGTAGGGGCGCCTGGGTGGCGCAGTCGGTTAAGCGGCCGACTTCAGCCAGGTCACGATCTCGCGGTCCGTGAGTTCGAGCCCCGCGTCAGGCTCTGGGCTGATGGCTCAGAGCCTGGAGCCTGTTTCCGATTCTGTGTCTCCCTCTCTCTCTGCCCCTCCCCTGTTCATGCTCTGTCTCTCTCTGTCCCAAAAATAAATAAACGTTGAAAAAAAAAATTAAAAAAAAAAAAGTGCTAAGTAAATAGTGAATTAGCCACCTGACGAAATAACAAAGAACAATTAAAATAATACGCCATCTATACATTAGAAACATAAAGGTATACAAAATTTATTTATATAACATAACAACCACCATATAAAAAGTCAAAACATATGCTGTACTGGGTTGAACAGCATGCCCCCCAAATTCATGTTCACCCAGAACCTCAGAATGTGACCTTATTTAAGATCTTAGTCAAACTTCCCAATAGAATAGAGCCTACAGACACCTGGATTTCAGACTTTACAGCCTCCAGAACTGTGAGTGAATACATTTCTATGATTGTAAATCATCTAGCTTGTGGTAATTTGCTATGGCAGCCCCAGGAAACTAATATACATGCCTAAAAACAAAGCTGGGTGTACATAACAGTAACAATGTTAACTACTGGGTTACCTTTAGGTAGTAGCATTCAAGGGAAGTTTCTCCCCTACTTCACAGTACTTTCCAAAGCACTTTTTAAAATAATTGCGGTAAAATAGGGGTGCCTGGGTGGCTCAGTTGGTTAAATGTCTGACTCTTGATTTCGGCTCAGATCATGATCTCACAGTTTGTGGGATCAAGCTCCACATCAGGCTCTGTGCTGACAGCATGCAGCCTGCTTGGGATTCCCTCTCCCCCTCTCACTCTGCCCCACCCCTGCTCACATTCTCTCTCTCTCTCAAAATAAATAAAATTTAAAAAAAATTGTGGTAAAACATAAAATTACCATTTTAACAATTCTAAAGTGTTCCAAATTCAGTGGCATTTGGTAGTTCACACTGTCTGCAACTATCACCACTATCTAATCAAGACTATTTTCATCACTCCAGAAGGAAATCCTGTATTCATTAAGCAGTCATTCATCATTCCTCCCTCCCCCTAGTTCCTGGTAACCACTAATCCATTTTCTATCTCTACAGATTTACCTACTATGGATATTTCAAATAAATGGAATTATATACCATGTGACCTTTGTGTCTGGCTTCCTTCAATTAGCATGTTTTCAATATGCATTCACGTCATAATGGATGTCGATACATTATTATGACTGAGAAAGATTCCATTTTAAACATTAACCTTTAACATTAACATTAACATTTAAACATTAACATTAGCATGTTTTCAATATGCATTCACGTTATAATGGGTGTCAATACATTATTATGGCTGAGAAAGATTCCATTTTATAGATACAAACATTTTATGATAGGCCACAGTTTGTTTATCCATTCATCTGTTGATGGGCAGTGGATCTGTTGTTTTCACTTTGGCTATTGCAACTGGTTGTGAACATTCATATGTAAGTTTTTGTTTGAACACTTGTGTTCAGTTCATTTGGGTATAGCTCTGTGAATGGAACTGCTGGGTCACGTGGTGATTATATATTTAATGCACTGAAGAACCAAAAAATTGTTTTTCCACATTCGCAGAAGTGATATATGGAAAAGGTGACCATTTTGACAGGTCTGCAAAAGGGAAAACTTAGAAAATCTAAAGAAATGCAATTGTTAATAAGTACAGTTTTACCTTTCCAAAAGAAAAAGTATTTCAAAGCATAAAATACATAGGGCCTACCAGACCTTCAAATGAGCATCTCTACATGAAAGGCTCAAGCATGAATATATTGGAAAATTATACAGTGACTCTGGTACACAATCAGGCATGAGAAGCAATGAAGTGGGCTTTAATAACCATGCGCTGATAAAGCAATATAAGCATTTTTCATGTACTGAAATACTACAAAGTAAAGTCTATTACACAGAAATTACCCAGAATTCTAACATCCACCACAAACGTATATATATTATAGGCCAACTCCAAGGTAAAAAAGTACTCAATTGTTTTGTTTTTATTTTTTAATTTTTTTTTTTAACGTTTTATTTATTTTTGAGACAGAGAGAGACAGAGCATGAACGGGGGAGGGGCAGAGAGAGAGGGAGACACAGAATCGGAAGCAGGCTCCAGGCTCCGAGCCATCAGCCCAGAGCCTGAGGCGGGGCTCGAACCCATGGACTGCGAGATCTGTGAGATCATGACCCGAGCCGAAGTCGGATGCTTAACGACTGAGCCACCCAGGCGCCCCATGTTTTGTTTTGTTTTGTTTTTTTAGAGAGAGAGTGTGTGAGCAGGGGTGAGGGGCAAAGGGAGAAGGAGAAGAGAATTTCAAGCAGGCTCCACGCTCAGGGCAGAGCCCAACACGGGGCTTGATTCCTTGACCCTGGGATCGTGACCTGAGCCAAAATCGGATGCTCAACCAACTGAGCCACACAGGCGCTGCAGTATTCAAATATTTTCTAAATGAAGAGAAGATTAAAGCATCTTACAAATGGCTTTAATCTATTTTATTTTGAAAGTGATAATTTCGGGGCGCCTGGGTGGCGCAGTCGGTTAAACGTCCGACTTCAGCCAGGTCACGATCTCGCGGTCCGTGAGTTCGAGCCCCGCGTCAGGCTCTGGGCTGATGGCTCAGAGCCTGGAGCCTGTTTCCGAGTCTGTGTCTCCCTCTCTCTCTGCCCCTCCGCCGTTCATGCTCTGTCTCTCTCTGTCCCAAAAATAAATAAACGTTGAAAAAAAAAAAAAAAGTGATAATTTCTGCCTAGCATATATGGTAACTTTCAGCTAACAAGAGTCTCTGATTAGCCAAAACATTACAAATATGTTAAGACTGGACAAAACAAACACACAAAACCTTTGCTTTATAAGAAAATACAAAATTCCAAGGGCTAAAAATGGGCCCTCAATCTACAGTGTTGTAAATAGAGAATAGATGGTTAAGAAGAGTGCTCCTATTCCTTTGCTGCTAGGACAGATGGTATTAATCTAAAATAACAGTCACACTGGACCCTTGAACCAAAATCACACTAAACCGCATACAGTATGACTGGCAAATTATATAATATATATAAAATTATATAAAGGTTATGGGTTTGGGAGAAAGTATGGGAGAGACTGTTGGCCTACTTTAAAATCAGTTGTTTTAAATTATTTTTTAAGTTACTCCAGCAGCATTTATTTAAAAAAATTTTTTTTTAATGTTTATTTCTTTTTGAGACAGAGAGAGAGCATGAACAGGGGAGGGTCAGAGAGAGGGAGCCACAGAATCTGAAACAGGCTCCAGGCTCTGAGCTGTCAGCACAGAGCCCGATGCGGGGCTTGAACTCACTGACCGCGAGATCATGACCTGAGCCGAAGTCGGCCGCTTAACCCACTGAGCCACCCAGGCACCCCTAACTCCAGCAGCATTTAAAGAACTACTCACAACTGGTCTCTATCTTTTCATTTCACCAGGAACATAGTATTTCATGTGTATCAAAGGAATAAAAGCATTTCTTCCTTTCTTTAAAAAAATGTTTATTTTGAGACAGAGAGAGAGCACACGTGTGAGTAGGGGAGAGGCAGAGAGAGAGTGGGACAGAGGATCTGAAGTGGACTCTGAGCCGACAGCAGCAAGCCCTACATGGGGCTCGAACTCACAAACTGTGAGATCATGACCTGAGCTGAAAAGTTGGGACACTCAACCGACTGAGCCACCCCGGTGCCCTGCATTTTTTCCTTTTGAATAAAAATATTTATCTTCCTTTTCAAAAAGCCTTATATGAATTTTCCCTAATCCAAAATGACATTTTCTTAGATTATTTTAAATATTACTAAGGCTTTAGGGGCGCCTGGGTGGCTCAGTCGGTTAAGCGTCCAACTTCAGCTCAGGTCATGATCTCATGATCCATGCGTTTGAGCCCCATGTTAGGCTCTGTGCTGACTGCTCTGAGCCTGGAACCTGCTTCTGATTCTGTGTCTCCCTCTCTCTCTGCCCCTTCCCTGCTGATGCTCTGTCTCTCTCATTCTCAAAAAATGCATAAATGTTAAAAAAAATTTTTTTTTTAAATAAATTTTACTAAGGCTTTGTATCCTGCTAATTTGTTCAGCCAATCTAGGTGGCCTTCACTGGTTTTTGACGTACATGGGAAATGCCTCTCATCAAGAGTTCACATCTGAATCACCTGGAGAGATTTTCTTTTTTTTATGCACTATTGCAGTGTCAGCTCAGTCTTAGCAGACCGAATCAGAACTTCTAGGGACAGAGCCTAGGCATATATATTTTTAAAACTGTCCAGGTGAATCTGATTGCATCCCTATTTAAGCATCACTGTTTCTAAAGCACCGAGTTGGTAAAAGTCTCTCAGTAAGGTAATCTAATGCATTCAACTCACAACCCAAACACTAACTGTCCAATCAATAACAGCAATGATGGAAAACCCTAGAATTCAAAAATTCTTAGAAATTTAGTACCTGTTCTGATATAATGTTGTCCAAACATTCTCTAGGGTAGACCAGATTTTTTGATGCCTGTTGGGCTGGGGAAGATGAGAACCTGAGAAAATGGTGACTTCTTGGTTATTAGATTTCATTAACGAGGTATCTTCTTGCTTTTTACGCACTGTAGTTTCTGAAGGATTTTGCTTAAGTTTTGCCTTGACCTGGGGAAATAAGAATTAATAAATTTCAGCTAGTCCTTCATCAGTAAATGAGAGAAACAGAATGTCAATTGTGCTTACATTGTTCTAGCTTTCCGAGAAATGCTGACTATTCTTTGTCCTTGACTGTGTACACAATATTCCCAGAAAGGCATCAGAGCTAGAAAAAATATTTTCCTTTTCCACTTATATCAAACAATATTTCCAATGTGTTTATTACAGTGACATCTCTTTTTAATTTTTTTAAACGTTTATTCGTTTTTCAGAGACAGAGTGTGAGTGGGGGGAAGGGCAGAGAGAGGGGGAGACACAGAATCTGAAGCAGGCTCCAGGCTCTGAGCTGTCGGCAGCCAAGCCTTATCTGGGGCTCGAACCCACCAACCATGAGATCATAACCTGAGCCAAAGTCAGACGCTTAACCAACTAATCCATCCAGGCGCCCCTATAGTGACGTTTCTTAGCTAACATGCTAATATCAACTTAAGAATACTGTTTGAACACTTTTACGTGTATGGCATTAAACTAGACAGAGAACACCTAGGATACAATGATAAGCATGTGTAATCAAGCCTCCAAGCACCTTACAATCCATTAACAAGAATGTGATTGCAAAGGGCTATTATTAAAAAAAAAAAATCAGAATGGAATGTAAATCTTACGCCACTGAAGAAACCACTGAAGGTTTCTAACTTAGGAAGTGACAGATTCAGGACTGTACTCTGAGACAAACGGGAACATAAGAAAGTAGAGGCATGAAGACTGGTCAGAAGGCTACTAAAATGATTCAGAAGAGGAGTCCTAAGAACTTGAATTAAGTAGGAAAAGGCAGTAAAAGAAAAAGAAAAACTTTTGCAAGAAATATTTATTTTCATTTTAGAGAGAGAGAGAGAGCACGAGTGGGGGAGAGGGACAAAGGGAGAGAGAAAGAGAATTTTAAGCAGGCTCCATGCTCAGTGCAGAGCTGGATGCGAGACTTAATCCCACAACCCTGGGAGCATGACCTGAGCTGAAATCAAAGAGTTGGACACTCAAGTGACTGAGCCACCCAGGTCCCCCATGCAAGAAACATTTTTAAAGACTTGGCCAGAAAGAGCTAGAATGTATTAAGCTAAGCAAAATAACTCAATCAGAGAAAGATAAATATGTTATTTCACTCATATGTGGAATTTAAGAAACAGAATAGATGAATATGGGGGAAGACTGGGGTGCAGTGGGGGTGGAAAGAGGAGAGAGAAAAACAAACCACAGGAGGCTCTTAACGATAGAGAACAAACTAAGGGTTGATGGAGGGGAGGTAGGTGGGGAGATGGGCTAGATGAGTGATGGGTACTAAGGAGGGTACTTGGGATGAGCACTGGGTGTTATAGGTTATAAGTGATCAATCACTGAATTCTACTTCTGAAACCAATATTGCACTGTATGTGAACTAACTAAAATTTAAACAAACAAAAAAATACTACGGCTTCCACTAGAGCCTCCAGGAAAGGAGACTGCTGTATGCCCTAGGCATGCATTCCACTGTTCCAGTCTACAGGGCCTCAGCATTCCCCCTCCCCCACCTTTACAACTCCTCCACCCAATGCAGTCCCTAGACAAAGCCTTGGGAGTATAACAGGGAAGCTCAAAACAAGGCTCCAGGGTATGACAGTCCTGCTAATGGCTGTCACCAGTATCAGACTGTAGCTGTCGCTCAGGTACAGATTTGTCTGAAGGAATGTGGGGCCAGCTCCCACTTAACACCTGTGTCTGCTCTGGTCTCACAGCTTCTAAGATGGCAGTATATCCACGGGTCACCCCTGTGAAATCTGGCCACATGTCTGGTGTTGGCGGAGATGAATATGGCATCAAGGCCTCACCTCTGTTCTAGGAATGGATGGTTTGGGGACGTTGGCTCCTGTGTAGGCGGAATGGAGATGACACTTGTGGAAATTTGCAATGTTTTACAGAATTTTAAGAGTTGACAATTCTCTTAGCATTCTTGTCCTGGACTTCTCAAATTGGGGTAAGTAATGCTATAAGCAAAGTTAGATAGACTTGGCTAAAGTCTAGATTCAGGGAACAGGGAGACTCTAAGATTTTTTGAATCTGGATGCATAGAAGAATAATGGTACAAATAACAGAAATATAAAGTGTCCATAAAGTAGAAATAGATCAAACCCCCTTGATTATTATTTCTCTAAAGAATATAAAGACACAGTTTTATTCAGTACAAGTCAAACATATAAACACATCAACACACCACAGATACATGTGCAAGAAGTGATGAAAATGCTATTTTAATGTGCCACATTCACTGCAGTTTTAAACAGTACATTAAACTATGCCTTGATGATGAAGGAAAACACACGGAACATGTCACATAGTGCAATAGCAGTAAGCCATTTAATGTATATTTATCTGTATTTCTGGATTTTTATGGCCACCTGCAGTAAAGCCAAGAAGGGCTGGTTACAGAAAAGAGGAGAAACAGACTACAAGTTTGTGTTCAGAATGTTGTCTGTGAAGAATAAAAAGACATTTAGGTAGAGATAGCCGGCAGGTAATTGGATATGCAGATCTGCAGCCTACAAGACACAGTTGGGAACTGTTCTCGAGGGAGACAAACCTCTGAAGTAGATGAGATTGTTAGGAGAGAATATAGCAAAAAAGAAGGACAAGGGTAGACGAATTGAAGGAGGGAGGGAATTAGCAAAAAGAAAAAAAGAGATCAACGAGATAGGGGGAGAGTCAGAAGTATTCAATAGCAATAAAAGCCAAAAGAGAGAAGTTTCAGGAAAGAAAGGGTAGACAACATCAAGTGCTGAAGAAAGGTTGAGAAATGAGAAAGAGTAAGAAAGAGTGAGAAAAGGGTGCATTTGATCATTAAGAAGGAAATGATAACCTAATTCACTTACCAGAGTGTGGAGGTAAAATTCTACTTGTGAAGGATTAAGGAAGAAGTGAGTGAAGAAATGGAAACCATGGTTATAGATTGCTCTTTAAGAAGTTTGGTGGTTGACAGAAAGAGGTAGTGCAGTAAATAGCATGGACAATGAAAAATATTTAAGCATATTTTATTTTAGAGTGCACACACACACATACACACACACACACACGAGCAGAGCAGGGGAAGGGGCAGAAGGAGATGGCTAGAGAGAATCCCAAACAGCACTGAGAGTGGAGCCCTACGAGGGGCTGGATCTCCTGACTGTGAGATCATGACCTGAGCTGAAACCAAGAGTCAGATACTGAACCAACTGGGCCACCCAGGTGCCCCTAAGAATATTTTAAATATTTATAAATAATGATACTGAGGAGAATAAAGTGCTATACTATTGATTCAAATAATTTTTTTTAAATATCACCTTGGGGGAGGTGTGCCTGGGTGGCTCAGTGGGTTAAGCATCTGACTCCTGATTTCGGCTCAGGTCACGAGCTCACAGTTTGTGGGTTTGGGCTCCTGTGTTGACAGAGTGGGGCCTGCGTGGGATTCTCTCTCTCCCTCTCTCTCCACCCCTCCTGAGCTCACCTAAAGCAGGGCACAAGCTCACCCAAAGCTCGTGCTCATCCAATGTGGGACTTAAACTCACCAACTGTGAGATCATGACCTGAGCAGAAGTCAGATGCTGAATGACTGAGCCACCCAGTCATTTTTTTTAAATGTCTATTTATTTATTTTGAGAGAGAGAGAGTAGGGGAGGGGCAGAGAGAGGGGGAGAGAGAATCCCAAGCAGGCTCCAGCACTGTCAGCACAGAGCCTGATGCGGGGACTGATCTCATGAACTATGAGATCATGACCTGAGCCGAAATCAAGAGTCAGGTGCCTAAGTGTCTGAGCCACCCAGGTGCCCCTGTATCTATTATTTCAAAGATTTTATTTTTTTAAAATAATCTCTCTACCCAACGTGGGGCTTGAGCTTACAACCCCAAGAGTCGCATGCTCCACTGACTGAGTCAGCCAGGCGTCCCAGAACTCTGCATCTATTAGCTCTTTTAATCATCACAACTACCCTATCAAACAGATACTATGATTATCCATATTTTATAACTGAGACATAGAAAGGGTAAGTAACTCATGCAAGGTCATACAGCTGGTAAGACTCACAAACAGGACTTGACCTTCAGCAATCTGACTCTGAATGAGGTTATGATCTCTCTCCAAAATAAAAGTAAATGTTACCCTTTTCTATCTTTGGGTGCAGGAAGACAAAAAGAAAGTTATTCTTTCTGGTTTTGCCTGTTTACATGAATCATGAACTATAACATATACATGAATGAAAGACATATTTTGTTCTGAGATATGTTTCTTAAATCATCACATGCTGCCTCTTTTCCTCGGTTCTCAAATAGTGATGTGTGCAAGTATGTAGATGGATTCCTTTATCAAACACCTACATAGCACTCACTCTGTGTGAGGCACTAAGTGCTTTACAAGTATTAATGTATATTTAATTCTCGTGACAGTTCTGAGACACAGATTATTATATTCATTTTACAAAAGAAGAAATTAAGGCTCAGAGGGGTTAAATAACCAGAGGCTAAAGACATAACTAGCCAGGATGGGGATCCTGAGGCATGTAGGTCTAAAGTTTAAGAAGACTGACTTTCATGATTCTAACATCCTGGCAGAGCAAGCCTTATTTATTTATTTTTTGATGGTTGGAAGGCTTATAAAAGAATACTGTAGGGGCACCAGGCTGGCTCAGTCAGAAGAGGGTGTGACTCTTTATTTCGGGGTCGTGAGTTCGAGCCACATGTTGCGTGCAGAGATTACCTAAATAAATAAATAAACTTAAAAAAGAAAAAAGAAAAATGTATGTCTCCTTTTCCTGTTCCACCTCATTTATATAAAAATCTCGAAAATAATCCTTTTGGTTAACCTTCCATTTTGTTTTCTCACAAGCCTTCTCAGAAGCAAACAAATGAATATCCCTATTTTCCTGATTTTCTACATTTGGTAAAGTTTGGGGGGGATTATTTATTTTTTTAATTTTTGTTGTTGTTGTTGTTATTATTATTTTACAGTTACTGTATTCAGATACCCTATCCCTGGAGGTAATGTATTTGTTGCTCAAGTTACTGAGACAGGACTAAGTATTTAGGTCATATACCAAATAAATCTAATGCACTCTACAAAACAACTCCTACCATAAGTGTATTTTACTTTAAATATTTAATTTTATTTTAAAGTAATCTCTACCCCCAATGTGGGGCTCGAGCTCATGACCTCAAGATCAAGAGTTGCATAGGGGCGCCTGGGTGGCGCAGTCGGTTAAGCGTCCGACTTCAGCCAGGTCACGATCTCGCGGTCCGGGAGTTCGAGCCCCGCGTCAGGCTCTGGGCTGATGGCTCAGAGCCTGGAGCCTGTTTCCGATTCTGTGTCTCCCTCTCTCTCTGCCCCTCCCCCGTTCATGCTCTGTCTCTCTCTGTCCCAAAAAAAAAAAAAAAAAAAAAAAAAAAAAAGAGTTGCATACTCCACAGACAGAGCCCACCAGGTGCCCCTGAAAGTATATGTTAAAAGCCCAAGCTAAATCACAAAGCTCCTGGCTGACTCAGACAGTGAACTGTTTCTAAACATGAAAATAAAGGAGAAATGCTTCAGAGCTCTCATTGTGGAAACATCACAGGGTGTTTCCAGCAATCACATTAATGCCAGGTGTTAAGGGAAAAGCACTAATGAGGATATAGATTCTTCACCAGTGGCCTTCATGAATCTGTTGCTAATGTAGCAACTGGAAAATCAGGATCCAGGAATAAATAACAATTCAATATTTTTAAACACTCGGTGGGCAACATATAGTAGGCATACCATTATTTGATAAACATCACTAAATTTTAACACCACATTTTCATGGTAACTCCCATCTCTAGGTTTCCAATTGATCAAAGGAACTTAAAACTTGACATTATTATTTTTATTTCAATCAATCCTATTTTTTTAAATTTTCAATAATCTTAATTCAAAGACTGATAAGCCTATGAGTATCCTGAATGTTCCATCTTGTTCACTATGTTTGTTTCACTAAAGATAGGGTTTAGGGCTCAGTTCTGTGATGGGAAAGGATAATGTATTTTTCCCTACACAACTCCAGTCAGAGATCAAGCTGCAATCCCCTAAATTCCCAGGTCCATTCTTTCCTACCAATAATTCTCGAAGTCACATTTGCCATGGAAAAATACAATTACCAATATTTTGGTCATCTTAATCCAAAAGATAATTTCACCCCTTAAGTCAATTCTTTCCATAGGAATTATCACATATTTCTTATTAGTTTATTAAAAAGATGCTTCTTTTACTTCATGAGATATTCTCTTAAGCAAGTATGTTCTTTCCTTACTGGTAATGTATAAAACACATACACACATAAGAGGATGTGTTTTATAACTTGTAATAAAAATTGCTTACTTTCCTTCAATTCACTTAAGATATACTTAATCCCTTAGTGTGTTCAAGTAAGTTACAATTAAAATATCCTTTATCTCTGTTATCTGCTAATACATTTTTAGAACACATGTAATTAGCTCCTCTAAATGGCATTCCAAAGGTAACTTACCTCTGCAAATGTCTGGAGTAGTTTGTTAACTTGAGCAAAGGCCTGTGGAAGAATACCATCATAATTTGACCTTGTACTGAAAGCATGTAACAAACTTTTAGAATCCTGAAGCAGAAATTTCACTGTTGTAAAATCCACTGCCTTGTTAGCTGGTAACAGAAATTAAGAAGGAAAACATACGTAAGAATGAGTATACAATATAAAAATGTGTTTGGAAAGCCAATCTAAAGTTAATTATGAAATTTAAGAAAAGTATGCATTTACACCTATACCCTACTCCTAATTTATTTCTTGGGTGTAAAAAGCATTAGAATTAAATTTAGCTAAAGACAAAGTTCTTAGAGTTGATCCAGGTATTCTGGATTCAGATTCCAGGAGAACCCTCAACATAGTAAACTTTAAAGTGAAAGAACATTATATTTTTCAGAAAAGAGAGATAATTACCAAACAAGTTAAACTGCAGATTTTCAAAACTGAGGTTTCATATACAGATTGCTCTGTAGGCATCAGAAGAGTCACATTTTTGGGGTAAGCAGGTAAGTTACATGCAGTCCCTCTCATAACCAACTCAGTTAATCACATAGAGATTTAACTTCAAATTCCATTACATCAAATGTAATACTAGATTTATTGAAAATAACATTTTCTCTCTTCGCTCAACACAACTTTAGCAAAAATATAAATAATCTGAGTAACAGCTGTGGGCAAGATAAGCCAGCAGTATTTTTTTTCCTTATAAATTAGCAAAGTAAGTTAATCTACAAGAAATAATTTAAAGGTATAACAATTTTCTCTCAACTAAAATTACTTACATTAAGTTCTCAGAGGTGGTGACAATAATTTCAAAGATTTTAAAAGTTATGAGCAATGAAGTTAAGCAAATTTCTAACATCATCAAAGCCCAGAACTGAAAAATTCTTTCCATTATTAGGGTAGAGTGCCATATATAATATATATATATATATATATATATATATATATATATATATATATAATATACACGTACCATATATTTTATATATATGTATACATATATATGTATACACATACATATACACACACACACATATATATATATATACACATACATATACACACACACACATATATATATATATACACACACACACATACTTTTCAAAGGCATTTAAAATAACCATGCTACAACGTATTTGTTTTGTTTCCTTTTAAGGTTCTCAGTTTCAGAGAAACTTGAGAGACCAGCATAGTTTATATTCTGAAACACCAGCATGGTTTTTCACTGGTACTATGAGTTTAAAAAAGTAAATAGTTCCTCTGTATCACTTATATAAGTATTTGCTTAGAGTGGTGCTTGGGTGGCTCAGTCAGTTAAGCATCTGACTCTTGATTTCGGCTCAGGTCATGATCTCATGGTTCACGGGACTGAGCCCTGTGTGGGGCTCCTTGTTGACAGCGTGGAGCCTGCTTGGGATTCTCTCTTCCCATCCCTCTCTGCCTCTCCTTTACTCACACGCATGTGTGCTCACTCACTCTCTCTCTAAATAAATAGGCAAACACACATTTAAGGGGTGCCTGGGTGGCTCAGTTGGTTAAGTGTCCAACTTTGGCCCAGGTCATGTTCAAGCAGTTCCTGACTTTAAGCCCCGGTGTCGGGCTCTATGCTGACAGCTCAGAGCCTGGAGCCTGCTTCAGATTCTGTGTCTCCCTCTCTTTCTGCCTCTCCCCCACTCACACCCCGTCTCTCTCTCTCTCTCAAAAATAAACATTAAAAAAAAATACTTTTAATAAAAAAATAAACATTTAAATAAAAATAAATTAATATAAAAAAAACAAAAACAAAAACAAGTATTTTCTTGGAAATTACTGAAAAATCAAATAAAAATCAAAAGTATATTTAATTAATTAATTATACAATATTCAGAAGTTCTAATCTAATGTGATGGCTATAGCCAGGCTTCTGGCTTCCCCTTTATCAAACAAAACAAACAAGTATATTTCCTTACAAAACACTTAGTTATTTTTAAAGTCAATGACTAGTTTAAATTCCTGTGGGAAAAGACAGATAAGAAATGCTACACAAAGGACAGAATGTAGATTTGATGAACCTAGTAAATCTCCTGAGGAAAAGAAACTGGGCACAATTTCTTTCAAGGGTGCTTCTCCAAGTCAGTCAATGTTCAGTTAGGCTTGTAGCCTTGACTTAATCATTTGATTTCTGTCTCACAAAAAGTCTTTACTAAGATAATGTGCTGAAGGGAAATAACAATGATAAATTCAGTACCTAGACACAACATAAAAAGAAATCTACGTGGTTGAAATACTTTAATGCTTATGTAAGGTCAATAATCATTTTGACTAAAGTTAATATGGATAACAAAATCAGGAAATGCTACTAGTCATTTTCCACACAATTTTCCATGAATTGATTTAAGGATACATTCTTTGGGATTACTGAAGTTAAACACAATCATAATTTAACAGCTGAGTATACTATTAAAAGACAGTAAACAAAATCATAAACTGTGACTTTTCTTAAAATTATTTTAGAGCAGAAGGCACTTTTATAGTTCTATTATATATTCTTCACAAGTCAGTACACATTAGGCATTAGATTCTTCTAGACCAAGGATCAATAAATTATGCACACAATGATTCCAAAAAAGACTTTTTAGCAAAAGGAACAGCCATCATCTCTTCATTCTCTCCTATTACCTACTACCTCTAAACTGTGTGCAAAAGACAAACACTGCCCACCCCTGGAAAAAGAGAAAAATGGCAACTAAATATGCCATTCTTTAAAGTAAATCTTATTCAAGATCATACATGAATTATGGGCTTTCTCTTTTGATAGAACTAAATTATGCTTCTACTTAAGACATGAAAGACATTTCTATATGTTTTATAAAAACTGGTTTAAAGGCATGTCCAAGGAGTCATTCCCTGTTTTATAAAAACTGGTTTAAAGGCATGTCCAAGGAGTCATTCCCTGTCTCTTCTCTTATATAATAATACCACCTATAAATATCTTCTATAGTTAAAGAATTATCTTTAAATTATCTTTAAATTTTTAAAATGTCTTTTAAAAATTGGTAACTTTTAGGGGTGCCTGGCTGACTCAGTCAGTTAAGCATCTGGCTCTTGATTTCGGCTCAGGTAGTGATCTCAGGGTCATGATCTCAGGATTCGTGAGTTCAAGCCCCACATCAGGCTTTGTGCTGACAGCGTGGAGCCTGCTTGGGATTCATTCTCTCTCTCTCTCTCTCTCTCTCTCTCTCTCTCTGCCCCTCCCATGCTCCCTCTCTCAAAATAAAGATTTTTAAACACTTGGTAACTTTTAAAAGTCATAAGGCATTGGACCAGGTACTTTAAATCCCCTGAAGTAATTTCCAAAGATATAAGACATTTCCCAAAAGGTTACACTTCAAGGGAAAGATAGCCATGGTATACCTCCCACAGAATATATTTGTTTGTGTTTTGTTTTAGCTTCCAGGAGGATTAGTGTTAAATCAAGTTTTATATTAATTGTTTGCATATGTTTTATGATGAAATTATCTTATTCTTCACTACCTGGCTCTTGTGCCTTTAAACTTAGCTCAAATCCTCAAGTACTCAGGTTGTTATTTAATAGTCCTCTATATTCACAGTTATTTTTCAAAAGCAGACAGGATATAACCAATACAGGGAAATAATAAACAGAACAGATCATGTTAGAGGAGTTAAAAAAAAGTCCAGAACAAACTGAACATCTCAATAATTGTTACACATATTTTGCTTTTTAAAGGTACAGCAAGAAAAATCCAGTAGTTTGACTTTGGACAAATCACTTACCTCTTAGGGATAGTTTACCTGATTATAAAACATGGGCTCTTGTAACATTTGATCAGTGTTTTTCCCATCTTTTTTTTCTTAGCAGAGAAACATTTTCTTCAAAACCTACATGGATTCTCCATATATAAACTGATAAAAGAAAACTGCATGGCTAAAGCTGGGGTTGAGGGCTAAAGGCCCGCCAACTTTCCAGGCTCCCAGTTAGCCTTCCCATCTCCAATCTGTGGCAGCTCCAGAGGCATTTCAACAAGGTTCTGTGCAACATGGCTTAAAAATCACCAACTAAGTTGTAGACTCTAGTGTCTTCTGGTTCTAGAACTCACTATATACCAAAGACAAACACTTTCTATTTCCTAAACCATATATTTTAGATACATACTTTGATATACTATTTCTAAAATTAGTACATGAAATGGGGTCAAAGTTTGTGTGTTAAACACAGTGAGAAATGAAAAAAAAGTCTAAATTCTATTTTCATACCTGAATAAAATACGGTTTTAAAAGTTTTCAAACATTATAAAAAACTAAATATTCACTATATCCAGGAATATCAACGGTGGTGATACCATTAATGGTCATAAGCTCTATGAACTTCATTCATTCAGCTTCCACAAACTCCCTTTAGTAATTAGAAGTGTAAATGGTTAAAAAATAATTGACCAATTTCTTATTAACTCATCTTCACATTCCATGGAAAATAGCTGCTAGTCTGACTTTAACACAACATTGCTAAAGACAAAATAAAAAATTCATACCTTTACAGAGATTTTCATATAGGCTCTCAATGGTTAAAAGCACGTTCTTCTCCATAACTAATCCAAATACAGCCAACCAATGTTTTCTAAAGCACTGTAATAAATGAATTAGAGTCCATGGTGGTTTCAAGTACAGCATCTAAAAAAGTATTTAGAAAAAATTACTACCTACTAATTTATTTATTATTCCTATTATTAAAAAGTACTTAGGAATTACTTAAAAATGTCTATATATATTTCTGGGAAAAATATAGTTAGTTGAATTCTTTTTAAACTAAGAGATATTCTATTAAAAGCCAATTGTGATCTTAAAATTCTAATTCCACTGCAAACTGTTTTTGTAAAATTCAGATTAGTATTAATCCTTATAGTTTCAGAAACTGTGCAAAACGAAAGCACTGTTTTAATCAGAAGAAGCATAGTTTTAATCAGGAAAGATACTCAATTTACTTTCCAACATAGTCAATTCTAGGAGGAAATCAATCTAATTATTTCACATAGCTGTGGGAAAATCTATACAGAAAAAAGACGTCAGCTAGCACTAACACTTGCTACACTCTTGCAAAGGCATGTTTATAAAGGAGATTCATCATTTAGCACTACAAGATGTCAGCACATCCTTTTTTGAATTATTCACATGCAATGACTTTCCTAGACTGTATTACAAAATATCCAATTTAAGTCAACCCTCCTAGAATCTTTTGATCATTCCTCATCATCTTGGCTCAAGACTTGATCATATAATCAAGCAGCAAAAACATCATATTGACAAGTTATTAGAATCTACAACTGAGGGGGACTGTTCCTCCTAGCTATCCATATGAACAGCAAACAAACATTAACTAAACTAAAAGGGCCACTATTGCCAAATGTGGTGTTTTACTATCTGCAGAAAAGATGTGAATCTAGAAAATACAAAATATCTTGTTGATATGATATTTATACTTTGATATGCTTTGATTATTTATATGACATAAGCCAAAATATACACTTCTTTTTCTGAATACACATTGCAATGGGGATTCCCTATACTAAACATTTTAACTCAAATAAACTAAATATGAGAGAAGTTTTTCTGAATTCAATTTAAGCTCCATGGGGGCAATGTGTTTGACGCCAGTAGATACATAATAAATACCTGCTCATTGAAAAAAAATTAAATGACAAAATATAGTTCTTAATCTATAGGAAATGTCCACCATTTAGTTTTCAAGAAGTTATTTAGAAACTATATGAAAAATATAATGGGATATAAACTATCACAATGAAGCTTATACATATACATGCCCTATTTCTTAAGATAAGGTCATAAATCTTTAGCAACGAAAAAGAAATTTGTCAACTAAGAGAGTTGAAATAATCACCTCCATCCAGAGGTTTCCAAAAGCAATTTTCATTTCTGTTTCTAGTATTGAAGATAAAGCTGTTCCAAGAGATTTTTCAAGATCAGATATGATGCTTTCAAGTAGAATGGGTAGTCTGGAATGCACAGATTCTCCCTTATAGCTCTCTTCTAATGGTGTTGCTTCTTTAAAACAAAGAGTCACAGGCTTTATTTAAGACACTCACAGTAAATATTTTATTGTTTTAAAATTAGCATTTGGCCATAAATAATAAGCATTGTATGTACATAATTAGTACCTAAATTACACAGAAACCAAATCAATACTCAACTTTTCAAACAGTATTTAGAAACATGTATCTATAATTATTTTAGATATAAACATATCACATTAGCAAATGCTTTATCTTTTTGACAAAAGGCAACTAAATATATTTACTAAAATAGGAATTTAAGAAATGTGTGATATTTTAACCACAATTCAATTGTATTTTCAAAAAAGGAAAAATTAAAAGAATGCTTTGCATCTATTTATAATAGAAAATGAAGAATTATGGATCGAAGTGTGTTTTCATCCAAAAATAGTATATTCTTCCCATTGCAGCTCACATCAGTAAATTGTTTTGAAAGGACAAGAATCTCTGGTTTAACTACCTTTATGCCCTCCCCTTTTAAAGTAAGTTTTTATTATTTTAATTGACATCATTTCATTAACATTATTAATTTGATGCCTGAAGGCAGCTGCAATTTCTTTATGGCAAAACTCAAAACATTAAGTGGCTTATATCTACAAATACTAAGGACTTAAAGTGGTAGTAATACGAAGGGCAAACTGAAAGCATGTTACCCCTGAAAAAGCAGAAACCAAAATATCCTGTTACTTCTTCTAAATGTCATTTTGAATATTATGACAAAAGAAATTTTAGTACCAAAGGGGCCAAATAAGTAGCATGTATATATGTCAATTTTTATACAATTATATATAAAAAGTCCATATGATATTAAAAACTTCAATAATTATTTTCCCCACAGGGGAAAAGGTAGAATGTATTTTTAAATTATGTCAGATTTAATACAACATTCCATCAAATATCAAGCTACAGAACAGATTATTCTGGTAAAAAAAAAAAAAGATAAAACAATGGTACTGCCATTAATTTCTTAAGTATTAGTTTAAAATTAAAAATTAAAGTATTATTAGAATTTTTCAAGTTTCTCTTATTGCTAAGTTTTTATTGTATTAATAGAAGGTTATGAAGAGGAAGCTAACATTAAAAAGAAACCAAAAATTTCTCTCTACCTCAAATGAATATTTTCTATAGTTACTATTAATTTAAAAGATACACTCTGCAAGGCACAAAATAGCATATATACGGTGATTATAAACATGTAAAAATGCATTTAAGTGTATGGACAAAAATTCAAATTAATTTGTAAAAGGGTACGTAGAAGGCAATAATGTTAACTGTTTTCTTCTGGATTACCATTATGATTTTCATTTATTTCTACCATATACAAGCTGGAAAGTATTTCAAACAATGTTATTTTAAATGTACAAGATGGAAATTTACTATTAATTCCAATTGTTATCAATGTCAGTACATAAAAGAATATATAGTTCAAATTAGTTGCAGTAAGAATACTACCTGCTTTCAATTGTTGTTTAGATAAACAAGGTTGATGACATACATCTGTGTTCGGAGATAAGTTTAATAAATCTGCACTCAATTCTTCTTTACTGAGTGACTTCACACCACTTATTAGGCCTTTGTTTCTTAAATTTCTATCATCCCTAAGATTGGGGTTAGGAGGAAAGAATATTTTTTTATAAGATAAATCACATGGTAACTCAAAACACATGGGATTTAATCAAAGGTTGGAGATTCTCAACATGTACATTAACAAAGGATAACATTTTTTTTTTTAAACAGAGAAGATAAAGGAATTAACATACAGTAGAATAGCTTTTAAGAATAATAATTACTACATATTGAATGTTTCCCTGGTACCAGGCACTGTTGTAAGCACTATATATCTCTATAGATAGCTATATGTCTATAGATAGATATACATATACATATACATATATGTTCGCAACCCATTTAATTCTCACAATAAACCTCTTATGTAGTAGTGGTACTATTTGTATCCCCCTTCCACAGATGAGGATCTGAAGTGCAAAGAGGTTAAGTGATTTGCCCAAAATTGTACCTGGTAAGCGGCAGCCAGATTTGAACACAGGAATATGATCATCCAAAAAGAAATAAACAGAGAGCCATGGTAAAAGAAATAATTTCCACATGGCAGGCAATTACAAATTTACTCAGAGTGAGCATAAGACAAATGGTGAGATTTGTTATTTGCTGAAAAAATAAAGTATGATTAGAGCATAGTGCATGAGAACAGTTTATGTGGCTAAGGCAAGGGCATTAATAAATAGAAAGACATTTAAGGGCTTCAGTGGGTAAGTGACATGATCAGATCTGTGTTTATTAAATTGCTATTCTGGAATCCAACAGGCTTCCAGCTTTTGTTAATGGCACAGTAGCTTGGTCAGATTAATCTTTCCACAGCTGAAAATCAGAAAATTTGGACAAAAAAAGAAAAAAAAAAGCTATCTGAAGGCACTAGGGATCAGAAAAATGAGGGCAGAAGCTGGAGAGAAGTCTATCTTCATCATAGAGGTTCTACAAGGTTCTACCTTTTTGCCCGAGGTCATTCTCTAATTCATCAATGGCTTACAACAGAAGCCTCAGCCACAGTAACTTGAAATGTCAGAGACCATGTTCAAGGCCGGCCAGAGCAGATAGAGAGTTAAGTGAGGAGCTGAAGAAGGGAGGAAACCACAGAGCAAGTGAACCTTAAAATCTGTATATAAATTCTGCCCAGAAAAAAATAACATGCTGCCAACAGACAAAGCAATCAATAGAACCAGACTTACATATGGCACAGATGTTGAAGCTATCTGATAAGGAATTTTAAATAATTTTGATTTATTTGTTAAATGCTCTAATGGAAAAGGTGAATAGCATGCAAAATCAGGCAATTTCAGGACAGATGAAAATCATTAAAATTAAATGAAAGCAACTAAATGCTAGCAATAACACACACACACACACACACACACACACACAGTCACAGAAATAAAGAATGCTTTCAACAGGTTCCTCAGTATACTTGACACAGGCAAGGAAAACATTACAAACTTGAAGACAGGTCAAAAGAAATGACCCAGACTGAAATACAAAGAGAGTACAAGTTTAAAAAAAAAAAAAATCCAGAAGCTGTGGAACAATATCAAACAGTCTAACATATGTGCCTATATTAGTTATCTATTGCTGTATACAAGTTATTCCAAAACTCAGCAGCTTAAAATAAACATTTATTTTCTCACACAGTTCCTAAGAATCAGAAATCTGGGAACAGCTTGACTGGTCGGTTCTGGTTCAGAGTCTCTTACAAGGTTGTAATATGCTATTGCCTAAGGTTGCAGCCATCTCAAGGTTTAATTGGCACTCGTTCACGTGGCTATTGGCAGGCCTTAGTCCATCACTGGCTCTTGGCTGGAGGCTTCAGTTTCTCACCATGTGGGCCTCTTCCACAGGGCTGTTTATGGCATGGCAGCTTGCTTCCACAAAGCAAGTGATTTGAGAGTGGAGAAAGGAAGAGAGTGCCCGAGGAGGAAGTCCCAGTCTTTTATAATCTAATCACAGAAGGAACATGCTATCACTTCTGATGCATGCTGTCTGTCACACAGACAGCCAACCCTGGTACAATGCAGGAGGGGACTATACAAGGGCATTCATACTAAGAAGCAGGGATCACAGGGGTCACTGGCTACCACAGTATAATTCTATAATATGAGGAGGAAAGAGGGAATGGGCAGAAAAAATATTTGAAGAAATAATATCTGAGAATTATCTAAAACTGAAGACAGATATGAAACCAGAGATCAAAGAAGCTCAGAGAATATCAAGCAGGATAAATCCTTCTCTACTCAGCCCCCCAACCCACCACACATATACA
This sequence comes from Leopardus geoffroyi, assembly GCF_018350155.1. Taxonomy (NCBI): domain Eukaryota; kingdom Metazoa; phylum Chordata; class Mammalia; order Carnivora; family Felidae; genus Leopardus; species Leopardus geoffroyi. The sequence continues at coordinate 46,226,443 of NC_059338.1, read as the reverse complement.
AACAGAGACATATCTGCTAAAAACTGCTAAAATAAACTGCTAAAAAAGCAAAGGACAAAGAAAAGTCCTTGAAAGCAGAGAGCAAAAAAAAAAAAAAAAAAAGACACATTACATATAGAGGAACAAAGATAACATTTACATCAGACTTCTCATCAGAAACCATACAAACTAGAAGAAAATGGAGTCACCTCTTTAAAATACTGGAAGGAAAAAACAAAGTCAACCCAGAATTGTATATCCAGCAAAAATATCTTTCAAAAATAAATTAAGAGGGGTGCCTGGGTGGCTCAGTTGGTTGACCATCCAACTCTTGATTTGGGGTCATGATTTCATGGTTTGTAGGTTCAAGCCCTGTGTTGGGCTCTGAGCTAACAGTGTGGATCCTGCTTGGGGTTCTCTGTCTCCCTCTCTTTCTCCTCCTCCCCAACTCTCTCTCTTAAAAATAAACATAAAAAAATCAACAAAAATAAATGAAGAAATAAAGAAATTATGAGATAAACAAAACAAAAAGTTCGCTGCCAGTAGGCATGCATATGTCAAAGAAATTCATTTAGGCAAAAGGAATATGACACCAGACAGAAACCTGAATCTATATAAATAATGAAAAGGCAAAAAATGGAATGCAAGATTAAAATACTCACTTTTTCTCTGCTTTAAGTGGTAAATGATGGAAGCAAAAATAGTAACAAAAATATTATGTGTTTATCATTTCTGTAAAAGTAAATATTACAATGATAGTACAAAAAAATGGGAGAAACTGGAAACATCCTATTATAAGATCTTTACACGGAACGTGGAGCAATATAATATTTTCTGAAGGTAGATTTTGATCAAGATATAAACTTTAGATGCTAGGGCAACCATTAAAACGTTTTTTCGAAATGGTATAAATAAATCAATAATGGAGATAAAATGGCACCATAAAAAATACACAACTCAAGAAAAGAAAGAAAAAGAAAAAAGAACAGATGAAATAGAAAATAATTAGCAAAAAGGTAGATTTTGATCTAATTAAAAATGAATGGTATAAACTTATCAATTCAAAGAAATTCTCAGAATGGACAAAGAAGAAAGTACTGACCATATACTACCCACAAAATACTTACTTTAATATAAAAACACAGATTAAAAGTAAATGGATAGGAGGGGCGCCTGGGTGGCGCAGTCGGTTAAGCGTCCGACTTCAGCCAGGTCACGATCTCGCGGTCCGGGAGTTCGAGCCCCGCGTCAGGCTCTGGGCTGATGGCTCAGAGCCTGGAGCCTGTTTTGGATTCTGTGTCTCCCTCTCTCTCTGCCCCTCCCCCGTTCATGCTCTGTCTCTCTCTGTCCCCAAAATAAATAAACGTTGAAAAAAAAAAAATTTTAATTAAAAAAAAAAAAAAAGTAAATGGATAGGAAAAGAAATACAATATAAATACTAACGAAAACAAAACTGGAGTGCTAGTATTAATACTAAACAAAGGAGACTTCAGGAACAGAGAGACATTACACAATGAGAAAGGGTCAATTCTCCAAGAAGACAATCCTAAACAATCCTAAATGTGTATGCATCTTACTACAAAGCTTCATAATACATGAAGCAAAACAAATAAAACAGAAAGGACAATTAAACAAACCCATAATTATAGTTGGAGATTTCAATACTCCTCTCTCAGTAATCACAGAATAATCAATCAGTAAGGTTATAGAAAACCTGAACACTACCAACCAACTTGACCTAACTGAAATTTATAGAATACTCCACCCACAAGAGGATACAAATTCTTTTTAAGTGCACATAAATCATTCACCAAGGTAGACCATATTCTTGGCAATAAAACTAACAAATGTAAAAGAACAGAAACCATATAAATTAATGTTCTCAAGCCAAAGTGGAATTAAAGTACAAATTAATAACAAGATTAAAAAATGTGCAAATATTTGGAATTAAACAGCAATCATCTAATTGTCAAAGGTAAGTTCTATTGAATTGAATGAAAAAAATAGAACATCAACATTTGTGGGATACAGCTGAAGCAGTGCTTACAGGGAAATTTATAGGAGTCTCAAATAAATGATCTCAGCTTCCACCTTAAGAAACTAGAAAAAGAGGGATGCCCAAGTGGTTCAGTTGGTTAAGCATCTAACTTCGGCTCAGGTCATGATCTCATAGTCCTTGAGTTCCAGCCGTGCGTCAGGTTTTGTGCCGACAGCTCAGAGCCTGGAGCCTGCTTCACATTCTGTGTCTTCCTCTCTCTCTGCCCCTCCCCTGCTCGTGCTCTGTTTCTCTCTCAAAAATAAAATAAAAACATAAAAGAACAAAAAGAAAAAGAAACTAGAAAAAGAGCACAAAGGGGCAGGGCAAAAAAGCATTTTCTGGGGTGACAGAAGTTTTCTATCTATCAAGAGGCATGTGGGCTACACCAGTGTATCCATTGTGAAGATTGTATAGTTAAGATTTATGCATTCCAAAATGGCACATTTTCCCTCAAAACACAAAAAATCTGTATAAAACCACTCATATGGGGGGGACAGGGAGTGAATGGAGATATAGATAATAAAAGAATGGAACAATTTTGAAAATTGTAGCTGCATACTTAAGAGTTTATTAACTCTTCTTCACTTTAAGTATTTTGAAATTCTCCATAATGCAACTATTTTTAAAATTAAACATTTTTAAATACATTACTTTTGAAGAATAAATGAAAGAGAGCAAGTATGGAAGTACACAGCACAATCAGTCTTAGAGTCAAAAAGGCAGTGGAAAAATAACCTGGTTGACACAGGTTGGCAAGGAAGATAAAGAAAAGATCACACAGGACCCCTTACTTGACTGGATATAGATTATGACAGAGAAGCAAGTATCAAAAATGACTCCTAGGTTTCTGGCTTTAGCAAATGGGTGGAAGATGGCACTTTTAAAAATTTTTAAATGCTTATTTATTTATTTTGAGAGAGAGGGAGACAGAAAATCCCAAGAAGGCTCTGCGCTATCAGCAGAGCAGAGCCTGATGCAGGACTCGAGCCAAAAACCATGAGATCATGACCCGAGCCGAAATCAAGAGTTGGATGCTTAACCAACTGAGGCACTCAGATGCCCTGGTTTTGTTTGTTTGTTTTTTAAAGTAGGCTTCACATCCAGTGCGGAGCCCCACGCAGGACCTGAACTCACGACCTTGAGATCAAGACCTGAGCTGAGATCAAGAATCAGATACTTAGCTGACTGAGCCACTCAGAAGCCCCAACGGTGGCACTTTTTATTCAGATGGATAGTAGTTTAGAAGGAGAGACCAAGAGTTCATTTCTAGAGATGGCAGGTCCCAAATGTTTACGAGACATCCAAGTAAAGACAGCAAATAAGAATGAATATACTAGTCTAGAATTTAGAAGAAAGAAATGGATAGAGATATGAAGTAGGTATTGCTGGCCCATACTCAGGGTTGTAAATGTAAAATAATGTACTTAAAATAAGGTATAGTAGAAGGGTTGTCCTAGCTTTTCATTATCAATATTTTCATCATTATCATTATCCATTTAAGTAAAACAAATTTATCCTCACAGTAAGTAGGTGAGACTTACTCAGTAGGCATGATTACAGCCCTTTAAAGGAAAAAATAAAAATGAAAAAACAGGCTCACCTGGAACATGATAGTGCTAGAATTAAAAGTACAGTCTGACTATAAACTTCCGTTTCACTAAGAAATGTTACCTCTGTTAATCCCAAGACACTGACTGCAGAAATAACGGAGAATTGTTAGTCTCACCAATTTAAGTTTCATTCTAAGTTGAACTAAAAAAACACATAACAATCATTCCTCAAATTTAGCTTAGCTCATTTCAAAATGATTAACATATTATCTATTTCAACCTTCCACAAACTCCATGGTATATTATGCCCTAGATAAAAAATAATTTTAAATATGCTAGACATAAATCTCTAGTATTTCCTCTAATCTTGAAAAGAATAACATCATCTTTGAAGACAGCTAAAATGGGAATTTTTTTTTTTACATTTTAAAGAAATTTTAATTCCATTACAGTTAACATATAATGTTTTATTACTTTCAGGTGTATTGAACAGTGAGTGAACAGTTACATATATTTAAAAAATTTTTTAATATTTATTTTTGAAGGAGAGAGAGAGAGAGACAGAGCATGAGCAGAGAGGGGCAGAGAGAGAGAGGGAGACACAGAAGCCAAAGCAGGCTCCAGGCTCCAAGCTGTCAGCATGGAGCCTGACATGGGGCTCGAACCCATGAGGCGTGAGGTCATGACCTGAACCGAAGTCAGACACTTAACTGACTGAGCCACCCAGGTGCCCCGAAAAGTTACATATATTTAAAATAATAACTGACCAAGCCCCCTTACAAGAAAAACCTTAGGTCTATTCATTTCTCTCATCACTGCATTTCATAGTGAATTTAGGCATGATTGTGAAAGAGTAAAAGCTCCATTTTTCAGTGAAAAAAAAATTCAGACTAAAACTGCAGTTCAAAATTGCCCTTCTCAGTTCCTTCAGAGCCTTTTTTCATACACAGTGAATACAAATTTGTTTACCTTAGAAATAAGTTATGAATAGAGGAAAGAAAGGAGGAGAAAGGGAGGAGGAGGAGGAGGAGGAGGAGGATATTCCTACTGAGATCATTTTATGATTAGTATCCCCCCGTATTTTACATGTGAGGTAACTAATTAAGCAACTTGCCCAGGTCACAAAGCTGGTAAGTGGGAGATCTGGCATTCCAGCCCTCACTCTATTAACAGGCACCAGGGGCATAACTGCAACATAAACTGCCTCTTCCCCACAAATTAATTAATTAATTAACCTTTTTGCCTCATGACCACAAATTTGTCAGAATTTTATTTCTGAACTATTTTATTGGAAGATAAAATTGGCTGCCCCCAGCTTTTACAAAAGGTTTCTGAATGTCTTATAAATAAAACCAAAATGAGACTTTATAAGATTCAAATCTCATTCTTCTATAGCTTACACGTTATGAGGATGTGAAATAAAATTGAATATGTTTACTAGCAGATTTAGAAAATGATGTATGTTCTCCATCCTTAGCATGGTGGGTACATTATGACTTTTAAAAATTCTTTCGTATGGGGCGCCTGGATGGCTCAGTCGGTTGAGCATCTGACTTCAGCTCAGGTCATGATCTCATGGGTCCTGAGATGAAGCCCCACCTTGGGTTCTGTGCTCACAGCGTGGAGCCTGCTTGGGATTCTCTCTCTCTCTGCCCCTCTCCTGCTCATGCTCTCTCCCTCTCAAAAATAAACATTTTTTTAAGATTAAAAAATTAAAAAAGGGTAAAATGACCATGAAACTCACGTGCACAGAATAACAAGAGAAGAAGGGAATAATTCCTGGTACTGAAGACAGCATTTTAATACTCGATCATCGTTGTTCTCATCACTCAGCCCATCTGCAAATTTAGCAAAAGCAACAGTCAATAAGCACACCAAAAATCTAGGCAGCCCAGGCCATATTTACAAATCAAAAACATCTAAAAGAAAGAAAACTTCTTAAATAAAAAGAGAAAAATACAACACGGCAAAACAATGCCTTAAAAATTCTGGATCTAGATTTCAGGTAGCATATAATCACATTTTTAGTAAAGTATGTAGTTTACTACTAAAATGGAATAGGATATGCCTATTAATAAATGCAAAGGAAAGAAAAGTGGTCAGTGAGTTAAATGCCATACTAGAAACCTAAAGAAAGATATGAATTCCAGTCTCTCAGTTCAGTCACATAGAGATCATAAGTAAGTTAGATGATTACATCATTCTTGAAATTATCTCCATTTAACAAAAAGGTCTGTAAAATAATAAACAACTGTTCTATCAGCAATGGAACCATTTTCATGTGTCTGCTTTTCCTTAATCTCTAAGCAATTAACATTCAGAGATGTATAGGAAAAGGTAATACGGGCCCTAGGCAGAAAACACGAAAAGTAATTTCTACCAAGCGTCAATTAGTGGCTGACAGAGTGTCTGCTGTCATTCTGCAAGCCCTAAAGCATGATGTAAAAGTCTGGGTTTTGATAAAATAATGTAATGTGTAGAAACAGGACCAAAGACAGTGTTCTTCCTAGGTCCTTATACTGCCTGCCTCAGAACTCCCTACGGTGCTTCTTAAGATTTCAGGGTCACATCCTTTGGCGCCTAGACACAAACACCAATTCAACCCCTTGGCAAGTCTCTTACACACTAAAATTCAATGCATAGTAGACAATGAGCTCCAACTTTGTTCCCAGACTATACCCTTTTTACCTAACCTCAACGTTTAGCCTACATTACTTAGTCTTCTAAACGTTCAAATTAGAAAACTCATTCATTCAAGTAATACATTTTATATAAGGCTGAATTTGTACCCAGGCCCCTGCACTAAGTAACTGGATATACAAACTCCTGAGGAGTTGACAATCTCATAGTGAAATCTAGACCGGACTGAAATGATTGCAGAGCATAAGCCTGAGGGAGATGTGATTCAGTCCTTTTATCAGAGAACCAGTGAGCCAGCGGACATATACTACAGCAGCCTATTTTCCTTCTTTTAGTCCAGAGTAAATACCACAATAAGGCAAAATGGGCAGCAAAAAACAAAAACAAAAACAAAAACAAAACAAAAAAAACCCATTAGTTAGCTTGCAACAACCGAATTCAGCAGATGAAAGGAGGTTAAAGGTTACAGTATACTGCTCTAAAGGTATCAAAGTTCAAGATTATCTGTTCTCTCACTTTTTCTAGAATATGTGGGGCTTGAAAACACACCTAAAATTGCAAGAATATTCATGAAATATTTATTCAACAAATATTTTTGAGCACCTGCTCAGGTGCTGTTCAAAACTGAACAAAACGAAAACTCTGGAAACAGACCAACGTGGGTTTGAATCCCTGCTTTCCCACTTACTAGATATGTAATCTTGGGAAAACTGCTTACCCAGGAAAATGTAATAAAATTAATATGAAGCAGTTGGCCCAATAAATGGCAATAACAAGTGCTTTTTAAGTAATATAAACTTATTACCTAAAATGCAGCTTAAATGGCACAACAGCAATGACCTCTACTCTTAACATCAAAAACCCCACAAAATTATGTATAAATTATGGTTAATATAATTTTTAATATTTAATAGAATTTAAGCTTCTCAACGGCAGGCTTTGTCTATGTCATTCACTGATGCAGCCCCAGAACAGTGTCTGTACAGATATTTGGCAAATAAATGAATCAACAAAAAGATCATAAAAGAAAATATAAAAGTGATGGAAAAATGTCAGGTGTGGGAGTAGCAGATTATTTTGCCCTTATTATAAAAATAAGGATTATAGAAGATCTGGAAAATACAGAAAATATGAAGAATTAAAAATAACTCATAATTCCATCAGCTAAAATATATCCAATATTCATCATCTGTAAGTATACATTAATAATCTATATAAATCTAACAAATTTGGGATGATACTTTTTATTCTTTTAAATCCTATCTTGTTATTAACATTTTTGAAATATAGTAGTATTCTCTCACATAGCTATAGTATTGTATGTAACTTCTCTAATTGTTAGGCAGTAAGGTTGTTTCAATTTTTTTGCTGTATAAATAATGTTGTCATGAATATTATATAAATCACTGTAAGCATCTGATTATCTGTTTACAATATGTTTCTAGAAAGAGAATTTTATCTTTAGGCTTCTCGATAACACTGATAAATTGCTCTCCTGAAAAGTTACTAATTCATATTCCCAAAGCACTGAAGCACTTATTAAAATGCAAAAGAATAGCTTTCTAAACTTAGAAGCAATAAAAAGAAATAAGGAAAGAAAAAGTGAAAGATATAAATTAAAAATGTCTATACATAAGATATTAACAACATTAAAAATGGCAAACAGGAAAGTATTTGCAGTGAACAAGGAGCAGACTAATTGTACTTCTTCTTTTGTGAATTATCTATTATTCTTTGTCCATTTTGGAAAAAGGGATTTTTTTTTTTGTTTTGGTCAAGCTGTATAAGCTTTCCATTTAACAAGGACACAAGAGAATTACGCCTATTCTAGGCCATAAACCATCAAGTACTTTAATATATGAACTCAACAAATATTCACAATCATTTTTTGAGCTGGGGGTTATTTTTCCCTACTTCATTTCCTTAGTTTCCTCAACTTTAACTTTCTCCAAGTCAGGTTAATCAGATTTCAAATCCTATTCTCTTCTCACCATACTGAACACTATATAAAATAAACACAATTTTGAAAAGGGTTAAAAAATGCATTGTTATCACACTCAATGATTATATAAAAGGAATATAATACATAAATATTAGCAATTATAAGAGTTGGTTGCAAATGTGCTTAACATTTGTAAAGCGTAATAAAAGATCAACTTGTTCTTGCCTTTTTCCAAACAAGCACTTTAATTTTACTCAATAATCCTGAATTTTTTTATAAGAATATTAGTTCATCATTAGAATATAAAATGTAATTTTACTATGATAAAAAAGCCTAAAGATATTTCTAATGGATATCATAAAATCATTATCAACAGAATAAACTTATTAAGTACACTGTACTTTATACAAAGAATGTTTTTAATGATCAGTCTGAAGGAAACAGTGATACGGAGAAACACATTAAGTTCTTTATGTGACATAAATACCTGACATAGATAATTACACAAATAACCTAATTTTATATCTACAACCTTATAACTAAAAGTAATTTCAGCAATTTAATAAAACTAAGATAGAATAATACTATTCAAATATTAAAGGGAAATATGGATTTCAAGGAAGACACCCAGAAATTTAAACAACACAGAAGTTTGAGACCACTACTATAATTTATCCTCCTTAATCATGAAAAACAGCACAGAGTGAATAAGTTAAATTATCAAAAAGCACATGAAAATGGAAAAGTCAAAAGAATCATTCTAAGCATCTATAAATAACAAATGTGGCCAAAATATCTATTCAAAGTGAACTCTAAAATAATTTTCAAAGCAAATCTGTTGAAGAAATAGATATGCTATATAGGATAAGTTCTTAACCTCTCTAGGCCTCAATTTCCTCATCTCTAAAATGGGGCTAATAAGAGTATCTTCTACAAGTACTACATGGTTTGAATGATATCAGCTGTTAAAGCACCTGGAAAAGGGCCTGGAGAATAATGGCCATATAAATGTTGTCTATTATTATCATCCTTATCCATGCTTTGTTATATATAACAAAATGTAATTTTTGTTATATATAACAAAATATATATATTTAATATATTATATATTATATATATAATATATAACAAAATATAATTTTTGTTATATATAACAAAATATAATTTATATCAACAAACCAAAAAAAATTTTTTTTATTTTTTTTTATTTTTTTTTCAACGTTTTTTTAATTTATTTTTGGGACAGAGAGAGACAGAGCATGAACGGGGGAGGGGCAGAGAGAGAGGGAGACACAGAATCGGAAACAGGCTCCAGGCTCTGAGCCATCAGCCCAGAGCCCGACGCGGGGCTCGAACTCCCGGACCGCGAGATCGTGACCTGGCTGAAGTCGGACGCTTAACCGACTGCGCCACCCAGGCGCCCCCAAAAAATTTTAAATAAAAGATTAAGAGTAAAAAAAGTTCCCATCTCTTTTTAAGGTTTGGGCTTTCACTGACATGATGGTTTGGATGACGGGTTACGTTTGGTAATTGTGTGGTTGTTTAAAAATAAAAGTATTGTCGGTTAGCAACACATACCACAGTATTTATGGGTAAAAATGATATGATATGATAAATCTGAGATCTGCTTCAAATTCCTGCGGCAGTTCTTGCAAAATGCTGATAATTACTGAAAATGAGTGATAGGTACATAGGGATTCATACGTTATTCTACCTCTGCATTTGAAATTTTTCATAATGAAAAGTTCAAAAAAAAGACCATCTAAGATGTTTGGTTTAATATGAATGTTCAAACATTTTGGTCTTAACTCTAATAAGTGATATGTGTGGTTTCCCTTTGAAAGCTCTTAAACATACCACATGAAGCTCAAAATGCACAAAGATTGTATATGGAATATATATACTAAGAGCTAATAAACATTTGTAAATGGAATGAATGAGTGAATGAATGGGGGAGACCCTTTCTCTCCAAAGATTGGACTAACAACTCTTAACAGGGCTAATACCATAATTAGATTCATCATAGGATGAATTCTTTCATATCTTGTGGTGTATGTGAATATAGCAGAAAACATATACCCACGATATTTAAAATAGAGTGAATGTACATAATATATACATAATTATGGATTAAGAAGAAACAAAGTTTTAAAGAATGAAATAAATTCTCTAAATATATGTATAAACTCTGCAGAGACAACAGTGTTGTTTTACACACAGATTTTTTCCACAAAGTTATATATATAAAACATAAAGAATATACTTAGGTCCTAGGACTAGAGTGATTTAAAAATGACTTAAAAGAAAATCTAGAGACCTTTATTATACAAACACCCCTTTATTACAGATTCTGACAAACCAGAGGAAAACAATGCCTCTCCCTGCATCATACTAACTGCATACAGTGACAGATTCGAAACCTAGATCACTTACTGGCTTCATCACTCAACAATGATATTCATACACACACAAAAAGAATCCAAAGTATTGTAATAGAGAAAACTATACATACAGAATTGTACAGTCACTGTGAAATACAGACATAGCCTAAGAAGCAGAAAAATCAAAATCAAAACCTCTGAACCAAACCTAACCAAATATCTATCCCAAACCATCACTACACCTGGCCATTCCATATTCCAATGATTATAAATTATTTTTTAAGATTTTTTTTGTTGCTGTTGTTTTTATCAGGCATCTGGGTGGCTCAGTTGGTTAAGCATTTGACTTCGGCTCAGGTCACGATCTCATGGTTTGTGAGTTTAAACCCTGCTTCGGGCTCTGCACTGGCGGTGCAGAGCCTGCTTAGGATTCTCTCTTCTCCCTATCTCTCTGCCCCTCCCCCACACCCTCCCTTCTTCTTCTCTCTCAAAATAAATAAATAAATTTTAGAAGAAATAATAAAGATTTTTTTCTTTTTTTTTTAAGTAATCCTTCCACCGAACCCACGACCCTGAGATCAAGAGTCACTTGCTCCACCGACTGAGCCAGCCAGGTGCCTAATTATAAATTTTTCTTTTACATTTTGCACCACTTCCCTCCAATCATGAGTCAGCACCCAAATAAACCTTAATTAGAAAACATCCTGAGAGAACCATACTTACAAACTTTTTGAGATGCGAGTTGTATTGATTGACCCCATAGCTTTTTATCTTGATTTTTGAGACTGTCATTGATAAAATGAACTGCAGGTATAGCTTTGTGCTGGGCATGTTTTAGTAGTTTTCCTGCCTTCATACGATCTAGCTCTTGTACAACCACCCAGGGAATTATTAACACAAGTCTATCAAAGCCTGAAAAATAAAAAAAGATTTCTTAGAAGTCAAATGTTTATTTGGTTACTAAATTGAATTGTTTTAGGAGAACTGGAAGTTTTGAAGTAAGGAATTCACAGTCTAACTGAAGAGATAACACGGGGCACTTAGGTGGCTCAGTCAGTTAAGTGTCTGACTTCAGTTCAGGTCATGATCTCATGGTTCAGTTTGTGAGTTTGAGCTGTCGGCACAGAACCCCCTTGGGATCCTCTGTCCCCCTCTCTTGCTGCCCCTCCCACGCACTAGCTCTCTCTCTCAAAAATAAATAAACATGAAAAAAATTTTTTTAATGAAGAGATAACACATAAAAAATGGAAATTAAAAACAGATACAAGAATCAAATAATTGTACAAAAATAAATACTATTGGAGATCAAAGAAGAGTAAGTTTAGATTGTTAGGTTAACCTCTCAAGGCTCTTTTTTTAATTTATGCTGATTATTAACATACATATATTAATATATATACTTCATAGCATATCCAAGTGGAAACGTGTTTGTGAAAAAAAAATACCCCACATCATTGTTGATATAAAATATCAACTCAAGTAAGAAAATCAGAATCACGTTTTATAAGTACCTGGGATTTCTGTGGTCTTCAAAATTCTAACAAATTTGAGATGATTCATCAGAATATTTGTGTCAATAACAATTAGAAGCTTTTTATCTGAAGCACTTTTTGCTAGAGAAAAAGAGTAAAGTTAGGATTTCATGGCACTTGATAAAAGACTTGTATAATAACTAAAATTTGGTATCATAGAATTTTGATGGTATTCTTAAGACAAGGCAATCCTTTAGACAACAAAAACAAAACTGTTTAATCCTTAAAGGGACAGTAATCAATGTTTAATTATCTACTAGTAAAACATCATGAATTGTTTCTGAGTGGACTTTAAATCATGAACTAATTTGCCCTGGCAGTTAACTATGCTCCCAAGCCCCATTCTGCATCACTAGCAGCTGTGCACGTATAATTTATAAGCTAATTTTAATATACGGTGAGTGAAATGTAGTTGAAAAGAAAAACACGTGAAAGTGAAAGAAAACAGATAACAACACCAGCATTGTTATTTCACAGGGCCACTGTGAGGATCAGACAAATTAATGCACAGGAAAACACTTAGCAAACTGAAAAGTGCAATGTGACTGTGATGTAGCAATACTATTTTTATAAACACAACTCAAACCAGTATGCCAATAGATTTTGGATAATATCTATCATTATCTTCTCCCAGTGGTAAAATTGATCAAAACTTTACTACATAAATAAAAAAACCATGAGTATAATACCTTTGAGCAATTTGCATTATATCTGATCAGTGCTTTACATAAGCTGACATTGTCAAAAGTTAGGATTAAGACCAAGACTGAAAGACAACTCTGATCATTGATAGCACAATAATAGATAACTGTGATTACTGACGCTTGGCAAAAATATGGCCAACTGCCCAATAATGTGATGATAAACAAATATTTGACCAGATTCCTATAGCTAGAAGAAATATATCATACTTCCTTATTTCAAATGAGCACACCTTAACATCTTTCATCTAAATACTATAAAAATTGAATGTTTGCACATTAGGTTCCTAAGAAAGTACAGGAGATCATAAACATCATCATCTACATATAGGATATACCAGGAGAGGAATGTACATCATCGTCCACCAAGTCAATCTCCATGCTCGTTAACTCCCCGGAAGATAAAACCACAGGTAAATCCACACTTTTCCCCACACGTACAGCATGGAGCTCTTCCACTATCTGCATCTAAATAGCAAAAGACCCACAGTAAAATATTTTGAATTATCTCCTCTTTAGATTAAAAAGGCTGGAAAGCTATTAATTCTAATTAATTCACCGAAGATGAAATGGTTTGTGGGAAAAAAATTACAAAAATACGGAGGCCGCAAGATGAAAGAATACAGATTTATAAACAAAATGCAGGGTTTTAAAACTAGCTCTTCTCTTACTACTTCTGTAACCTTAGGCAAGCAAAGTATTTAACTTGGGTCTCCATTTGTTCACCTATGAAATAGGAATGTTAAATATCTATTTCCTGGTAGTAGTTTTGTAAGGACTGAAATAATGTGAAGTTCCCTGCACAAAACCTACTCCCTAGTAGCCCTTCAAAATAAGTTCATCCTCATCCCATGTTTTCACTTCAACGTACTCTGGGAGCCAAATATGTTTACATCTGGATGATGAACCTCTTCTTGCGATTTCTAAGACTGTTTATGAACCATCAAAAACTGAAATCTAGACTTTAAGACCCTTCTCACTTCAGGGAAGTAACTCCCTGATATATTTTGATGTGAAGGATTGTAAATATAATCTAGTTTTAGAGAAAGGGTGAGAAATCTTTCTTCTCTCAAGGAGCACCGACCCACAAGACAGAAAAATACAACTGACCATCACAAATAAGAAGTAATCAATATGGCTGTAAAGTCTTCTTCAAATAGGAAACTGCAACAAAGTGTTCCACGAATTTAATTTTAATATAGGACCAAGAAACATAAAATTCTACGCAATAATTTCATGAGAGTCAATCAGGAGATTCCAGCTGGGAAATGAAGCCAACAGGTTAAAAAAAAAAAATGCAGGCACTCTCATTTTCAATAATATTTTCATCTTATTGCTGATTAGAAAAATGAAGCCAACAAGTTAATATCACACTGCAGTTTGGCAAGCCTAGGTATAAGCATGCAAATGTGTGATAATATTAAATGAGAATTCATATAACTTGTGGACACAGGCTCCATGCTCTTTATTCAAACCAGTTTAGAGCTTATTAAAAACAAAGACATAAAGGTGATCAAGTAAATTAAGTATTTTTCCAGCTAGTTTTTTCATGACTTCACAAACTTACATATTAGGTAGAGATATCACTGTTATTTTCATATTATCAAGGTTTTCATAGCCATTTTTTTAATCTATAAATATAGGAACTGTTTGACTTAATTTCATTAAAATATTCAAAGTAAATAAGTATATCAGTAACCTCTTGATCTGTATCTTGAATACTTTCAAGGGACACTGAAGAACATGGAGCTTCAAAACTCTGAAATGAAAAGTAATTTCATTAGTTAAGGATGAAGTATATACCTAGGGTAGGGTTTGTAACGTTGGCACTATTTACATGTGGCATCAGATAATTCTTTGTTTTAGGGGTTATTATGTGCATTATGCTGTTTAACAGTATCCCTTGCCTCTACCCACTAGATACCAGCAGCACCTCTCCCTCCCAATCTTGACAATCAAATATGTCTCTATCTACTTAACAGCCAAATGCCCCCCCTAAAAAGCAAATTGTCCCTAGATAGAAACTTCCCCTAAAATAAAAAAGCCTCATTCTGTTAAGTCAGTGAAACAAGGGGCACCTGGGTGGCTCAGTCAGTTGAGCGTCTGACTTCAGCTCAGGTCATCATTTTGTAGTCTTGAGTTCGAGCCCCACATCGGGCTCTGTGCTGACAGCTCAGAGCCTGGAGCCTGCTTTGGATTCTGTGTCTCCCTTTCTCTCTGCCCCTCCCCCACTCACACTCTGTCTCTGTCTCTCAAAAATAAATAAATGTTAAAAAAAATTTTTTTAAAAGAAAGGTTAAGTCAATGAAACAAGATAGAAATTGTTTAACGTTTACTCCTTCACCTAAAAATACTTGTATTATAAGAGTAGAACTACATGCCACCCTGAGAAACAGAAAGAACCATGACCAAGGTAAACAAGCTGGCCTTCAATGGTGGGAAATTTTCACCCAGGAGTAGCCGACCCACTTGTAAGAGTGACATGACAGGGGCGTCTGGCTGGTTCAGTCGGTGGAGCATGTGCCTCTTAATCTCGGCGTTGTGGATTTAAGCCTCACATTGGGTGTAGAGATTACTTAACATCTTCTTAAAAAAATAAAAATAGAAGTAACATGACAAAACAAAGGGAACCTAAAGATTATGATATGGCTGAAGGAGAAAAGCTGAAAAATGCATAGTTGTCTTATACATGGGTAGAGCACCAGAGGTCTGTGTTTTAATTTTTGTCTTTCAACAGAAGTAAAAAATCTCTCCATTTTCCACTGGCACTTTTGCTAAGCAGATGAGATTTACCTGACCCTATGTACAGGTAACAGGGAATTCAGCAAAAGCCACTGCTAAATTAAATCATCTTCTAAGAATTCTGCAAAATAGCACCAAATTCACATGTATTTTACAGGCAGCTATATATGGTATAAATTACATATTCCCTTTAAACAAGTATATCATAGGTTGCTTTACTGGGAATTCAGCTTTCATCCTGAATTCCCAACACCAGTCTTCACATGGTATAATACCATATACATCACACACATAGGCTCATTATAGCTTTACTGTGTCATGACTCTGGATTTTACAATCTCTTCTCCAATTGACTTTAAATCTCACCAGATCCTTAAGGTTCTCTTCCATTAGGAAGTGCCAAACAAGCCAGAGAATATTATCAGAATTTCCTACAACTCCTGATATTTAAAGTCCTGTTGTTCGTTTACATAGGTCACTACTACCCTTCACTCTCTTTGACCACAGGCCACTTCCAGTGACTTTAATAAATTTTCTATCACTTCTCCAAACCAAAAAGTTTAGGTCAATTGTTCCTGAAGACTTCTCCCTATTAAAAAAAGAAAGTCTCAGTGGGCATTTGTTTGCCTCCTCCTACCACACTTTATTAAATAAATGAACTGGGATACAGCCTTCCCTGGGGATGACAAAAAGGAGTATCAATAATGAGAGTAACAATGGCTTTATCTACTGGAGTGATTCTAAACTGAAAACCAGATTATACTGCTTCCCTGGTTATATTTCAGTGGCTCTCTACACCATCTAAGGCACACAAGATAAAACAGAACAAATCTTTCCCATGGGATACAAAGTAGTCCATTGCCTGACCCTGGCTTCCTCTCCCACTCCCTCTCCTATATGCAGATTTTCTACACATCTCAACTCTAGTCATACTGAACAACTTAAGTCCCCATGTATGCTCTGCCATGGGACAATCTCATGACTTGCTACCATTACCATGCTGGCCCTCCACCCTGGGAGAACTCTTATTTCTTGCTCTACACACCCTTCACACCAAGCTCAAGAATCTCCACTCTGTCAGCCCTTCCTTAACTCACCCCCAAATTTATACTAACACCAGCCCAATTCTTAGGGCTCTAATGTTTATTTCACTGTATTGCAACTGTATTTGTCTACTAATCTGCCTCCTTGGGAAATTCTTGAGGGCAAAGATTATCTTATTCATCTCTAAATCCCCAGAAACTAGAAGTGTACCTGATACATAATAGGCAGCTTTAATTAATGTTTGATAAACTGTTGAATTGCTACCTCATAGACCTGTAGGAGGAGGATGCTATTTATAAAAGTGGCCTATAAAAAAATAAAAATAAAAGTGGCCTATGAACTATAAATCTCTGGACCATTAGTTTTCAATGGTGAGGGGAGGGTGCAAATGAAGGGGTCTCTATCAAAGGGCTATAAAATATAAGAAACAAAAGAAGGTATTTTCTCTTCGGAAAGCATAATGGGACTACTAAATAACAGGATTACCAAATCCAGAAAATAATAATTATTTCCTTGTGAAGTATACTCATTATTTTAGGAAGATAATTATCTATTAAAGAATTTGTGAGAAAAACAACAAACATAATGTTAGGAAGATTAACTACTGTCAATAATATGCTAAGGAGAATATACTAAGATAAGAACAGTATTTACTTGCTGCTTCTGTGTTTAAAGGACTTTAAGTCAGATTAGATTGCTATCAAAGGAACAGTTTATAAGGAGTTTTAATGCCAAGAGCTGGAAAGTAATCATGCAAAAACTGCTTCTCCTACAACTTAATTAATATTCATGCTAAGTACCTCTTTTGATTTATGTGGTAATTCTATTTAGAGACAAAAAGAGACTGTAAGGTGTACTGCTGGGGCTTTCTCGTACTGTTCCTTACATGCACAGTACAGGGGGAACATCAAGCAGTGACACCAAAGTGTTCACTGAACATCTTGCAACTTCAAATTCCTTTCTCACATTTCTCTAGAGAACTGGTTGTAACCCAAGAAAACTGGAGCTTTCTTTTAAGAAAGCAATAAAAAGAACAAACTCAACTGTTTTCTTCTTTGGACTCTTTCAGTTTCACTGAATGAAAAGTACTCTCTCCAGCTCTTCCAGCCTCCCTAGTTATAATCCCTCTGTGTCTCCTAGGAAGTATCTTATAGTCTTCGTTCCTAAAAGCAGGTAGGCTCAACCACCCGTTTATAAGCAGTCTCTAAACATCAGGCTGTCGGAAGTTGTGAAATTCCAAAGTTCTTAAGTTCTCTTAAAGGTAAATAATTCTAGGGGTGTCTGGGTGGCTCAGTTGGTTAAGTGTCTGCCTTCAGCTCAGGTCTGAATCTCATGGCTCCTGAGTTCGAGCCTAGCATCGGGCTCTGTGCTGACACCTCAGAGTCTGGAGCCTGCTTCAGAGTCTGGGTCTCCCTCTCTCTCTGCCCCTCCCTTGCCCCTCAAAAATAAACATTAAAAAAAAGTTATAAAGATAAATAATTTTATTTGCCACAGGAACGAGGCTAGAGAGATTAGGTTCTCCAACTAGTCCACACGTGTTGATTTATTGCATAATCCAGGCTGGATCTCTGTATACTAGTTCCGTTTGCTTGGAACATCCCTGCTTCTCCCATCCCACCCTACCTGGCTTCACCTGAATAACTCCTTTTCATTCTTTAGCTCTCAGTTTAAATGTGACCCTGTCCAGCAAACCTTTCTTAAGTAACCCCTCTACAGTGTACAAGGCCATTATTCCCTGGCTCTGTATTCCCATGTTAAGTGATAAGTACTTATTAGACTTAAGATGATTGCTTGTGTGTCTCCTCACATGAAGGAGTCTCTGAAAACAGAGACTGTGATTGCAGTGCCTGGTAGTGGCACTCCAAAACGACTCGTTAAAGGAATAGCTCTTCAGAAGAGTAACCTGGATGTTCCATAGTAACCAGGGTTAGAGAAGAGCCTAAGAGACGGTCACAGTGCTTTTTTGAAAGGACTCTCTGGAAGTGCTGCTTTCTACCTTTTCACAATTACCTTCTATTACCAAGTATCCTTGATACTTACTGGGATTATCTTCCTAAGGAGGTTGGAATTAAAAAGGTAAAATAAAGGAACCAACAAATATCTTCCTGACTAAGGTGAATCGCTCTCTGTGATCACTATTAATAATAGAAAAAACTCAAACCGGACTGTTAATAAAATTCTTTGCTACAACCAACATTCTCATTTTGCACCACCTTACCTGGATTGGGTTTTCACCAGAACCTGAATCATTACTTTCTCGATGCTCATGATGATATTTTCCTTTCCACTCATGTACAGCCTGTTTATACGTGGATTCTGAAAATAAACGTTCACTTTTGTGCCTAGTCAAATTTAATGAAGCTTGGGAACCTTTCAGTCTTTCTTTCTTCTCCTGCTTAGTCTTTGAATTGTTAGACTCTAAATTGAAGACATTCTCTTCTACAAGCTTCTGGAGAGTATCACGGGATTTTATTGGGATTTTGAAACTGATCTTCCTTCTTCTAGATTCAAGGGATTCCTTGATTATCTTGTCGGAATTACAATCCTGAGAAAAATGGATTCTCTTGCGTTTCCCCAAAACACATTTTTCAGAACTGTCTCTAAATTTCCTGTACCTTTCTTTCTTGAGTTCTTTCAACTTCTCCCCCTGAGTGAGTAAATGAGGCCATTGTTTTTCACTTGCTTGGCCTTCTGTTTTTGGTTTCACATCTTTGGCAATCTTAGGACCGCAAAAGTTTTTAATTCCATGGTCAGCCTTGCTCCTAACATTTGTCAATTTAATATCTTTAAAATTGTCATATTTAGTTAAATCTTTTTTAGTCCCATTTGAAGAAGGGTTCTGTGAGATAATTTGATTAGCATCAGAATATGATGCTTCCTGGAGTTTAACAGGCCCTTGAGGGGATAAAGAACTGATTTTTGGTCTCCTTCCTGGAGTGTCGGTTTCTACATTCAATCTGTAAAGCAGCACAGAAACCTAAGTTACATTACAGTTACACATGATTGTATGTAATGTTGCACTGTATCATTTTAGTTAGGGAAATGACAGAACTGGCTTGACACAAACATCATAAAAAATACATGACTACACTAAGAATGAAATGTAAAGAATTACTCTACAAATGGTGTTGGAATAACTGGTTTGCTATTTGGAAAAAAATCAAATTTATAGCTTCATATAATATCGGGCAATATGAATTCCTTACAGATTAAACACTTAAGTGCAAAATAATTACCATAATTGCTACACTTCATATTAATCCCTTAAAAGCCATATGGGAAAAAAGGGAGTATTTATCCGATTTCCTAATAGAGAACTTCTTAAACTTCACAGCGGTGAGAAAAATTGCAAAGGGAAATAATAAACATAAATGACTATTTACAAGGCGACTGGCTAGCTCAGTTGGAAGAGCATACAACTCTTGATCTTGGGGTGGTGAGTTCGAGCCCCATGCTGGGTGTAGAGCTTACTTAAATAAAACTTAAAAAAAAATGACTATTTACTTTAAAACTTTAGCATACTGGAGCACCTGAGTGGCTCATTCGGTTAAGCAGCCAACTTGGCTCAGGTCATGATCTCATGGTTTGTGAGTTCGAGACCTGTGTCAGGCTCTGTGCTGACAGCTCCGAGCCTGGATCCTGCTTCAGATTCTATGCCTCCCTCTCTCTCTGCCCCTGCCCCACTCATGCTCTGTCTCTCTCTCAAAAATAAACATTAAAAAAATTATTTGTAATTAAAAAAAACCCTCTAGCATATTGAAAGATAATAAAAATTTTAAAACTGGGAAATGGTATTTGTTATATATGTGACACTTATCAACCTTAGTAAATAAAAAGCACATCGAAAAGTACTGACTCTAGAATAGGACATAAGCAGAAAATTACTGGTGAGAAAAAGGGAATGGCTAACGGACATTTGAGAAAAAAAGTTTAACTTCCCTACTAATCATAGACACGCTAATGATAATGACATACCATTGTCTTCTACCAAATTAGCAAAGATTTTAAAATAGCATTAAGTCTGGCAATGGGTTAAAAAATGGACTCTCTCATGGTAGAAATGCAAAATGATGTAACAGTTCCACAAAGGAATTTTTGACTATATAATTAAGAATTCTAAAAATGTTCATATTCTTTGACTTACTAATTCTCATTTTAGAAATCTATACCAAGGTGAAAAAAATTAAAAATGGACTAAAAACTTTTTTAAAATCCAGGATTATTTATAATAACAAAAGTAAGGTAGTAAATACTAAAATTTTAGATATGACTAAGAAATATGCTATTACATTATGGCTATTTCAAATGATACTTATGAAAGTTTTCAATGATCTAACAAAACATATTGATATAACATACTGATATATCATTCAGCAAAACATATTGATATAAACATATTGATATACCATGTTGATATCACATTCAGCAAAAATCAAGCAGGGCACAAATCTGTATATATAATGTGGTCTCAACAATTTAAATAAGCATAATAGAAAGTCTTGAAAGAAATGTACTAAAATATTAAAAGTAGCAATAGCTAGAGGTGATATTTTCCTGCTTAATAAAAGTAGTATTGGGGCGCCTGGGTGGCGCAGTCGGTTAAGCGTCCGACTTCAGCCAGGTCACGATCTCGCGGTCCGGGAGTTCGAGCCCCGCGTCAGGCTCTGGGCTGATGGCTCAGAGTCTGGAGCCTGTTTCCGATTCTGTGTCTCCCTCTCTCTCTGCCCCTCCCCCGTTCATGCTCTGTCTCTCTCTGTCCCAAAAATAAATAAACGTTGAAAAAAAAAAATTAAAAAAAAAAAAATAAAAGTAGTATTACTTTGTAGCCAAAAGGAAAGGTGAAAAAAAATCAATGAAATACAATCTGTTAATTCATATCAATAAATCCTTGAGTCCATTCGAATTGACTGTCTTGAAAGAAATGTACTAAAATGTTAGAAGTAGCAACAGCTAGAGGTGATATTTTCCTGCTTAATAAAAGTAGATACTACTTTGTAGTCAAAAAGAAAGGTGAAAACAAATCAATGAAACACAATCTGTTAATTCATATCAATAAATCCTTGAGTGCGTTCGAATTGCCTGTCACTGTGCTAGGCACTGGAGAGGCAGTGGAGGATACATCCACTGAGTCCTTACTCCCAATTAGCTTATAGCCTGGCAGGGGAAAAAGAAATAGTAAATAGGTGACTTCTCAAATAATTCATTACAAAAGAGCAAACTATAAACATCTCGGAGTTTTTAATAGGAGTTTCACCTAGGTCTTCATCTGATTTTATCTTCTATCTCCTCCTACAAAAAGACTACACATCATTATTTATCTGTTAGTAAATAATGATAGAATTTAAATTTTAATTTTAATAGGACTTTGTTTGGCATCTACTGGTATACCCAGTTTAAGATGCTGGCTGTATTAAAGAAAAATCAGGAAAACAACAAACAGAACATAACTCAAGAATTTTAATGGGACCCTGTAGTTCTCTGAGCATTTTCACATTCCTTATTTGTTCTTCATAACACTGTACTGCATCTTTTGTAGCAATCTAGGCACTATGGTCTACATGGTCATAATTAATGAAAACTGAATACAATACCTTTTAAAAGGCCAACAAAATTAAATATTAAAAATCATCTCTTATCAACTAGTTTTGCAAAATGCTATATACTGTGATAATGCGGTTTTATACTTGCAACCCCAAAATACTAAAGTTCTGAGTTCTTTTTTTTTTTTTAATTTTTTTTTTTTCAACGTTTATTTATTTTTGGGACAGAGAGAGACAGAGCATGAACGGGGGAGGGGCAGAGAGAGAGGGAGACACAGAATCGGAAACAGGCTCTAGGCTCTGAGCCATCAGCCCACAGCCTGACGCGGGGCTCGAACTCACGGACTGCGAGATCGTGACCTGGCTGAAGTCGGACGCTTAACCACTGCGCCACCCAGGCGCCCCCTGAGTTCTTTTTAGATATAAGTTAGACATGGAGCAAATACTCTTCATTTTTTTAAAGTACTTATTTTTTTATGACTGACAGTGTAAAATCAATTTTCAGCTGAAGTTGAAACACCATTCTTGATGAACTCTTGTGATATAAGAATAAATGTGAAATTCTGTCAAAACTATTATTACACTTGTGTTATGTAAAAGTTTAGTAGCCATTTTAAATTTGACATCCTACAGAAACAATTTCTCAACACTAGCAGCTGTTAGACTGCTCTGTTGGTGATCATGATGTACCTTCAGGATATTGAATTGTATACTTACTTTCAACTTAGCTCAATTGAAGAATAAATTACTTTTTGGTTAATTCTGCCAATAATGGGCACTGCTGGTGGCAATACTGCCCTCTATCTAATAGTAACTGAGGTACAACTTCTCACCTCTTCAACTCCTGGACTTAAAAAGATTTGGTCAATAGTGATGATGCAACTTACCAGAGAAATCCCACAAACTGACAGTGCACTGCTCACAAAAATGCTTTCTGAAACTTTCAAAAGCAAACTTAAGATTGTTACCCTTGCTAATGTTTTCACTGCTGATACATCCATGTATACATCAACCATGGATCGAGAATTGTGGTAATGGAATGATGTTAAGTGGCTTTCAGGATGACAAAATTCTCTCTGTTTTTTCATCTGTACCTCAGCTTTCACTGAGGTCCCACCAATTTGGGGACCTTCCCTATAGGTGAATAGGGAGATTTTTACAGAAGATGCCACATATCATAAAGAAATACTTAGAATCTTGAGGCAAATAAGTTTGTTCACTTTTCCAATAAATAAATAACAGCAAATGAACCACTTTCTTTGCAGACAACCAATGGTTGTTAGAAGTTCTGCACTATTGATACTAATGTTTCCAAAGCACAGCTTTCTTTTGTCCAAACTTTTCAATATATAATAGCTTCTATCCCATATTGTTTAAACACATGATGAGACAGTTCTAAAATACCTACTGTGACATAGAGTTTGTCTCTGAAAAAAGAAAATTTCACATAAGTTACATCTAGAGTACTTATTAACATATGAAAGTGAATATTCAGATATTAACAATAAATCCAATATGCCACATATTACTGATGTTGTTACTGTCAGTAGATACAATGATAACCAACACAACATCATTGATCACACATGGATTCAGGAATGCAGAAATGTTGCAGTAGGCATTCAATTATTCAGCACTGCAAGAGCTAAAACCAAATAGCATATATTTTTTTAACATTTACTCATTTTTGAGAGAGAGCATGTGCACCTATGGGAGATGGGCAGAGAGAGGAGACAGAGGCTCTGAAGCAGATTCTGCACTGACAGCAGAGAGTACCACAAACAGAGGGCTTGAACTCACGAACCACAAGATCATGACCTGACCTGAAATCAGATGCTCAACCGACTGAGTGACCCAGGCGTCCCCAAATTTTGAATAAATACTAAAGCCAAGGTGAACTTAATTGCATCCTTGGAATACTTTGGATCCCACTCTCAAAATAATTCAACAATATTGCTTCTTCTTCCCCCTAAAGACAACGTGGACAAGGCTAAGGGGGTAGTATGTAAATTAGAAGTCTATTCATGCTCTTGTAACATAGATGTAAAATCAAGAGCTACAAAATGTGCCCTTAATGAGGCAAAAAGTAGTGAAAAATCAAGCAGTGTTTTAGAATTAAAAAAAAAAAAAAGAAAGAAGAGTACTTTATGATAAAAGGCATTAAAAATCCAGTTCAAAAAGTTTAGAAGGTGAGGGAGGAGCCAAGATGGTGGACCAGCATGGAAGTTTTTTGTGTGTCTCACGTCCATGAAATACAGCCAGACCAACAATAAACCATCCTGCATACCTAGAAAACTGATCTGAGGATTAACACAACAATCTTCACAAGCTGAACCACAGAATTCAGCAGGAATTCACCCCAAAAGAAAGAGTAGGAAGAAATGACACCCAGGGACTTAACCAACACAGATACAAGTAAGATGTCTGAACCAGAATTTAGAATCACGATAATAAGATTACTAGCTGGAGTCGAAAATAGATTAGAATCCCTTTCTGCAGAGATAAAAGAAGTAAAAGCTAGTCAGGATGAAATAAAAAATGCTATAACTGAGCTACAATCTTGAATGGATGCTACAGTAGCAAGGATGGGTGAAGCAGGACAGAGAATCAGTGATCTAGAGGACAAACTTATGGAGAATAATGAAGCAGAAAAAAAGAGGGAGAGTAAGGCAAAAAAGCATGGTTTAAGAATTAGAGAAATCAGTGACTCATTAAAAAGGAACAACATCAGAATCATAGGGGTCGCAGAAGAGGAAGAGACAGAAATATGGGTAGAAAGGTTATGTGAGCAAGCCATAGCAGAAAACTTTCCTAACCTGGGGAAAGACACAGACATCAAAATCTAGGAAGAACAGAGGACTCCCATTAAATTCAACAAAAACCAACCATCAACAAGGCATATCAGAGTCAAATTCACAAAATACTCAGGCAAGGAGAGAATCATGAAAGCAGCAAGGGGAAGAAAGTCCTTAACCTACAAGGGAAGACAGATCAGGTTTGCAGCAGACCTATCCACAGAAACTTGGCAGGCAAGAAAGGAGTGGCAGAATATATTCAATGTGCTGAATCAGAAAAATATGCAGCCAAGAATTCTTTATCCAGCAAGGCTGTCATTCAAAACAGATGGAGAGATAAAAAGTTTCCCAGACACACAAAAATTAAGAGTTTGTGACCACTAAACCAGCCCTGTAAGAAATTTTAAGGGGCACTCTCTGAGGGGAGAAAAGATGAAAAAACAAACAAACAAATAAATAAAGACCCAAAGCAACAAAGACTAGAAAGGACCAGAGAACACCACTAGAAACTCCAACTCTACAAGCAACATAATGGCAATAAATTCTTATCTTTCAGTACTCACTCTGAACATCAATGGACTAAACACTCCAATCAAAAGACACAGGATAACAGAATGGATAAGATAACAAGATCCATCTATATGCTGTTTACAAGAGACCCACTTTAGACCTAAAGACACCTTCAGATTGAAAATAAGGGGATGGAGAAGCATCTATCATGCTAATGGTCCACAAAACAAAGCCAGAGTAGCCATACTTCTATCAGACAACCTAGACTTTAAAATAAAGACTGTATCAAGAGATGAAGAAGGGCATTATATCATAATTAAGGGGTCTATCCACCAAGAAGACTTCACAATTGTAAACATTTATGTGCCAAATGTGAGGGCACCCAAATATATAAATCAATTAATCACAAACATAAACTCATTGACAGTAATACCATAACAAGTAGGGGACTTCAACACCCTACTCACAGCAATGGACAGATCATCTCATCAAAAAATCAACAAGGAAACAATGGCTTTGAATGACACACAGGACCAGGTGGACTTAACAGATATATTCAGAACATTTCATCCTAAAGCAGCAGAATATACATTCTTCTCCAGTGCACATGGAATGTTCTCCAGACCACATACTGGGACACAAATCAGCCCTCAACAAGTACAAAAAGATCGAGATCATACCGGGCATATTTTTAGCCCACAATGCTCTGAAACTCGAAATCAACCACAAGAAAAAATGTGGAAAGGTAACAAATACTTGGAGACTAAAGAACATCCTGCTAAAGAATGAATGGGCTAACCAAGAAGTTAAAGAGGAAATCAAAAAGTTCATGGAAGCCAATGAAAATGATAACACCACAACCCAAAATCTCTGGGATGCAGGAAAGGCGTTCATAAGAGGAAAGTATATAGCAATCCAGGCCTTCCTAAAGAAGGAAGAAAGATCTGATACACAACCTAACTTTACGCCTTAAAGAGCTGGAAAAAGAACAGCAAATAAAACCAAAACCAGCAAAAGACAGGAAGTAATAAAGATTAGAGCAGAAATTAATGCTATTCAAACCAAAAAACAGTAGAACAGATCAATGAAACCAGAAGCTGGTTCTTTGAAAGAATTAACAAAACTGATAAACCACTAGCCACTTTGATCAAAAAGAAAAAGGAAAGGACCCAAATAAATAAAATCAAGAATGAAAGAGGAGAGATCACAACCAACACAACAGAAATAAAAACAATAATAAGAGAATATTATGAGCAATTATATGCCAATGAAATGGGCAATCTGGAAGAAATGGACAAATTCCTAGAAACATATACACTACCAAAACTGAAACAGGAAGAAATAGAAAGTTTGAACAGACCCATAACCAGCAAGGAAATTGAATTAGTAATCAAAAATCTCCCCAAAAACCAGAGTCCAGGGCTAGATGGATCTCCAGGGGAATTCTACCAAACATTTAAGGAAGAGTTAATACCTATTCTCTTGAAGCTGCTCCAAAAAATAGAAATGGAAGGAAAACTTCTAAACTCTTTCTATGAAGCCAGCATTACCTTGATTCCAAAACCAGACAGAGACCCCACTAAAAAGGAGAACTATACAGCAATTTCCATGATGAACATGGATGCAAAAATCCTCAACAAGATATTAGCCAACTGGATCCAACAATACATTAAAAAAATTATTCACCACGACCAAGTGGAATTTATACCTGGGATGCAGGGCTGGTTCAATATCTGCAAAACAATCAATGTGATTTCATCACATCAATAAAAGAAAGGACAAGAACCATATGATCCTCTCAATAGATGCAGAGAAAACATGTGACAAAACACAGCATCCTTTCTTGATAAAAACCCTCAAGAAAGTAGGGCTAGAACATACCTCAAGATCATAAAAGCCATATATGAAAGACCCAAAGCTAATATCATCCTCAATGGGGAAAAACTGAGGGCTTTCCCCTTAAGGTCAGGAACAAGATAGGGATGTCCACTCTTGCCACTGTTATTCAACACAGTATTGGAAGTCAGCCTCTGCAATCAGACAACACAAAGAAATAAAAGGCATCCAAATCAGCCAGGAGGAGGTCAAACTTTCACTCTTCGCAGACGACGTGATACGCTACATGGAAAACCCAAAAGATTCCACCAAAAAACTGCTAGAACTGATTCATGAATTCAGCAAAGTTGCAGGATATAAAATCAATGCACAGAAATCAGTTGCATTCCTATACACGAACAATGAAGCAACAGAAAGAGAAATCAAGGAATCGATCCCATTTACAATTGCACCAAAAACCATAAAATACCAAGGAATAAATCTAGGCAAAGAGGTGAAAAATCTATACACTGAAAACTACAGAAAGCTTATGAAAGAAATTGAAGAAGACACAAAGAAATGGAAAAAGATTCCATGCTCCTGGATAAGAAGAACAAATATTGTTAAAATATCAATACTACCCAAAGCAACCTACATATTCAATGCAATCTCTATCAAAGTAACACCAGCATTCTTCACAGAGCTAGAACAAATAATCCTAAAATAATCCTAAAAAATCCAGAAAGACCCCGAATAGCCAAAGCAATCTTGAAAAAGAAAACCAAAGCAGGAGGCATCACAATCCCAGACTTCAAGCTATACCACAAAGCTGTAATCATCAAGACAGTACGGTACTGGCACAAAATCAGACACTCAGATGAATGGAACAGAATAGAGAACCCAGAAATGGACCCACAAACGTATAGCCAACTAATTTTTGATAAAGCAGAAAAGAATATCCAATGGAATAAAGACAGTCTCTTCAGCAAGTGGTGTTGGGAAAACTGGACAGCGACATGCAGAAGAATGAACCTGGACCACTTTCTTATACACAAAATACACAAAAATAAACACAAAATGGATGAAAGACCTAAATGTAAGACAGGAAACCATCAAAGTCCTCGAGGAGAAAGCAGGCAAAAACCTCTTTGATCTTGGCCACAGCAACTTCTTACTCAACATACCTCTGGAGGCAAGGGAAACAAAAGCAAAAATGAACTATTGGGACTTTATAAAAATAAAAAGCTTCTTCTGCACAGCAAAGGAAACAATCAGCAAAGCTAAAAGGCAATGGACAGAATGGGAGAAGATAGTTGCAAACAGCATATCAGATGAAGGGTCAGTATCTAAAATCTATAAAGAACTTATCAAACACAACACCCAAGAAACAAATAATCCAAGGAAGAAATGGGCAGAAGACATGAATAGACACTTCTCCAAAGAAGACATCCAGATGGCCAACCAACACATGAAAACATGCTCCTCATCACTCATCATCAGGGAAATACAAATCAAAACCACAATGAGATACCACCTCACATCTGTCAGAACAGCTAACATTAACAACTCAGGCAACAACAGATGTTGGCGAGCATGCAGAGAAAGAGGATCTCTTTTGCATTGCTGGCGGTAATGCAAACTGGTGCAGCCACTCTGGAAAACAGTATGGAGATTCTTCAAAAAATTAAAAATAGAACTACCCAATTGCACTACTAGGTATTTATCTAAGGGATACAGGTATGCTGTTTCAAAGGGTCACATGTACCCCAATGTTTATAGAAGCACTATCGACAATAGCCAAAGTATGGAAAGAGCCCAGATGTCCATAGATGGATGAATGGATAAAGAAGATACATACACACACATACATTTGATGGAGTATTACTCGGCAATCAAAAAGAATGAAATCTTGCCATTTGCAACTATGTGGATGGAACTAGAGGGTATTATGCTAAGCGAAATTGGTCAGCCAAAGAAAGACAAATATCATGTGACTTCATTCATATGAGGACTTTAAGACACAGAACAGATGAACATAAGGGAAGGGAAGCAAAAATAAGATAAAAACAGGGAGGGGGACAGAACATAAGAGACTCTTAAATATGGAGAACAAAGGGTTACTGGAGGGGGGAATGGGCTAAATTAAGGAATCTACTCCTGAAATCATTGTTGCACTATATGCTAACTAATTTGGATGTAAATTAAAAAAATAAAATTAAAAAATAAAAAATATTTTTAAAAATTTAGAAAGTAATAGTCAACGTAATGTGAAATTTATGACAGAATGTACTTCAACCGATAATAATATAAGAAGCAAAGTATCACAAAGAAAGGAGACAATAAAAAAAAAAAGCTGAAGAAAAGCTAGAGGCAAGTTGAATTTCCTTGTTTTTAGCAAACATTGAGTTTGTGAAGCAGAACTTTTATGTATATACTTAATGCCATTTTATCATTTTCCTATAACCCCTTATTTTCAGAGAAACTATGATCTCATCAACTTTTATTACGCATACTTTTATACTTATTTGTACCCTATTAGTGGCAAGAAATGCCTTCACCACAAAATTCTCTGAAATTTTTATCCAAAGAACACAGAAACTAAAGAAAAATAACCTCCATGGTTCCTGCCATTTTCCCCAAGCTATCTAGTTGTGGCCATATCCTCTTTAATTAACACAGTTTTGAAACCATACCAATTCAATATGCACCACATTCTCTTCAGAGGTAATATGTAATTCATCTTTAATTTATAACATTTCTAAACCAGCCACACAACTTCTTCTATCACTATATGTAACAAAGTCATGAAACTTCTAAGGGTGTGTCAAAATCAAATCACCTGAGATAAAAATTGGCATTTTACTTGAAAGGGTCATTTACTTGAAAGCACAGAATTGTGACAAGACTTTTTATTTCACTCAACTTTTTATTAAATATACACTAAAATTAAGAAAATTCAATAATGAGGGGTTAGCGTCGGTCTCTTAGTTTCCACTCAGGTCATGATCTCACAGTTTCATGGGTTTGACCCCCACATCAGACTCTGCACTAGAAGCAAAGAGCCTGCTTGGGATTATCTCTCTCCTCCTCTCTCTTTGTACCTCCCCACTCATGCTATCTCTGTCTCTCTGAAATAAACTTTAAAAAATTTTTTTAAAAATTAAAAAATCATAACCTGTGATATAGCTAGAAATATTTATATGCAAATCAGTACTAATCAAAGTAAAAAAAAATTTGCAAATCAAAATATTTACTTTCACAATTCTAAGGCCCAAAAAGTAAAAAATATCAGTAAAAAGGGGGAATTTACCTTTTCACTTCTTGTCTTCTTTTTATATCACAGTAGAGAATGTCTGTATGATCCAATTTCTGAAAGAAAAAAAAAATGTATCATTTAGGAAATATAAATTGTGCACTTTTACCACAGTTACAGGGGAAAGAGACTGGGAGACAATATTTTTTTCCACACCTATGTGTTAGTGAATAGGATGACACAACAATTTATTTAATCCTTCCAATATAAATCCTGTGAGACAGATAATATCATCATTCCCCTTTTACAGATAAAGTACCCAAGGCTCAAATACAGCAAAGTATCTTTCTCAACATCACACAGCAAGTCAGCAGCAGAGCCAGGACTGAAACCAGCTGTGGCCATTATCTCTACTCCCCCACCCTGTCTCTCTATGTACTTGGGACATGGGGCCTCGGCACAAGGGAAGTAAGAGAGAAATAGGATATAGTCCCTGTCCTAAAGACTTTAAAGAATAGAGAGAAGTAGAAGCACATGCACGGATAACTTAACGAAAGGACATACCTCAGTGTCAAAGCAGAAAAATGCACAATAAGTTGTAAAAGAATTCAAAACATCAATCACCAAGACTTGGAACATACTTAAGAAAAAAGATGGACAAAATATATGCTAACGACTGAATATAGATGGAATAAAGATGAATGAATTAAGGAAAAAACGTTTTCCCAGCTAAGAAAGCTTAGGCATTCTAAGAAGCTGCAGACGACTGGCGCACATTCAGCAGAGAGAAAATAAACCAACCTACCTAGAAACAGGACTATTTTGAGGAAGAAAAAAGAGAACTGGAGAGTTAAGGTGTGACTGAATTTAAGAAGGTCCTAAATGACAGACTAAAAAGTGAGTGAAGATTTTTCAACAGAGGAGAAATATGATGAAACCTATGCTTTAAGGAGATTAATACAGAAACAATTGATTCAAATAGCAGTGTCACTGTACAAAAACAAATTCTTAAAAACAGAATTCTACATTCACACAACTTTCACAACTACTTTCTCTCATTACCTGCAAACCTGTAGCTATCCCCACATACACCTACTTTCAACTTGAATGTAGTTAAGCACTTCACCAACCACCCCTGAGCTAGCTTAATGTGTTTCTAATTATTTATGTGACTCTGGACTTGGCTCTGTCGCTATAAACAATTTTGTGTCCCTGGACAAGTCACTTAACCTTCTGGATCTTAATTTCTGGATCTGAAAACACAAACACTACATATCTGCCATCGCTATCTCACAAGAATATTGTAAAGCCAAATATAATTATATATGGGACGAGACTTTTTAAAACTATCTTAATTTATATCCATGTTGTCTGATCCCACATGGTAGGTTCTATTTTTCTTCCTCAAAATAGTCCTTCTGTTTCTAGGTAGGCTGGTTTATTTTCTCTCTGCTGAATGCACTCCAGTCATCTATAGATTCTTAGAATGCCCACGCTTTCTTAGCCAAGAAAACCTTTTTTCTTTAACTCATTCATCTTTATTCCATCTATATTCAGTCGTTAGCATATATTTCATCCACCTTTTTTTTTCCTAAGTATGTTCCAAGTCTTGGTGATTGATATTTTGAATTCTTTTACAACTTATTGTGCATTCTTCTGTTTTGACACTGAGGTATGTCCTTTCATTAAGTTATCCGTGCATGTGCTTCTACTTCTCTCTATTCTTTAAAGTCTTTAGGACAGGGACTATATCTTATTTCTCTCTTTCTTCTCTTGTGCTG
The DNA here is from genome assembly GCF_018350155.1 of Leopardus geoffroyi. NCBI lineage: Eukaryota > Metazoa > Chordata > Mammalia > Carnivora > Felidae > Leopardus > Leopardus geoffroyi. The sequence continues at coordinate 46,194,200 of NC_059338.1, read as the reverse complement.
AGGCCCTGTATCCCCAGAAAGAAATGAAGGCCTTGATTAGTGCTTTTTGGTGAGAAGGAAGAAAAAAACCAAACACTGGTTTATTTTTTTCTATTGGCTATCATAAAGTATAAAGAAAATATGAGTAAAAAAGTCGTGGGGGAATTTATATCATAAACTTTCCAATTATACATTAAAACTTTAATATAAATAATGTTTAGAGTTAGTTATAGTATATGAACACTTACCAGTTTTCTCTTCTCTGATGAAACAGACCTTACACAGCAAGCTGAACTAGGAGAACTTGAAGCTTTTTTCTCTTTCTTATCCTAAGAATGCCAAGTGGAAAAAAGGAAAGACAGACACAAAATAAAGTATAGTGTGTTATTTAACCATTGTTATTATAAATTAATATTCTTTCTATATTAATAATAACCTTCAGGGGGAGAAATGTTTAAAGGCACACATCCTTTGGTAAGAGGGAGGGAAATTCAGCCATAAAGAAGACAACTAGAAATCAGAGGATCTAGATGCTCTTGAACTAGAGATGAGATAGGATACAGGTGCTACAGCAGAAGACAGCTGATGGCTCAGATAAAGGTACGGGGAGGTGGCACTGCCATGGTGGAATTCAGTCTTTTATAAAGCAAAATCATACATCCAGTTATGTTTCAGTGGATCCAAAACTCAGCAGACCCGGGACAAACTCTGAGTACCTACCATGTACCAAAGCCATTCTAGACAGTGGGGACAGATTAATGAACAAAAGCCCCTGCCCTCATGGAGGTTAAAATTTAGTGCAGGAATTTACAAATAAACAAGTAATAGATTTAGTGTCGGATGATGCGATGGAAAACAATAAAACAGAGAAAGAAGGCAGGAAGGGCTGGAAGGTGGGGGTGCAGGTGGCTGCAAATTTAAACAGTAGTCAGAAAAAGGCCCCACTGATAAGCTGACATCTGACTGGAGACCTAAAGAAGTGAAGGAAAAAGCCGCATGAATATCTAGGGAAAGAGCTTTCAGTTCAAGGGCAAAGCCCCCGAGGCAGTAATGTGCCTGGCTTGTTGGAATAATAGCAAAAAAACACAAAATGGAGAAAGCAATGAGAGAATGAAAGGAGATGAGATGGGGAGAGCAGATTGCTTTGTTGGCCCCAGCTAGGACTTTAGCTGTTACTCTGGGGGAAATGGAAGACCACCAGAAAGTACAGAGCAGAGGAGTGACATGATCTGACTTACATCTTAATAGGATCATTCTGGCAGCTTACTGAGAAGAGAACATGAGGAGGCAAAGGTGGCAGCAGGGAGATCAATACGAAAAGTACTGGGACAATCTGGAGAAGCAAGCTGACTGTCTGGATCAAGGTGACAGCAGAGGAGGTAGTCAGGCTCTAAATATATTATTAAGAGAAAGCTGATAGACTGGATACAGGTAGAGGATGATGACCAGGACTTTGCCCCAAGCAACTGAAAGAATGGAATTGCAACTTACTAAATTGGAAAAACTGAAGCTGGGCATTTGAAAGGTTATAGTTTAAGAAGATGAGGAATCAACAGAGGACACTTCCAGGCAGTCACCAGTGTGGAGGAAAATCAGGAGAATATGGTGTTTCAAAAGTTAAGTGAAGAAAATGTTTCAAGGAGAAAGTGTAATCAGCTATGTCAAATACTGCTGATGGTTCAAGTCAGATGAGGTCTGAAGAGCAACAAATGGATTCAGCAACATGGAAACCACTGCTGCTGGCTTTGATGAAAGCACATTTGGAGGAGTGATGGCAACAAAAAGTCTGATTCAAGGAGATTAAAAGAGAATAGGAGGAGAATTGCAAATGGCATGCCAATTATCAGTGCCAAATAGAAGATACATAAATCAAAGATACCATAGTACTGTAAGGCCATACTCCAGGGTCCCCTTTCCAATTATCCCTACATCTAGGAGGTCAAATTAGTAATCAGAAAGTTAGTAAGAAAGGAACAAACATCAAAAAGTGTAATGATCCTTAGTCTACTTTATCCAGGTGATGTAAAAGCCTTATGAACTCATCTGCTACCACAGAAATCACTTCTATAGTGAATATTCACCTTTGCTAGACTTTAGTCTCTCATCTTGGATGGTACTATAGCATAAACATTGTCTAATTCTGATGATGCACTAAACAGACTATTCAGAGAGTTTATAATAAAACTAATTGCAGGGTTTTTGTTTGTTTTGGTCACATAAATCATGTTTCAGTCTTGTTTCCTAGAGATAACACTTCACTCAATTAGTTGGGACACCCTAAATTTCATCTGCTAAAATACTTCAAGTTTGCCTGGGTGGCTCAGTCAGTTAAGTGTCCAACTTTGGCTCAGGTCATGATCTCACATTTTGTGAGTTCGAGCCCTACATCGGGCTCTGTGCTGTCAGCGCAGAGCCTGCTTCAGATCTTCTGTCTCCCTCTCTCTGCCCCTCCCCCACTCATTCTCATTCTCTCTTTAAATAAATAAATAAACTTAAAAAACAAAACAAAACTTCCAGGGAGCCTGGGTGGCTCAGTCAATTAAGCCTACAACTTTGGCTCAGGTCATGATCTCACATTTGTGAGTTCGAGCCCCATGTCGGGCTCTGTGCTCACAGGGCATAGCCTGGAGCCTGCCTCAGATTCTGTGTCTCCCTCTTTCTCTGTCCCTCTCCTGCTCTCTCTCTCTCTCTCAAAAATGAATAAACACTAAAAAAAATTTTTTTAAAGTGCTTCCTAAGGTAATGTGTTGAGAGTCACAGAGAAAGGCACATGGTGAGCATGCCGTCCCTACCTTTAGCCTCCCCCGCACAGGGTAGCCTATTCTGACTGATGCGCATATAATCTTATCCAGTGCTGAGTAAATGAAGAAGGAGACACACAATAAAGGTATAATGGTGAGTTATTTCTATGTAAAGGAGGGCCTAGAACTCAAGTCAGGAATGGCTAGGCAAATTACATACCTCTCTAAGCCTCAGTTTTGGCATTTGTATAATTGGGATAATAAAGTACCTACTTCACAGAGTTGTGAGGAATAAATAAAATAATGCAAGAATAGGTGAAAAAAAAGGATGGGAAAAACAAATTACTTCTGTGTCAGAAAGGCAAAGCAAAATATTTACATAGCTCATTTTAAAACTGAGGTTTTTTTTCTTAACACAAAAGTGAACTGCAAAAATAGGTATCTTTGGGTCAGTAAAGCAAAATTCTTACTTCTACGTCAGAGTTGGGTGATGCGGTGCTGCCTTTTCTCCGAGACTTCTCTTTTTTTCCACAAGATTCTTTGTTGGACATTTTGAAAAGCTAAAATAAACATTAAAAACACATTACGTGCATGTGTGTGTGCGTGTGTTTTACCACCACCACCATAAAATACGTTAGAAATTCGTCTTCTTTCAGTTATACAAAGACTGGAGTTTTACAAAATGATTTCCATTTTCTAACCATTCCCAAGACAACAGAATTCTCTCATTGTTCCACTTTATTTCACTTACAGTTTCCCTCATAATGATCTCTTCCTCTACTTCAGTTTCATTGATCACCTTTTTAGGAATGACTCTCAAAACTGTGCCTGTAGCCCTGATTTCTCTCCCAAGCTTCAGATCACCATTTTCCAACTGCCTGCAGAACTGCTGTATTTTGCCTTACCTACACCTCAAAACCAGTTAGTCCTAAGTCTTTACTCTCCTGACACACCCTCTACACTCAACTCCGTGTGCACCAGAAGCTTCCAGTGCTGGAATAGAAAGCCTAGGGGTTGGAAATATCATCAGGTCTGTTGGAACGGGAAGATAGACAGGAGTCTAGAAGCAAAGCCCAAAGGAGAGTTTATTGCTGACAGTGACACATATGGGGACTCTGAACATAAGAAAAGCTTTAGAAACCAAACAATTGCAGTTACTCATGGTCAATCATGACCACGGTAAGTGAAGTTATATAAAATAATGCAAGTATACTAAATCAAACTTTTAGAATGCTTTGATGAATGTAAAGAGAAAGAAGGAAAATGCTGATAGCTAACAGAAATGCTAACAGTAAAAATAAACAAAAGCATATTCAACATAGATTTCCAAGCACTGATCTTAAATCGCCCAGAAATTTTGCTTTGTAAGATAATGTATGGCAATAACTGAATTCACAGTTGTGCTTCCAGATGAGAGTAATAATCTCCTTTTTCCTTCTCTTGTTCCAAGGATTCTATTCCATGTTGGGGAAAGGTATAATAAAAAACAGTAACTTCCATGAAATGAATTGCTTCAAGACAATGGACTACTTATAATGTTACCTTTTACAATTTAAACTGACCCAAGTTAGCCTTATGTCACTGCTTTGAATACAAAAATAAGCCCAATTAAAAAAAAAAATCACTGAAGATAATGGACTATCCAAGCAAAAACACCTACATGTTTACCATGACAAATGTTTCATATTTATAATGGTGTGAAAGTCATGTTGGTTTTATGAAAAAATATAAGCTCAAAAAAGGGGAGACTTCCTGTGCTGGCCAGCCTCCAAAGTGGCTCCTGATGATCTCTGCTGCCTGGTAATTACACTCTTAGGTAGTCAGTCCTCTCACAATAAATAGGGCTGACCTGTGTCACCAATAGGAATTGCTATATGGCATACGTGGCTAAGTTATATAAGACACTGTGGATTCTGTCTTTCTCTTACCCTAGGGAAAGCCAGCCACCATACCATGATGACTTTTAAGCAGCTCATTGAGGCCCACCAGTGAAGAACTGAGACCTCTTGCCAAAAAAGAACCAATTGCCAAGCATGTGAGTGAGCCAGCTTTGAGGCTAATCCTGAAGCCCTAATCAAGCCTTTGAGTGGCAGCATCCCTGGCTGATATCTTCACTGCAACCTCATGAGACTCAGAACCAGGTACCCCAGAAAGCCACTTCTTAATTTCTGACACACAGAAACTGTGAGGTAATAAACACTTGTTGTTTTAAACCACTAAGTTTTAGGATAACTTAGGCAGCAATAGATGAGTAATACGCTCAATATAATTCTTCAACTTTTAAGATTCTTTTTTTAAGCTGTCTCAAGAGCACAGACCACACTTAAAAGTTCTTATTGAAATTCCCAGAGTCCACACACTAAAATCTAACCCTTTCCATCTTCTGGTTTCCAGCTGATATACTGAATCAAGCTTTCAATTAACCATCTAGCCTTTTAGAAATTAAAAACAAAACAAAACAAAACAAAAAAAAACAATGTTTGGATGATGCACAAATATAATTAGCCACTACTTATTCCTATAAGATATAACTTTAACAGTCAATCCATGGGTTCAACTGTTTCCATTAAACTGGGGAGGAGGGGGAAAAAAAAAAAAACAACCCTCCAGATACACTTCCTAACTATTGGGCGGGCTGGGGGGCTTCGGCAGGTGGCAACTAAATTCCTATTACACTCTTAAAGTGCCAAATAATCACACTTGCTCTCACCTGGGCTCTGAAACAAGTAGGAAATAAGGAGACCAATGAGATAAGTAGGCATTTAGTATCAGATTTATTAACTAAGAAAACCGAACTCGAAGTGTGGAAGTGTGAAACTAAAGGGGGCTTCCTTCTCCTCCCCTGCTGCCTATAACATTCGGACCAGTCCCAGGAGGAGCAGCCAGAAAACTCCAGCTTTCCTCTGCCTGCCCCAGTGGTTCTGAATGAGTGAGGCTTAGGCTCAAGCAGGCCAGAGAGTAAGACAAGTACTGGGGCCAGGGGACTCACTGGGCAAATGCTGTGGGGAATCTGAATCGCATCAATCAAGTGACCTAAAACTCAACACACTCAGAGCTCTGGTTATTAAGTCTAAATACAAGCGTAGGGCGCGCGCGCGCGCAGACACACACACACACACACACACACACACACACACAACTTCCCTACCCACAGGACTCTTACAACCACAGGGCAGTGCTGATAATAGGAATCTGAGGTTAAAGCAAAATAAAGACAAAAGGAGAAGTGTTCAGGTTATGACGTGGATGAGGGTGCGACAGGAAGCGCAGACCCCAACTCCAAGTCAACCAGACTGGCAGGCAAGCTTGTCAGCAGCTCGTAAACCGACGCGGCCCACGGGCTCCGCAGAAAACCAGACCTTTGCTCTGAGCGAGGGGCAGCTCGAGAGGCTGACCCGAGCCAGAACCACACCCTTCACTGAGCTGGCTCATTCCCCGGATCCGCCCACAGAGTCACCCCGCCCAGGCTCGAGGGGCCCAAGAATCCTCCGACCAGCTGGCCATCCGCTAGGGTACCAGTGTGAGAGAAGTGGGAACTTGCCCAGCCAAACGTCAATTTGCGCCCCAGTTACCTTACTCGCGCCCGCGACGGTGGTAACTCCAGAGGCCTAGGACGTCCCCTGGTCCCGATGCCTGCTGGGAAATGTAGTTCTGCACTCGAACCAAGACTTCTCTACTCGAACGCTCCGAGCGTTTGTTTAGTTTCGCGTTTATTCCTCCAAGGACTTGGAACTCGGGCTCCGCCCCCAGGTGGCGCGCTGCACCCTGGGTATTGTAGTCTTGGTTCGCTTCCGTGGTTGACGGCTGGAACGGGGACGCACCGCGGAAGCGGAACTCCGTTACCTCATTGGATGCCGCCCCGATACGTTACTGCGCAGGCTGTGGTGGCGTCGTAACGCCTCGGGGAAAGGGAAGCGGACGGCACCGCGAATTGCTGCCTCTGGCTTTTTATTTTTCTGCTGACAGGACTTGGTCACTGGTTCTTCATCTTTTGTCTGTTGCACGCATCCAGCCCTCCCCATTTGCTTTCCCACTCCTTGGATCCAGCCCTCTGGGCTTTCACGCCAGTTCTCTCACCCCGCCGTGAGCCCCTCCTGGTCCCCGGGCGGGCCTGGCACGGAGGCGGTAACTATGGAGAATATGGCGGAGGAGGAGCTGCTACCCCAGGAGAAGGAGGAGGTGGAGGTGGCCCAGGTCCAGGTCCCGACCCCAGCTCCGGCCCCGGATTCGGCCCCGGCCCCGGACTCGGCTCCGACTCCGGCCTCGGCTCCAGCCCCAGCCCCTGCCCTGGCCCAGGCTCCGGCCCTGTCCCCGTCCCTAGCCTCTGCCCCTGACGAGGCTGAAAGCAGTAAGTGCAGGAGGCCCAGATCTTTCTGCCGCAAGAGAAGCGAGAAAGTGCGCCTTGCTGGGGAGTAGGGGAGGCCCTTCACTGGGATGGTTTTTATGGGGAAAGGCAGGTTTAGGGATGTGGGGGGAGGAAGGAGGGACCCGTGTAGTGGGTGAAGCGGGTACAGAATGGGAGAAGGCATCTCTACAAACCTCGAGGACATCATGGTAGAGGATTTGTGGAGGCCAGGGGTGCTGCAGATAGAAGGAAATCATGAGGTTGAGGGCTTTTTCGTTAAAGGGGGTCTTTTCTGATAGGAAAATAGGAAGTTACACCTAATTTGGTAGTTTCCCTCTCAGCCCCGTCTGCCATGGTTCACGAAGTCCTTCGAAAAGTGACATGGTAACCGAGGCAACCTGTTTACTGTAGTAGATCCTAGCTGCCAGATTTAGAAACCATTGCTGTCAAGTAGCTTTTATGCTCGACACGCACAAATAGATGAGTTTTTATTATTTAATTTTATTCAGCACCTTGCTTCCAAAAAGAATTTGAGGCTGATAAGTAGTTTAAGAAAGGGTCGACTAAATTACAGATGTCTTCCCTCAGACATAAATGCCAGTTGAGTTTTGTACTCCAGTTCCATCAGAAGTCGACTGTTGAAAATTATTAGCCCATTATTACTGTGCTTCTGTGTGTGCGTGCATGTTTTGTAAGTGGTGATTTAGGGGACCGTAAGGAGTAACACTCAAGAATCTTATGAATGTTTTAAATGTAAAGTCTAAGGGTTTTGTTTTGTTTTGTTTTGTTTTGTGGGCCATAAATTGACCCTTAATGATCTATCTGAATTATAACAAAATGATTTAAATTAATTCATTTTCTTTCCTACCTCTAGGCCAGTTGTGAATTTAATGTTTATAAAACACTTGGATAGTTATAGTTTAATAGAGTTGTGCAATTTTAAAGCCATATATAAGTTGTTATAGTAGATTAAATAAAGAGTAGAGCTGATCACAGCAAAGACAAAGACAGCGTGCCTCTGGTAGGCCCCTCCTCCTCATACTAAATCAGAACTGCTAGGTACAAGATAAGGACAGTTGCTTCTTCACCCACAACTACATCTGGGGGTTGGGGGTGGTACATTCTCCTGAGTAAGTAGCCTCCCTTCCTCCCCTCCAGGTTGGATTTGTTTATATTAATCAGAGTTGGTTCAGCAGCTTTAGGGAATGCATGCTTCTTCAACTCCCCACCAGCAACAATATTTTAAACATAGTTTGGGAAGATATATATTCTAGAATTTACAAGTATGTCATTTGAGGAATGTATGATGTTTGAGAAACCTGAAAATGGATTACAGGGACAAATATATAATGATTTAGAAAACTGAAATGCATTGGAAATAGATATTAATCTCACTTTAAAAATTATTTTTACACGGTCTAGTTAGTCCTTTGAAATCAGTCTTAAGTAGGCAGGATGAAGATGACACATCTGAAATAGAATTGAAAAATGAGGAAAAAGTGACAGAAGTTGTAAAAGAACCTCCTAGCGTTTTGGATTCATCTGTTTAACAGGAGGTTTGCCTATTGACTTCTGGATTATTAGTGTGTTAGAAAAAGTTTGAGTGATTTAACTACAGATTGTCTGATATCTACTATTTTGAACCAGAAAGTAATTTCAGGCATATCATGAATCTTTAGACAGATCTTTGAGAGTTCTCTCTAATAGTGGACCACAGAATTTTCATTGTTCTCTTCTAACTTATCAGGTCCTTTTCTCTTATTTTATACTACTTAGAAAGATTTCAGAAAGCATATCTTTACATAGTACTGTATATCTTGTTTCACATACACAGATCTTTGAACTTTGGAAGCCAAAAGCCTTTATGACTGCAAATGAAATGGATTGGTTTATACACATGGATTCATTGCCTGAATCTTACTGTCTCATCTAACAAAAGATTTTGCTCAAATGGGAAAAAAAAATTTGCCTATTTATAGAAATTTTCTCTTCATAAAGTCACTTGAACAGTACCTAGTGTAGTAAGTTAACCAATAACATACGTTGCTCTTTTTCTCTTTTAAAAATGAAGTAAAAATTTGTCTTTTAATAAATTTGAGTAGGAATATCTGATGGTGCTGAATTGAATTCCAAAATTACTGACTTTAGTATGCTACTGCATCTAAAATTGACTAATGATTTTTAAAAAATATTTGACAAACTGTAGTGCCTGCTGTGTGCAAGATATTGTATTAGGCACGTAGCCATTACAAAACTGAGTAAGGCATAGCCCCTGCCTTCTTACTGCTTATTTGTGGAGGAGACAAATAAGGGCACAAATTATACTGAAGAGTTTAAAAAAAAAAAAAAAAAAGAAGTGGGAGTGAAGCTTGGAGAGGAATAGGCAGGAAGGTAGCAATGACAAGAACAGAATTTAAAAGGCTTAAGGTTCTAAATTGTATAACCTAATTGTATAATGACTACTAGCGAGCCCTACGGTTTACCGTTTTCTGTCTAGTTAGGGATTTTTCCTGTCAATTTTCATCTCCTAGTCTTGTATTTTCAAGCTCCCACTTAGTAAATATTACTTTCCTTGGAGATGTGTATATTCAAGTCTCTCTATCCTTAAAAAAAAAAAAAGAAAAAGAAAACTACAGTCCCATCTATCTCCTCTTTTATACTGCCACCTTTTTTGAAAGAAATAATCTATATGGTTTTCTATATTTTGTGTTTTTTTTTCTAATCCCATTGTATTCCAGAACACCTCACTGAACCTTTTTTGTAAAGGTCACTGGAGACCTGCTAATACTAAATCCAGTGGTCTTTTATTGATCTGTGCAACTATTTGTGATACTTAGTGTTGAACATTTGTCTTTTACATTCTCTTTTCTCTTGGCTTCTATCTTATCTTGATTCTCCTTATCATTTATTCTTTTTGAATCTACCCTCCTGATTGTTTTTCCTTAGTGTCTCTTATGTTACCTGCATCTCTCCATACCTCATTTCCAAATTGCATCTATTTATACTAATCAGCAGAGGGTTCACAGCAGCTTTGGGTAATGCATCTTTGGGTAATAATCTTGGGTAAGATTTATTCATATATTCCAAAGTTTACAAGTATGACATTTGAAGAATGTATAATGTTTGAGAAACCTAAAAATGTGTTACTGGGACTGGACTTTGCCCTTTTTCTTCTCTTTTTTCACAATGTTTTTTTCCTTGGGCTTTCTTAAGCTCCTAGTTTCACCTTATGTGTATTTATGATTTATATCCCTCTTGAGCTCCAAAAACAGTTCAACTGCATAAACTAAACTTGAATATGAATACTGGTATTACCTCAGACACACTATGTCAAAAACTAAATTCCCTTTTCTCCTTTCCTTTTCTACCCAAAATATTTTCCTCTTCCTTCATTGATTGGTTAATGGTACCATTATTCTCAACTATATAAACTGGAAATCTTTTTAGAATCATTCTTGAACTTAATTTTCATTCACAGTTATTTCTCAAATCCAAAGTTCTCTGGTTTGTTTGTTTTTTTTTAACCATCTATTCTGTACCTTTCCATTGCTAATTTCTCACTTCAGTTATTGTCTTAGGTTCTACAGCCAGAGATAACCTCCTTAAATGCATTCAGATCATATCATTCACTTCCTCAAAATCATGCAGACTTCACAATTAACTGAAGATGAAAGTCCAGCCTAGCTTTCATAGAATTTATGTTCTTCCATCATCTTTATACATTTTTGACTGCTTGTTCTCCTACCAACCCCATTCTCCAAACATACTACATTCCAGCCAGGGGCGGGATAGAGGTGGCTGTATTTTTTTTCTTTTTTTTCACATCCTGTGCCTTTGTTGATGAGGTTACTTCAGTTTATAAGGGCAGCCACCAAATCTCTGCTTATTGAAATTCTATGCATACCTTACATCTCAGTCAAATGACACTTCTTCAGTGAAGACATTCCCAGAGGCAGTCATTGGAATTAATTCCCCCTTCCTATGTATGCCCACATCATAGTACCTTTACCTCAGTATTCATTTCATTCTGCCTTGTGTTATAGTTGGTTAACATATTAATATGACTTCCACCTGGTTGAAATTTCTTTGTAAAGATAGGGGAGATGGCTTATGTTTCTTCAGCATTTTGTTCAGAGTAAAAACATTTTTTGTAGAATTATATTGAATAATTAAAGTTTAAAGGTGTGAAGTTACACAGTGGCATTTTTTTACCCAACTTTTTGCAATCTGAGGCACGCTTGTCATAAGCTGAGTTGCAGCAGTATTCCCCATCTAGGCACCAGGACGCCATGCTACAGGAAATACAAGTGTCGGAGTCTGTTGACGTGATCAAATAACTGGAATTCAGATTGTTAAAACATAATCTTCTAACTCTTAAAATTTCCTTTCAGAGAGACACATCTCAATTCAAAGGCAGCTTGCTGATCTAGAGAAGTTAGCTTTCGTAACTGAAGGGGATTTTGACTCTGCCAGTTCGTTGAACTCAGATAATCTTGATGCAGGTACTTCCATATTTGGAGGGGTTTGTCTCCCTTAATTTCTGATTTATATCAGAATTTCAACTCATGAAAAATTGCTGAAAATAGACTTGTTTATTGCCATTGAACTAGAGCAGTAATAAATAAAATGTTTTCATTCAGGAAATTGGTAGCCTTCTACATGCACAGGTGTTATGGGAATAAGTTGTTCATTGCTCCTCGAGGAAATTATAATTTCATGATATATAAGTGCTGTCCATTCTATAAGTTAGGAATTGCATTTGGCTATGAGTAACGGAAATCCCAAGAAACCGTGCCTTACGTAATAGAAAAGCTTATATTATGTCATGTAAAAGAAGTCCCACGGTGGGGAATTTTTAGGGCTGGTGCAAGAGTTCCTCATTGCTGTCACTGCCTCAAGCTCCTCTCTTTCTGCTTCGCCATCCTTAGTGCTTGAATTCTGTCCTCAGTATCACTTCATGGGTTTTTGAAGTAGGCAGAACATATTGAAAAATTAATTTTGCCTATACCTGCAGTGTGCTATATGGATTTAAAAAATAAGTCACTGATGATTTCTGTATATTTTTATTGCTTTAAACCTGAATTTGAAATTTTAGTTTTTTTGTCCCTATCAAAGTTTATATTTGAGATCTGTTACATCTCTAATTAAATAAGACTTGTATTTTTTTATGTTCCATATCTTTTCATTAATAAAGAAGGAAGAATTTAACAAATTCTCAAATAGGATACAGCAGGTTCTAACTATGCTCCCTGTCCCAGAATGGCAGTTATTTTGGATCCCATGTACTCCTTCCACTCCTCCCGCTTTTCTGACTCCACCTGTTAACTGTTTTTGTCCTACCTCTCTGGGAGTGTGACAAGTGCTGGCCCTGATTCTCTCCCTGGCAGGCATTTTGGCTGGAGGGATATCATGTAGTTCATCACTTTCTCATTCTCTCTGTTCCCAAGGGCAACAAGGATATCAGCCACAGAGAGGAGAGTTTTAGGGTAAAAAATCAATCACTGACCATGTGCTAATACAGTTATTGTTAACTACCTGGTGAGGCAGAGATGACTTCTCCCTAACGTTAACATAGACATTATCTAAGAAGTGTGTGTGTTGTGTGGAGGGAGTCCCCTATGACTTCTTTTGTAGCTAAGTCAAGGTGTTAGTAGCTAGTATATTCTGTGCTTTATTGGTTTTTTGTTTTGTTTTGTTTTGTTTGTTTTTTGTTTTTTTTGGCCAGGAAACAAACAGTCTTGTCCATTGTGCCCTAAGGAAAAATTCAGAGCTTGTAATAGCCATAAGCTTCGTCGTCACCTTCAAAATTTACACTGGAAAGTCTCGGTTGAATTTGAAGGTTAGTAGTTTTATGCTTGCTAAACATAAATGAAATTCAAGATTCAGTACCAGTTTTGGAATTTTATTGTGAACATAATCAAATATTTTCCATTTAAAATTTCTGAGGGATTTAATGACCCTCTTTTAACGTGTTTATTAATAAAAGGCCATGTAGCTCTCTGGCAACAAGATGTATGTTGCAAGTGTAGTTTAGTTTAGCAAACATTTATTAAGCATCTGTTCTACACTGGGTACTTTGCTTGGCCCTGGGGGGTCCCCATAACTTGTTGAACGACTACCATTTGACACATTCTTTGGAAGGTATAATGATTGTAAAACGAAATAAAATATGTAAGTATTGGAAAAGAGAAGACAATATCTTTTTTCTGCTGATAGCTTAAAAAAACTAGAGTTAATTAGAGTGTGTAGAATGGTAGTGGGATATAAGATAAATATTTGAAATCATTGCCTTTCTCTACTCTAGATAAATGGAAATTAGGAAAAAGATACCAATTGTGATAATGACAAAAATGACATAATTTGGGGGACTAAATTTAACAAGAGGGCTCATATAAAGAATAAAGTTGAAGGACAAAAAAATGAGATCTTAGGGGTGCCTGGGTGGTTCAGTTGGTTAAGCGTCTGGCTCTTGGTTTTGGCTCAGGTCATGATCTCACAGTTCGTTGATTTGAGCCCCACATCAGGCTCTGCACTGACAGTGCGGAGTCTGCTTGGGATTCTCTCTCTCTGCCCCACCCCCCCTTGTTCTGTAAAATAAATAAACATTTTTAAAAATTGAGGTTTTATCAAGTTAAAAGATTTCCTAGATATAATGAATTATTATTAGATTTTGGAGTGAATTATGTGAATTATACCATTTTTGGAAAGAGATCTGGCAAGATTTTTAAAATTTAAAATGTATATATCTCCCAGGCACTCCCTCCTTTGGGAGTAAAAGAATCAATAGGCAAGAATAGATATACAAGAATATTTATTGCAGCTTGTACTTAGTGACAAAAACTTGAAACTAAAATAAAAGGAATGGTTGAATACATTATGGTACATAAGTGCCATGACATATTATGCAGGCATTGTAAAAAGTATGTGTTAGATGAGTACTAGCTTACTTGGAAGGATTTCCATAATAAACAGCAATTGAATACAATATATATGGAAGATTTTATGATACTGCATTTGGATAAAAACCAAAAATACCTCCCCCCCAAAGCCCTAAATATCAGTCTTAAGCATATGTATATTTACATTTGAATATGATTTTGTGAGTATAGGTGTTATTAAGTGTGGTTATCTGGAGTTTGAACCAAACCGGATGAAATAGCCAGTATGAGACACCCAGAAAAGAAGCCAGAACTATTTTCTTAGTGGAACTGGTACAAGGTTCTCACTGGTTCCTTAGGGAAGAAGGAATTAGAGACTTAATTTAGAAGCCATCCTGTCTTTTATGTTTAATTATACATAAGAATGTGTAGTAAATCATGTTGACTTTTTATCAAAAAAGAGAAATGTCTCATTTTAATTAAAAAGGTCTCTTTTGTATTCTTTATTTAAGCCATTGTTTAATCATTAGGTTTAGTCTTCCTCCTTCAAGTTATTCTGGTAAATGGCTCGTGATATTTCTTTACTCTCTTAAGTACATTAAGTTGGGTTTTTTCACATGGTGATCTGGTAGATGGCGAGTGTCATAGTTTTTGTCCTAGCAAGCAGGTCTCAAAGTAGTTGACAAATATGTTTAAGGTAGAAGCATCAAGACCTCTCAAAGGGATAGAAGTGAGATGTGAGGGAGAAAAAAGCCAAGAATGGCGGTGGTCCAGAGCCGGTTCTGGTGGTCCAGAGCCGATGGCCAAGAAAGAATTCTTGAAGACGTCTTTGGTATAAAAAGGTGATTTTATTAAAGCATGAGGACAGGACATGTGGGCAGGAAGAGCTGTACTATAAGTGTGGGGGGTAACTAGTTTACGGAGGGGGTGGGGAGATAGAATCAAGGGGGAATTTCCAAAGAGACTTTCACATGCTAAAGGCTTATTGGAGGCCTAGCTGTAGTTAAGCTAAAGTTGTTTTTCCCTCCAGCAAGACATTAAGACTGTAGAGAGTTCCTATACTCTGGTTTATTGATGGGATTGCCTTTTTCTAGTAAACTGGTGGAGACTTAATCAGTTTGACCATTTGTTTTTTGGGTAGCCAGGAGTGTCCAAGGAATATCATACAGGTGTGGGGGGGGGGGGGAGGTGCTTTTAGCCTCACTTTGCCCTCAGCTCTCCCCATCCTCTCTCATCATTAGGACCAGGTACTGGGGAAGAAGGCCAAGACCGCAGATTTAGGCATGCAAAGGTTTAGATGCATCTGCTGGAGATGTCAGTAGCCTGTCCAGATATGAATCTCGGGTTTGGGGGAAAGGTCTGGGCTAGAGATACAAGTTTGGGAATTGTCAGACTACAAATAGTATTTAAAGCTATATGACTGGATGGGATAACCATAGGAGTACATATCAGTGGAAAAAAAGAAGTTGCTGAGTCCGGAAATACTTCCGTATGTACAAGTAAGAGAAACAATTAGATGTAAGGAATGAGAAGAAAGGAGTTGGAGATCACTTAAAGTTAGGAGCAACTGGAAGGCATTATCATTCATTTAAAAAGTGGAAAAGAGACCTGGTTCAAGGGGAAATGATATATTTATAGTCCATGACAGTAGATTTTGAAATGCTGACCTGATAACCCAGGCATACATCCTCAATAGGCAATTAGAAATAGAGATCTGGCCTTCAGTAAGGAGTTAGTAACTACAGCTAGAATTTGGAATTCCTTCCCCCAGTGGAGATAGTTGCAGTCATAAAAGGCATTAAAATTACCAAGGAAATGAGGGAAAACAGTCATGTAGCAGAGCAAGCCTACAGAAAGTCTGCGTTTTAGAGTATAACAGAGGGAAGAGGAGCTGTGAAGAAGATTAAGAAGGGTGGGAGAGAACTAAGTGCCATATCATCAATGGAAGAAGAGGCTATGTAATGGTAAATGTAGCATGAGGCAAAGAAGATGAGGCCTAAGAAAAGTCAACATGACAGAGAATAGATGAGAAAATTGAGTCCCAAAGAAGCTAACTAACCAAGACAATGCACGGTCTTGGCAGAACCAGAATTCAAACCTGGATCTCATATATTTGCTTTTATGCTATATCTTATATAACAAATATCTAAAACTAACAGTCTCATTCAAATAAATTACAATATTATAAATACAAGAAGAATTCCAGTTATTCTTATAAAATTTGCTAATAATTTTTAATGATAATGGACTATTTAGTGAACAGTGATATGACAACCAGCCATTCTTCACTTTAGGTTACAGGATGTGCATCTGTCACTTACCTTGTCGACCAGTGAAACCAAACATTATTGGAGAACAGGTAATCAGATGTTAGATTTATTTTTAAATTTTGCCCTCTTTAAAGAAAGCACAATTTTTACTTGCTCTAAGGCTATGGGCATATTTGGCAATGAGGTTTACTTTAAGATTTTGTATCTGAGTGCTTTCAGATTATCCTAGCAGGAAAAATATGAACTATATGGAAAAAAGAGTTGCTGTATTGAACTTTTCATTTTATAATTTTAAATTTTAGTCAGAGAAACTGTTTTCTTATGTTCAAAAGGGAAATTGACCTATTTACTAATTTTGGAATGGAGAATTTAAATAAAAAGTAAATTTTTTCTTTTGTAATAAATTTTGATTCTGGAATAAAAGCCTTCAATTTCTGTGACTTAGTAAGTATCTTTGTGTCAATTCATATTTATCTTCTCTATACTTTTAATTTGTCAAAGGACAGTATCAAGAATCTTTCTGAAATCTTAATAATTCTTTAAAAAGTACATGTGTTCATTTTTAGCACAGATGTGAATTTTGGGGAATACAAATTACATAATATTTTTTAGTGCTGCTATCTTGAGTGAATACTAGCTTAATGAGGCCTCGTTATTAATTTTTTTTCATGTCACTAAAAAGAGTAAAGTGCTGGGGAGAAAAAACCCAAAAATTTCTTACATAGTAATTAGGACAATGCTTGGCCCATCGGCCTTATCCAGGACATTTTGAATACGATAACCACAGTACCATAAGGAACTCTGCAGTGTTCTCAACTTGCTGTTTGATCTCAAGTAAATAGGATCTAAGATCTTAGAAGATCTAAGAGTAAAAGTCATCAAAACTAGGAAAAAGCCAGTGGAGTAGTCTTTTTATTCTCAACTAAATTTTAAAGAAATTCTCAAGTGAGAATTTTTTACTTGGACAAATAGACTTTTAAAAAAAAGTCTTTTTTTAAGATTTAAATAATCTCTATACCCAACGTGGGGCTCGAACTCACAACCCTGAGATTAAGAGTCGCACATTCCACCAACTGAGCCAGCCAAGTGCCCCAAGACTTATTATGTCTCTAACATTTTGTGATGTGCTGAAACTAACTGAAATTTCTAGAAATATTGAAAGCTGATTGTTAAATATGGCCATTATTAAAAATTAAATTGTATAAACCTTAAGGTGAATATATTACAAAGATAATAATATTCAAATCTCATCACTTCCTAATTATTTTACTACATTTTTGTATTATCCACCTGGTAGCCATGTTTTCTAGTATGATATTATCTATCTCTTCCCAAATTCACATTTAGTGATAGCATATGAGTAGCTTGAAATCTGCAACAATTATAGTTTGAAATTGGCCATGATAGAGTATATATGCCACAGAAAGCAGAAAACACTATAAGTCAGGGCTTTATTTTCCTGGAGAACAACTGTTAAACATCTACCAGCACAGCACTGCTAATGTTATACCATTTGTAAGTGCTACTTATAGAAAATAGGGTACAGTTATTTGCTGATTAGAATGAATGAACAAAACAAATTAGTGGTCTATTATAAAGTAAGTAAAAATCATATGTAAATATAGATAAGGAAATAAAGATCCCTTCAAAGTCCCATGGCAATATTAATACTCTCTTCTCTACCATTAAACCCAAGATATGCTAACATACTTAAATTTGCAATCTTAAATAAACTTCTGTTTCATTGTTTTAGTAACTTACCTGTATATTTAAATTAAATACTCTGTTTGATAGATATCCAGTAAAATGGGCGCCCATTATCATTGTATCATTTGTTCAGCAACAATCACCAGAAGGACTGATATGCTGGGACATGTTAGGCGACATGTGAATAAAGGAGAGACGAAATCCAGGTATATTGCTGGTAAGTTGAGCAATATATTAATAGGTAAATTCTTAAATAATGGTCTAGTTATTATTTTCAGACATCAAGTAGATAAAATATAGTGACTTCACCATTTAATTGACTACTAATCCATGACTTCAGGTTTCTTTTCTTTCTGTGAGGCTCCTCATAACATTTAACTGATTGATGCCAAAGTAAATATAGGTATCTTAATGAAAGATTATAGATAACTATGTTATACTTACTGTTGAAAAACACTGGAAAAAGGAAATATAGTGATATAAAGATCATTTATTATCCTGAAGTGCTATCAGGTTATTAATAGGTTATTATTACTGAGGCAGCCCTTCTCAAAATTAAGATTAATTAAGACATCATGCCCTATGGCATCCATTGTATGTAATGAATTAACTTCTCTCCTACACATCTAAAATGGTACTATGTACCTTTTAAGAATTGAAAAAAATAATTTTCTGTAGAGCTTAATTTTCTAATAGAATCTGGTTTGAGAAAGGCTGATCGTGTGAAATATGTCACATGCCACTTAGGTAGGCGTAGAATATATAATGCAACACTAGGAAAGGTTACGATGATTTGGCACTGTAAAAAAAGAAATATGGGGGCGGCTGGGTTGCTCAGTCAGTTGAGCATCTGTCTCTTGATTTTGGCTCAGGTCGTGATCCCAGGGTTGCAGGAGCAAGCCCAGGGTTAGTCTCTTTGCTGAGTATGTAGCCTCCTTAAGATTCTCTCTCTCTCTCTCTCTCTCTCTCTCTCTCTCTCTCTCTCTCTCTGTTTCTCTCTCTCTCTTCCTCTGCACTCTGCTGCTCTCCACTGCTAGTGCTTTCTCTGTCTCTAAAAAAAAAAAAAAAAAAAAAAAAAAGAAGGAAAGAGATATAGTTGCCATGTAGTTAACATTCTGATCATAATATTATCAAGAAATCCAAACATAAAGAATCTCGGTTATTTTTCCCCACACATGATATGTATGTCTCATTTCTTAAATATTTAAAATATACACACACAAATATATCAGTATTTCATTTGGGTTTATAGCTAAATGATTCTAATGTATACTAAATGTAGAATCTTTTTTTTTCTGTTACTTTATACCCATTTGAATGTAATTTGTGATTTAAAATTACAATCATAAGAAAGTGTTCTGAAGGGGCACCTGGGTGGCTCAGTTAAGCGTCTGACTTTGGCTCAGGTCATGATCTCACGGGTTTGAGCCCCACATTGGGCTCTGTGCTGACAGCTAAGAGCCTGGAGCCTGTTTCCCATTCTGTGTCTTCTCCTCTCTCTGTCCCTCCCCTGCTTGTGCTCTGTGTGTATCTCTCTCTCAAAAATAAATAAACATTAAAAAAAAAGTTCTGAAATCTAGCATGCTCAGGAAGTATAGTGATTCTTAGTCATGCATGATAGCTAATGGAATGAAACCATACAGAGATACTAATTTTATAACAGTTATACCACAGTAAGATATGTTTAACAGCCAACCTATGTAAATGCAGCATAGTAGTTTGATGAATAATAAAGGTATTTTAGAATTTTTATAATGGTTTTATGTTAGGTTAATTGTTCTTAACTAGGTTTCATAATATAGATGTATTATGTTCTAGGCAGATAAGATTTTAACTTAAACTTTAATTGCCCCAATACTTAATTGAATGCTACTCTTTCCTACAGACAGTACTGAACAGATAGATCAGTTTAGGGTTTTTCTTCTTTGATATCTGCCCGGTTGATTACATTAACAAAGTATTATAAAGGAAAGTTATTTCTTTTAATGTATGTTGTTTTGGATACTTAGAATTATTTTGTATTTCACTGGAAATCTTTGTTTTTCATCTTAGCTTCTGCTGCTAAACCACCTAATGAAATTTTGAAAGAGGCAGACACAGATGTACAAGTTTGTCCTAACTATTCTATACCTCAAAAAACAGATTCCTATTTTAATCCCAAAATGAAACTAAATCGGTAAGATGAATTGAAAAAAGGGTTATGGGATGTTTCAAATGATTACAAATGTGACCCTCTTTTTATGTTCTAATATATTGAAATTAAAACTGGGTACAGAATGAAAATCATCTGTTTTAGTATTTTTCAGAATGATTGTTTTCTTTTTTTCCTACCAAACTAATTTCTTTCTCAGTAAAATAGGCCTGCCTTTATATAATTAATGAACAGGCTGGTGCTTTAGTGGGCAAGTTTTATTTATGAAACCATTATTCATGGTGAATGCTTGTTTATAGAACCCAGTTAGATTGATAGTTTAATTTCACACATGTTTAGTTCTTGTACTACTAGGTAAAGAATATATTACTACGTCTTCTTTCAAAATAGTTTGTATAGTAAATAGGAACCCTAATTCTTACTATTCTTAAATAAAATCTAGAGTGATGAAGCCATGATTATTTCAGATTATTATACTTTTTTCTAGACAGCTAATATTTTGTACATTGGCTGCTTTGGCCAAGGAACGAAAACCTTTGGAATGTCTAGATGCCTTTGGAGCCACTGGTAAGTAATGAAGCTTTTTTTGGATCCCACTTTAATTATCAGATTTATGCAGTATCTTTTCTTGGAAAATTTATATGTATTGTATCTAGCAGAATATTTTTACATAAAAAGTAAAGACCCAAGGTAAATATTTTTATTGTGGAAAAATTTCAAATGTATACAAAAGTAGAGTATAATAAATGAGTCCCTGTGTATCTGTCACTCACTTCAAAAATTATCAACTTATGCTTGTTCGTGTATATGTATCTCATGCACTTACCCTTATACCTCCTCCACCATCCTTCATCCCTATTACTTTGAAACAGATTACAAATATGTCATTTTATCTGTAAATATTTCAGTTGGATCTCTAAAAGATAAGGACTTTACAAAAATAAAACCTTGATACCATTATCACACATTGATATCATCAAATGTTTAGCTATGCTAAACATAGCTAGAGCTAGGCTCTCACAGTTTCTTAAAAAATCAAGTAGGAATTCAGATGAAGACCATGCATTTTCATTGTTTGAGATATCTAAGTGTCTTTTTGCTCTGTATTCATTTCCATCATTTTGTTTGCGTGTGTGATGATTATTTGTTGACATACAGCTTGTCTATATGTCTATTGTCTTTTCCAGAGTCTAGATTTTTGCTGATGGTATCTTCATACCTCATAAAACCTATTTCTTTATCTCTAGTATTTCTGTATATTGGTAGTTATCTCCAGTATTTCTGTATATTGGTAGTTGAATCTTCAGGTTTGATCAGATTCAAATAGGATTTTTTGTTTTTTCAAGAATACTTGTTTACTGCAATTAGGAAGTATTTGATGTTTGGTTGTCTCTCTTTTTTTGTGATGTGATAAATTGCCTAGTCATTAGGCAGCGGGGTAAGGTGAAATTTTAAAGACTGAGAACATTTTCCTAAAAGAACTTAACAGTAAAGAAAAGATCATGGAAGAGTAGAAAATTTCTAAGAAGCCACCTGCACCTAATCCAAGTCTTTCTTTTTAAAGGTTAGAGGAGTATATTCTTGGGAAGTTTGTAATAAAAGGATGAAAGCGTGAGTTAGCTCTCCTTTTCAAGTTCCTCTTCACAGGGAAAAGTAGTGGTTAAAAGCAATTTAATATCTTGCATAATCTGATCCCAACCTTTTCCAAATTTAGTTTTCAGCATTTTCCCTTGTATATAACCCTTTACTTTTTTCTTTTTCTTTTTTTTTTTTTTCCTTTCTTTTCTTTTCTTTTCTTTTTTTTTTTTTTTTTTTTTTTACATTTTATCTATTTCACTCATCCCCTTACCCAGCTCCCTTCTGGTGACTACCAATTTGTTCTCTGTATTTAAGAGTCTGTTGTTTTGTTTGTCTCTTTTTTTCCCTTTGTTTGTTTTGTTTCTTAAATTCCACGTATGAGTGAAATCTTGGTATTTATCTTTGCCTGTCTGTTTCACTTAGCATTATACTCTCTAAGTCCATCTGTGTTGTTGCAGATGGCAATATTTCATTCTTTTTTATGGTTGAAAGGTATTCCATTGTATATATACCCCATTTTTATTCTATCAGTGGATACTTGGGTTGCTTTTATATCTTAACTATTATAAAAAATGCCACAGTAAACATAGGGATGCATGCATATATTTTTTTGAATGTGTTTACATTTTCTTTGGGTAAATAGTCAGTAGTGGAATTACTGGCTCATGTGGTAATTCTGTTATTTTTTTGAAGAATTTCCATACTGTTTCCCACAGTGACTGCAGCAATTTACATTTCCACTCACAGTGCATGAGGGTTTCTTTTTCTCTGCACCCTCACCAACACTTATCTTGATTTTTTTGATTCTAGCCATTCTTACAGGTGTAAGGGTGATATTTCATTTTTATTTGCCTTTTACTCACGATTAGTGATGTTGAGCATGTTTTGATGTGTCTCTTGGCCATTTGTGTGTCTTCTATGGACTCTTGACCACCTTCACCCAATTCTTCCACCCTCTGCCCCCAACTCTGGCAACCACAAATCTAATCTCTGTTTCTATGGGTTTGGTATTTTTAGATTCCACATATAAGTGAAATCATACAATGTTTGTTTTTCTCTCTTTCACTTAACATAGCGCCCCCACAGTTCATCCATGGTGTCACAAAAGACAAGATTTCCTTCTTTTTTATGGCCAAATAGTATTTTATTGTGAGTGTATATGTGTGTGTGTATATCACATTTTCTTTATCCATCAATGGACACAGGTTGTTTCCATGTCTTGGCTATTGTAAATAATGCTGAAATGAACTACTCTTTTTTTCACCTGAAATCATTAAAGCTAATGTTTGGGGAAGATCTTTTCAGTCGTTTCTTTTAATGTTCCTTTGTAAATTTATATCTGTTCATAGCAGTTAGTCTGCATGCTTCCCCATCTCTAAAATGTGAATATCAGAACTTATTTCACAAGCTTGTTACAAGAATATGAAAATTTTTGTAAAGACCATAGTGCATAGTAGATGTTAAATATTTACATTTATGAGGCACATGTATGGAAAAGCTGGTCTATACTTTTAGTACATGGGGGTTTTCTAATCCACAGTGGCTGGGCCCGTGTCACCATCTCCTTTGTAATGAATGTCCCCTCTGACTCTAATCCAGTAGGTATAGAGAGCCTATGAGAAGAGGCTTTCTTGGTCTGAATTCTTGATCTTTGCTTACATATACAAAGTTGTTCTCTTCAATTCACAGTGATGCTATTGTGCAGTTTTGGAAAAATATTGGTCCAGTAAAGTTGTTTTCATATTTTGGTGCATTAGATAAACTTTAGCAGTGGGAGGAGTTCCAACTTCCCACCCACCAAGCAGAGTTAACTCCACTCTTACTCACATTGTATGTTGGCTTTCTCTGTAAGATTTAGTTTGAAAAAAGCATTCCATTATAAGAAATTTTTAAAAAGAAAACCTATTCCCCATAATAAAGAACAAACAAAAATTTTATTTGAATCTGGATTATAGAAAAGTTTTGGAAGAATTATTAATGGAAATCTGCTCAACACATTTTTTGTGTGTGGTCACTTTTCTTCAGAGGCTTTGTAGTGAGTAAGTAGAAAAAGTTATGTATGAAAATACTAAGATTTTGAAACATGTGTTTTTGTTTTTATAAAAGAGTATATACTTTATTATTATATAGTGTTTTTATTCTTTAATTAATTTAAAAAATTCATTTTCTGGGGCGCCCGGGTGGCTCATTCAGTTAAGCATCTGACTTCAACTCGGGTCATGATCTCATGGTTTGTGGGTTCGAGCCCCGTGTTGGGTTCTGTGCTAATAGCTCAGAGCCTGGAGCCTGCTTTGGATTCTGTGTGTCCCTTTCTCTCTGCCCCTCCCCCACTCGCACTCTGTCTCTCTCTCTCTCTCTCTCAAAAATGAATAAATGTTAAAAAAAATTTTTTTTTAATTCATTTTCCTTCAAATTTTTCCTAAGGGATAATGGGATTACAATGGGCAAAACATCTCGGAAATGCAGTTAAGGTTACAATTAATGACTTGAATGAGAACTCTGTGACACTGATTCAGGAAAATTGCCATTTAAACAAGTTGAAAGTGGTGGTAGACAGTAAGGAAAAGGAAGAGAGTGATGATATTCTTGAAGAAGGAGAAGAAAATCTTGGTAACATTAAGGTGACCAAAATGGATGCCAATGTACTAATGCATTTGAGATCCTTTGATTTCATGTAAGTGAAAAACTTTGCTGTGTCACTTTCTAAACTGGCCTGGATTGGGGGGGGGGGGGGCGGGTGTTGGAGGGGTTAAAAATTAAGATGGTTGTTGAATTAATACAGTTTTTTACCATTGGCCTAAGGAAAGCAGTAGGAACATTTTCTAGCATTTGAAATAAAATTCCTAAGCATGACAATTTTTCTCTAAAACTGATTGATTTTTATATGTCTAACATATCATATGGTCATTTTCTTACATAATTTAAAAACAGAATTATATGTTTAAGATAGATTTGTAAAATACTTTTGAATCCATGGAATTTTATCATTAGACATAATGACAATGGTACCATTTTGATTACTAGTATGATTTTAAATATGTCTGTATTCTTTCTGATTTTAGACACCTAGACCCTTTTGGAACATCGGTGAACTATCTAGATTCTGCATTCAGAAATATAAGAAACCTTGGCATAGTGTCTGTGACTTCTACAGATATCAGTTCTTTATATGCCAAGGCACAACATGTTGCCCGGCGTCACTATGGCTGTAATATTGTCCGAACTGAGTATTACAAGGAACTAGCAGCCAGAATTGTTGTAGCTGCAGTGGCAAGGTACCAGACTGACAGCAATGTGCCTAGTATGTTTGGCTGTGTGATAGAGCTATTATTACAAAAAGTGCCAGTTGCATTTTTCAAAAAATTCACAGGGTACAAATTCTGTATTCGTGTCTGTGATCTTGATTTGTTTGGTAATCTTATGTCGTATCTGTTACAATTCGATTTAAAAACTTTTGTGTCTAGAATAGTTTACTCTCCAATTAAAAATTGTATTAAAGTAAGTAGTAATAAAGAAGAGATAAGAATGAAAGTTAACTTCAAATCAGTTATTTTAATAACGTAGGGTAGGTGGGGATACCACCGTGAAAAGAAAAAGCAAAGGTTGTTTTTAGATTTAGAAAAAATCACTGTTTTATGTCCATTTCATCTCTTTACATAGTTTGAATAAAATGATGGCTTATATGGGCGCCTGGGTGGCTCATTTGACAAAGCATGTAACTCATGATCTTGAGGTCATGGATTCAAGCCCCACATTGGGTGTAGAGATTACTAAAAAAATAATAATAATAAACATAAATAAATTTTAGAAATGATGGCTTATATACTTGATTCTGCAAAGTGATCTCACCCACAAAACAAAGTTCTTTTTTCATCAGGATTTCTAAAGAAAGCAAGGAAGATTTCTTTGAGCACCAGTTTTATTCAAAAAATTATGCTAGAAGAAGAATATAACAATATAATATAAATTGACACTGAGAACATAGCTAATGCATGATCAGCCAGCTTGTTCACTAGCCTCAACACTAGCTTTCACAGCAGTTAAATTGAAATTCCTACCTTAGCATAATACAGATTATTAAACTTCATAGACCTTTGGAGTTATTCCTAATTAGCTGAAAACTCTGATACTCAGTTTGTATACCTACCAAGGACCTAGTATATGTGCTTAAAAATGTTTATAATGTAACATCAACAAGTTGAAATTAATACATATGAAATAAGTTTAGTACATATAATTGCAAAGGGAAAACTACATAAATGATGTATCAGTTAGAATTTAACCCAAAAGTCTATAAAGTTAACAGTGTTAGAAACTTTGCCTATTCATTTTTCACTTAACATTCAGCATCTGGTATACTATCCTGCAGGTAGTACTCAATCATATTATTTAGAAGAAGCTTTTATAGAAAAAAAAATAGATAAAAAGAAAGGGTGGTGGTGATGACAAGAAACAAATTGACACTGAAAATCAGAGAACGTAGTCTTTTTTTTTTTAGATGTTTATTTTTGGGAGAGCATGAGCAGGGGAGGGGCAGAAAGAGGGGGACAGAGGATCCTAAGTGGGCTGCTAACAGCACAGAGCCCAGTGTGGGACTCAAACTCACAAATGGTGAGATCATGACCTGAGCTGAAGTCAGACGCTTAACCAACTGAGCCACCCAGGCACCCTGAGAATCTAGTCTTATTGACTAGTCTTATTGACTTATTTCCATAATGGAAAATGTCTAGTCACTAAAGATTCTGTCAAGCATCCTTTATTTCCTGTGTTTCAATTTGTGTAAAGGTTATACTAATGATCTTTTAAAAACACTGCCACTAAGAATTGAATTTTCCGTATTTTCCCATAATCCATCCATAGTTTACTGTCCAATTAATATTGTCAATATAAAAATGCCAAAGAAACATGATGAGCCCCCAAAATAACTTAAAAATTTTTTGCAGAGCTGCAGCCCGATGTAACAAAGGCATTGAAGTACTGTTTGCAGTGGCTTTGGAACATTTTGTGTTGGTTGTTGTGCGAGTTTTGAGGGGGCCTACTTCTGCAGATGAAACAGCCAAGAAGATTCAGTACCTGATCCATTGTCAGTGGTGTGAAGAGAGAATTTTTCAGAAGGATGGTAATATGGTAGAAGGTAAATTCAAGCTTCTCTTGACTGTATATCGTGTTTATATACAAGCCTCCAATGAATAAGTCTTTATCACATCCCTAATTATACATGTTGTTGTCCTTTGATTTTAAAGATTACAGTGCTAACTTTATTTCCTATACTGGATTTCCTTTCATCAACAGACAAGACATGCGTGTGAGTTTATTAAAGTTATTTACTCATGCTGTATTCAATTTATGCTCTCTAGCCCTGCCCTCTGTTGAAACATCTAGAAATAACTTAGATTCCACTGTCACTAATTTTAGGAACATAAGTCAGATTACCTCTTTGTCTGGGTGTTTCAAATCATTAATTTTATAAGAATAATTATCATGTTTCTGGCTGAATACAAAAACCATCAGTTATAAAATTCATTCAGTAAACACATTTACTGAGACTCTACTATATGCCAGGCATGGGGATCAAAGAAAAAGATGAGGCTTATGCTGTTTCTATTTTACTTTTCTGGGACATAGAAACAGTTGCCCATTATTTTCTGTTAGAGTCTTCACATTTTTTAAGAACTCTTTAGATATTAGAGTGTAACCCCAGTGATACGAGTTGCAAATATTTTTTCTCATTTTATCACTTCTGTTGGCATCTATTTTTTAGTGTTATTTTGATTGCATTAAAGAGGATAGATATCATTGTGGTTTTCAAGGTTCCTAATAACTTAGTATGCTTTTCATTTGCACAAGTACTTTTGCTACAGTGTTAATTGATAGTGAGAATGGAAGGCATCCCGTCATTGTTCCTTTAGTTCTCTGTGGTGCTTTCTGATTCAAGCATGAGATACCTATCATTTATCATGTCAAGAAAATATCCTTCATTTCCAGTTTTACTGTATTTTAGCAAGATGTTGAATTTTGTCATGTATGTCAGCATCTGTGGAGATGATTGTGTGGTATTTCTCCTTAGGTCTACTGATTTGAGTAATCATAGTAAAATTTCCCAATATTGAACAATTCTGACTTTCTAAAATAAACTACTCTGCCAGGAAGTATTTTCTTAAGATGGATTCTGTTTGCAGGGCACTTGGGTGGCTCAGTCGGTTAAGCGTTGGGCTCTGCACTGACAGCATGGGACCTGCTGTAGGATCGCTGTCTCCCTCTCTTGCTGCCCCTCCTCTGCTCTCACTCTCTCTCAAGAGCTAATATATAAACAAGAAAAAAAAAGATGGATTCTATTTGCTAATTTTTTTTAAGTTTTTAAATTTATTTTGAGAGAGAGGGTGAGAGAGTGCAGGGGAGGGAGAGAGAGAATACCAAGAGGCTCCATGCTGTCAGTGCAGAGCCCCATGTAGGGCTAGAACTCACGAACTGTGAGATCATAACCTGAGCTGAGATCAAGAGTTGGATGCTTAACCGACTGAGCCACCCAGGGCTCCCAATTTGCTAATTTTTAAAATTTTGTTTTAATATTCATAAATGAGATGGTATATAGTTTTCCTTTTTAGTAGTAATTTTGGTTGGGCTTTGGAGTCTGTTTAAAAGGAATTTGGAACTTTGCCCTGTTTTTCAGTGGTTGGGAACAGTTTTAGCTTTAGCTTTTCGAAATTATTTACATAGAGTTGAGCCAAGTGGTATTCATTGGTTCCTTTTAATTTTCTTGGTTTCTGTGGTTATATTCTTGTTTTTTTTTTATTTTTAGTAGCTGTCCTTTGCTTATGCTTTTGAACTTTTATCTACAGTAGTTGTTTTTTTAATCAAACATTTTAAAGGATTTTTGACTTAATAATTTACTGTAAAGAAATTGTATTTATTTTTGCATCTTGCTTGCAATCATACAGACCTTGCAGAGTGTAAATGAGTCTTTCAAAGAAGTCAGTTCACTCAGAATTTTCTATAATTTTATCAACTTGTAATACATTGTTTCAAAAGTCAACTAGTTTCATAAGTCTTAATAAAATAATGACCCCTGCCATACTCCCTAAAGTTACCAGCTAAAATATCAGAGCTATTTCTTCTAATGTTTACATCCCTATTTCTAAATGGCATGTTTATAGTACCTATAACTTCTTTCCATGGAAGAATATTCAGCTTCTTAAACCAACCTAGTCACATGCATGTACCTCCCTTCTCCAGTGTTGGCTAAATCAGTATTCAGTGTTTATATTTTTATAAATATAAAACTATTGTTTACAAGTTGTATTAGTTATCTGTTGCTATGTAACAAATTAGTCCAACATTTAGTGGCTTAAAACAACATTTATTGTCTCATAGTTTCTCTGAGTTAAGAATCTGGGCATGGCTTAGCTGGGTCCACTAGCTCAGGGTCTCCAGGCTGCAATTAAGGTGTTTGCCAAGGCTGCAATCAAAGCCTGACTGGGTTAGGATCTGCCTACAAGCTTATTCACATAGTTACTCCCTGGATTCAGATCCTTGTAAGTTGTTAGACTGAAGACCTCAGCACCTTGCTTGCTGCTCAGTGACTTCCCCAGTTCCTAATCATACATTCCTCTTTATCTAGTTTCTCATGGCAGCTTGCTTCATCAGAATGATCCAGCAAGAACCAGAGAGAGTGTGAGAAAAAGCAAGAGAGAAGTCATGATATTTTGTAACCTAGTCTAATAATATCCATCATTTTGCCATATTTTAGTAATTAGAAATGAGCTCTAGATGTAGTGATCTCACACTTAAGAAGGGGAACTACACAAGGGTATGAAAACCAGGAGACAAGGTCATTTGCTATCTTAGAAGTCTTTTCCAACACAGATGAACCAGTTAATATGCTGTAATAATGTTCCCTTTTGTAAATGCAACTCTTGGATAACTCTGGAATTAATCATTAGCTGTTTTTGTTCCTTTTTTTGTGTATGTGCACCTTTCATAATCCATTCCTAAACCCTTTGCTACAGTTTCACAGCTTCTTCCTGTGTGGGTAGGTGCATCAGGCTATCTTCAGTCCCAGTGTCACCTCCCTGGAGACAGTGCTCCCACTCTCCTCTGGGTGCTTTGTTTTGCAAGTCCGCTGAAAGGTGTCGTCCTGGGGCTTCCTTTTAACCAGCGTCTCGGAGATGTTCTTTGGCTTTCTCCTTCTGATGAGTCTCCTGTATCTTGGCTCTTGTGTATTTTTCCACTATCCTTGTTTATTTTCTCATTTTGAATGAACACTTTGTAGCTTCCTGAGAAGAATCACGTGGCCAAGTATAGAATTGTAGGTTATAAATTGTTTTTCTTCAGAATGCGTGAGGTATTATTGTATTCATTGTCTTCTAGCCTCCAATATTGAGAAGTCTGCTATTGTTCTTATATCTAGTCCTTTGTGTGTTTTTCTCTGTGAATGCTCTTAAAACATCCTTTGTTTACCCAGTATTCTAAAATAATTTTGTAATATGTGTATTAATTCATCTTTTTAAATTTATTGTGCCTGGATAATCTGTGAGCCCTTTAAGGAACTTGAGTTCTTTAGTTCTGGGAAATTATTTTTAATTTTAATTCTGGTGTAGTTAACACACAGTACTATATTAGTTTCAGGTGTACAATAGCATGATTTATCAGTTCCATACATTACTGAGTGCTCACTAAGACAAGTGCACTCCTAATCTTCACCTATTTCACACATCCTCCTCAACCCACTTTCCCTCCAGTAAACCATCTTTTCTTATAGCTAAGAATCTGTTTTTTTGATTTCTCATTTTTTTTCCTCCCTTTGTTTGTTGTTTCTTAAATTCCACATATGAGTGAAATCATGTGATATTTGTCTTTCTCTGGCTTATTTCACTTAGTATTGTACTCTGTAAACCCATATATGTTGGAAATAGTGAGACTTTATTCTTTTTAATGGCTGGATAATACTCCGTGTGTGTGTGTGTGTGTGTGTGTGTGTGTGTGTGTGTGTGTGTGTACACCATATCTTCTTTACCCACTTATCTATCAGTGGACACTTGGGCTGCTTCCATAGTTTGGTTGTTGTAAATAATTCTACAGTAAACATAAGGATGCATATATCTTTCTGAATTAGCGTTTTCATATTCTTTGGGTAAGTACCCAGTGCTGCAATTACTAGATCATAGAGTGATTGTAGGATAGTTCTATTCTTAATTTTTTGACAAACTTCTATACTGTCTTTTTATTTTTAATTTTTTTTAACGTTTCTTTATTTTTGAGAGAGAGAGAGAGACAGAGCATGAGCGGGCAGGGATAGAGAGAGAGGAAGACACAGAATCCAAAGCAGGCTCTAGGCTCTGAGCTCTCAGTACAGAGCCCGACATGGGCTTGAAACCATGAACCAGGAGATCATGACCTGAGCCAAAGTCAGATGCTTAACCAACCGAGCCTCCCAGGTGCCCTTTCTATACTGTCTTCTACAGTGGCTGCACCAGTTTGCATTACCACCAACAGTACACAAAGGTTCCTTTTTCTCCACATCTTTGCCCACACTTGTTGTTTCTTGAGTTTCTTTTCTTTTTTTTTTTTTTTGTTTATTTTTGAGAGAGAGAGACCAGGGGGTAGGGGCAGAGAGAAGAGGGAGACACAGAATCCAAAATAGGCTCTAGGCTGTCAGCACAGAGCCTGACGCAGGACCCAAACCCACAAACCATGAGATCATGACCTGAACTGAAGTCTGATGCTTAACGGACTGAGACACCGGGGTGCCCTTCTTGAGTTTTTGATTTTAGCCATTCTGATGGGTGTGAGGTGATATCTCATTGTAGTTTTGATTTGCATTTCCCTGAGTGATGTTGAACATCTTTTCATGTGTTGGCCATCTGTATGTCTTCTTTAGATAAATGTTTGTTCAAGTCTTCTGCTCATTTTTAATTGAGTTATTTGGATTTTTTTGGTATTGAGTTGTGTAAATTCTTCATATATTTTGGATACTAACCCTTTATCATATATGTTATTTGTAAATATCTTCTGCCATTCCGTAGGTTACCTTTTAGTTTTGTTGGTTGTTTCCCTCAGTGTGCAGAAAAGGTTTTTATTTTGATGTAGTCCCAATAGTTTATTTTTGTATTTGTTTCCCTTGTCTCAGGAGACATATTTAGAAGGATGTTGTTATGACCAGTTTCAGAGAAATTACTGCCTCTGTTTTCTTCAAGGATTTTTATGGTTTCGAGTCTCACATTTAGGTCCTTAATTCACTCTGAGTTTATTTTTATGTATGATATAAGAAGGTAGGCCACTTTCATTCTTTCCCATGTAGCTATCCAGTTTTTCCAACATCATTTGTTCAAGAGACTGTTTTTCCATTACATATTCTTGCCTCCTTTGTTAAAAATTAATTTACCTTATATTTGTGGGTGTTTTTTCTGGGCTTTCTATTCTGTTCCATTGATCTCTGTGTCTTTTTTTTTTTTTTTCCAATACCATACTGTTTTGATTACTACAGCTTTGTAATATAACTTGAAATCTGGAATTGTGATAACTCTAATTTTGTTTTTCTTTTTCAAGATTGCTTTGGCTACTCAGGGTCTTTTGTGGTTCCATGCAAATTTTAGGATTGTTTATTCTAGTTCTGTGGAAAATGCTGTTGGTATTTTGATAGGGAGTCATATTTAAAAAAATTTTTTTTTAAGTTTATTTATTTGAGAGAGAGAGAGAGAGAGAGAGAGAGGACAAGAGAGAGCACAGGAGGGGCAGAGAGAGAGGGAGAGAGAGAGAATCCCAAGCAGGCTCCACACTGTTGGTGCAGAGCCCCACATGGGGCTTGATGTCAAAAACCATGAGTTTGTGACCTGAGCCAAAATCAAGAGTCAGACATTTTAACCAACTGAGCCACCCAGAAGCCCTCATAGGGATCACATTTAATCCGTAGATTGCTTTGGGTAATATGGTCATTTTAACAATATTCTTGCAATCCATGAGCATGGATTTCAGTTTCTTTGTGTCATCTTCAGTTTCTTTCATCAGTGTTTTATATTTTTCAGAGAACAAGTCTTTAACTTCTTTGGTTAAGTTTATTCTTAGGTATTTTGTGATTTTTTTTTTTTACAGTTTTTTTACAGTTGTAAATGGGATTGTTATCTTAATTTCTCTTTCTGCTACTTAAATAAGTGTATAGAAATGCAGTGGATATCTGTACGTTCATTTTATATCCCACAACATTACTGAATTCATTTACCAAGTTCTAGCAGTTTTTTTGGTATAATTTTTTGGGGTTTTTTATATATAGTATCATGTCATCTGCAAACAATGAAAGTTTTACTTCTTCCTTACCAATCTGGATGCCTTTTGTTTCTTTTTGTTGTCTGATTGCTGTGGCTAAAGCTTCCAGTATTATGTTGAATGAAACTGGCAAGAGCAGACATGCTTGTCTTCTTGACCTTAGGGAGAAAGCTCTCAGTTTTTCCCGAGTATGATGTTAGCTGTGAGTTTTTCATATAAAGCCTTTATGTTTCCTCTAAACCTACTTTGTTGAGGGGTTTTGTTTTGTTTTGTTGTTTTAGTTTATTTTGAGAGGGTGGGGGGAGAGGGAGACAGAGGATCCAGAGCGGGCTCTGTGCTGACAGCGGAGAGTCTGA
The DNA here is from genome assembly GCF_018350155.1 of Leopardus geoffroyi. Classification (NCBI taxonomy): domain Eukaryota; kingdom Metazoa; phylum Chordata; class Mammalia; order Carnivora; family Felidae; genus Leopardus; species Leopardus geoffroyi. The sequence goes on along the minus strand of NC_059338.1, from coordinate 46,160,935 downwards.
TGTGGAGCTTGAACTCATGAATCATGAAATCATGACCTGAGCTAAAGTCGGGGCTTAACCAACTGAGCCACCCAGGTGCCCCGAGGGTGTCTGTGTCTGTGTCTGTGTGTGTGTGTGTGTGTGTGTGTGTTTTAAGTTTATTTATTTTGAGAGAGACGGAGAGAGCATAGTCAGGGGAGGGGCAGAGAGAGGGAGAGAAAGAATCCCATGCAGACTCCATGCTGTCATTGCAGAGCCCAATGCAGGGCTCCATCTCATGAACCATGTGATCATGACCTGAGCTGAAATCAAGAGCCACTGACTGAGCCACACAGGTGCTGCTCCTTTCAGCACTTGAAATAGGTCATTCCACTCCCTTTTGGTCTGCAAAGTTTCTGCTGAAAAAGCCACTGATAGGTTTATGGGGTTTCCTTTGTATGTAACTTTCTTCTTTGCTCATGATACTTTAAAAATTCTCTCTTTATCACTACTTTTTGCCATTTAAATTACTGTGTGTATTCATGTACCTCCTTGGGTTGATTTTGTTGGGGGATCTCTGTGCCACCTGAATCTGGATATCTGTCTTTTTTCCACAGATTAGGGAAGTTTTCCACTATTTTTTCTTCAAATAAATTTTCTGCCCCTTTTTCTCCTCTTCTTCTGGGATCCCTATGATGTGAATGCTGTTGTGCTTGATGGAGTTGCTAAGTTGCCTAAGTCTGTTCTCATTTTGCAGAATTATTTTTCTGTCATCAGTTGAGCTTGATTACTTTCCATCACTCTATTTTCCAGATTGCTAATTTGTTCCTTTGCTTACTTTAGCCATCTAGTATATTTTTTATTCCATTTATTGTGTTCGTCATATCTGATTGGTTCTTTTTTATCTCTTTGTTAAGGGTCTCACTGATGTCCTTTGCTGTTTTTTCAAGACAAGTGACTATCTTTATGATCATTATTTTTAATTCTCTTTTAAGAATATTACTTCTATCTGGTTTTGTGTAGATCTCTTGCTGTGGTTTTGTCCTATCCTTTGATTTGGGACATATTCCTCTGTCTCCTTGTTTTGTCTCTGTGTCTGTGTGTTAGGAAAGTCAGCTACATCTCCTGCTCTTGAAAGTAATTGCCTTATGAGGAAAAGGTCCTGTAGTGCCCTGCAGTGTAACGCCCCCTTCACCAGAGCCCGGTGCTTCCGGCATGTCTTCTGTGTGTTAACACACCCTGCTGTTGTGTCCTGGCTGCTTTTCCCTTGAGTCCAGTCGTCCACTGAGTCTCTATTTGCCTGTTATGGGCAGTGTTTGGTCCCCAGGATGGGGTGTGCAGTTTTAACAAGGTGCATGGCAGTCTGTTTGCAAAATGAGACCTCCAGGGACCCAGGGATGTATGGGTGGAGCGCACAATTTTAACAAGGTACACGAGGCTTCCAAAAAGCCTGTGTAGCCACTGCCACTGAAACTGAGGCCACACAAAACATATGGGTCAGGAGACCTAGTGTTGCAAGGTTTGTACAAGTCTTCTAGGGGAGGGTACTTGGAGCCCTGGGACTGAGGCAGGTCCGGCTGGAGGGGTCGTGGTGTGGTGTAAGCAAGTTATGTAGTGAATGTCACTGGTTTCCACATAGCCATGTGTTTATGCTGAGGGTGGGACAGGGAGATTGTGCCTGACAGCTCTTTTGACCCTAGAGAAGTCCCTTGGCAATCCCTTCTCCTCCAGGACATGATCCAAAATGAGTAAACTACTCTCCCTCCCCCATGTCCCAGGCATTTTCAAATTGCTGTTTCTACACTGAATCTCCATGGGCTTTTTTTAAGGACAGGGCTCCTTTTTAAGGGCTCCATGCTCTCTTTAAGGGCAGGGACTCCACTTCCTGTTGCCCTCCAGGCTCTCCCAGAACCAAGTCCACTGATTTTTAAAATTCTGGGCTTTAAGTACTATTGGTTTTAAGAACTGATGAAATTCAAAGCCAAACGTTATGGTTATCTGTCTTCATTGAGTGAGCTTCCTTCCAGGTGTAATCATCTGTTCCTCTCCCCATGGAAGATGGTGACACTGTTTTGCTCCCCACTGCATTTCTGCCCTTCCTACCCTCTTCAGTGTGGTCTCTTCTCTGCCTTTAGTGGTGGAGTTTGTTTTTCCAGTCTTCAGGTCATTTTCTGGGTTATTTATGATGTAACTGTTATCTAGTTGTAGCCATGGGACGAGGTGAGCTTAACATTCCTCTTACTCTACCATCTTCCCAGCCCTGGAATATTTCTTTTCTTCTCTCTTTTAAACATTTATTTAGTTATTTTTGAGAGAGAGAGAGAGAGCAAGAGAGAGCAAGAGAGAGCAAGAGAGCTCATATACTCGTGAGCAGGCGAGGGGCATAGACAGAATCCCAAATAGGTACCATGCTGTTAGTGCAGAGCCTGACACAGGACTTGATTCCATGAACTGTGAGATCATGACCTGAGCTGAAATCAAGAGTCAGACACTTAACTGACTGAGCCACCCAGGCGACTCTTTTCTGTTCTCTTTTCTTTCTTTCTTTTCTTTTCATAGGTGAGGTCCTTCCTTTCGAACTTACATTTTTTCCAACTTTATTCAGATACAATTAACAAAAGCTGTGTCACTTTAAGATACACAATGTATATCATTGATTTTATATACATATATAGTGAACTGATTACCACAATAAGATTAGTTAACACTTTCATCACCTCACAGTTACCTTTGTGTGTGTGTGATGAGAACATTTAAGATCTACTCTCTTAGCAAATTTCAGTTATATAGTATAGCATTGTTAATTACAGTCACCACACTGTACATTATTAGATCCCCAGAACTTCTTCTCTTTATAACTGAAAGTTTGCAGCCTCTTACCAACATCTCTTCATTTCCCCTGCCCCCAGGTCTTGGCAAACACCAGTCTACTCCTTTTTTTGGAGTTCAGCATTTTTAGATATCACATATAAATGAGATCATAAAGTATTTCTGTTTGATTTCTTTCAGCATAATGCCCTTAAGATTCATTCACGTCACAAATTGCAGGATTTTAATCTTTTTTTGTGGCTGAATAATATTCTATTATATATGTACCACATTTTCTTTTTTGAGTATAGTTGACATACAATGCTACATTAGCTTTAGGTGTACAACTTAGTGATTTGACAAATTTATACATTATGCCACAAATATAGCTACCATCTGTTCCAGTACATCACCATTACAGTATCATTGATTGTATTCCTTATGCTGTGTCTTTTATTCCCTTGACTTATTCATTCCATAACTGGAGGCCTGGAGGCCTGTATTTCCCTTTCCCCTTCACCCATTTGGCCCAGCCTCCCATCCCCTCCCCTCTAGCAACCATCAGATTTTCTCTGTGTTTATAGGTCTGACTCTGCTTTTTGTTTATTCATTTCTGGGGCTTTTTTTAGATTCCACTTGTGAGTGGAATCATTTGTCTTTCTCAGTCTGACTTACTTCATTTAGCATAACACACTCTAGGTCCATCCAGGTTGTCTCAAATGCTACAATGTTGTCCTTTTTTATGGCTGCGTAATGTTCCATTGTGTGTGGAGATATGGAGATGTATATATATCTCCATAATTTGGCTATTTGTAAATTTGGCTATTGTAAATAATGCTGCAGTAAACAGAGAGATGCATATATCCTTTTGAATTAGTGATTTTGTATTCTTTCGGTAAATACCTAGTAGTGGAATTATTGGAGCATATAGTATTTCTACTTTTAATTTGGGGGGGAACTCCCATACTGTTTTCCAGAGTGACTATACCAGTTTACTTATTATTTCTTGTCTTTTTGAGTTTAGTCATTCTGACAGGTGTAAGGTGATGTTATGGTTTTGATTTGTTTCCCTGATGATTAGTGATGTTGAACATCTTTTCATGTGTCTGTTGGCCACTTGTATGTCCTCTTGGAAAAACGTCTCTTCAGGTCTTCTGCCCATTTTTTATTCATATTGGTTTTTTTCGGTGTTGAGTTGTAGAAGTTCTGTCTGTATATTGGATATTAACCCTTTATTGGATATATCATTTGTAAATATTTCTCTAATTCAGTAGGCTGAATTTTTTTGTTCGTTGTTTCCTTTGCTATGCAAAGCTTTTTATTTTGATGTAGTCCTAATAGTTTATTTTTTGCTTTTGTTTTCCTTGTCTCAGGAGATATATCTAGAAAAATGTTGCTACAGCTAATGTCAGAGAAATTACTGCCTGTGCAGTCTTCTAGAAGAGATGGTTTCAGGTCTCACATTTAAGTCTTTAATCCATTTTGTGTTTATTTTTGTGTATGGTGTAAGAAGGTGGTTCAGTCTCATTCTTTTACATATAGATGTCAAGTTTTTCCAGCACCATTTTTTGAAAAGACTGTCTTTTTCCCATTGTATATTCTTGCCTCCTTTGTCATAGATTGACCATGTAATTGTGAGTTTATTTCTGGACTCTATTTTGTTCCATTGATCTATGTGTCTATTTTTGCGTTATTTTTTCTCGATAATTTTCTTCTCAAAGTCTCTTTTCTGTCTTCCAGGAAATAATTTTAGCTATATATTGGATCTTCTAGATTGATCCTCTGTTTTATTTTAATAATCCTATTCATTTCTTTGGCATTTAGTTCTCCTTTATAGCTATCCCTGATTATTTTCCAACTCTTCTTTTTAAATTTTTGTCATATTTTGTCTTTTTTTAAGTTACTTCATATTTTCTTATTATTTCTTTTTTAATAGTGTCCTGTTCTTATTTCACAAGAATCTTGGTTCAGCCTTATCCAAGATTAACTTCATCTTTTGGAACGAGGAAGCACAGAGCCTGGTTGTGGGTATTAGAGAAGGAAATCTAGGGGTCTTAATTGAACCCCTTCAAAATTTTTAGCTAGACCTCTTTTTTGCAGTACCAACCCTATACCCATCTTTCGAGATGATCAGTACCTTCAATTCTCAGCTCTTTCTGGAGTCCCACAACACTAGCGGTCTTGCTGTTTTGTTGGTAGCCTTCTGCCCATCTAATCTGTGCTAAGAATATTGGTTATAGTTGAGTATATTTTATATTTAGGGGAGGATAGATTTTTTAGTCTTGTATAATTGTTGCTGTTATTTTTTCTGTTCCCTATTTTTCTGTATTGTAATTTGGTTCTCTGTCGTGGTAGATCTCAAATGTCTGATGGTCTTGGTGCTCACTGAAAGTTGTTTGGAAGCACTGGAGTCAGGGCTTGTAAACTGATGGATTTTACCGTATGTAATGAGAAGGCACCAGTTTGTCTTGTCACTAGGAGACCCCCCAAATGACAATGAATAATACGTATTCAGTCTTTTTTCTTGGATTGGTAATTTTTTCTAGAAAAATCTTTGAATCTTCCACCAGCCTTCTAGGAGCCATGTTGGGGAAAGGAGACTTGGAAGATCTTACATTTATGATGTCTTTACTTAATGCCTCTTTTCCTAAACCTCCTTATTCTCAACTGTGACTGCTGCCCCTGGTTCCAGATCCTCAATGGTTCAGCCTTACCCAAGATTAACTTCATCTTTTGGAACGAGGAAGCACAGAGCCTGGTTGTGGGTATTAGAGAAGGAAATCTAGGGGTCTTAATTGAACCCCTTCAAAATTTTTAGCTAGACCTCTTTTTTGCAGTACCAACCCTATACCCATCTTTCGAGATGATCAGTACCTTCAATTCTCAGCTCTTCTGGAGTCCCACAACACTAGCGGGCTTGCTGTTTTGTTGGTAGCCTGTCTGCCCATTTCAGGCTTAGGCTTTAGCATTCTCTGGCCTGCTAAATCAGTTATCCCCTTGTGTACCTTATTTCCACTTCTAAAATTTTACTGACCTCTCTCATCATCTTGTTACTTCCTCCCAATTTCTCATTTGGTTCGATTTTTATTCCTTTGTTCTCATTTTAATAATGCTTTAGGAGACAGCAGAGATAAAGTACACGTTTAATCCATTGCATTTAAATAGAAGTCTCCAAATATTTTTAATTCCTCATCTAGAATTGTCTTCACAGCCTATATACCAATGACCTGGACATAACTAGTTTTCTTTCTTTATTCCTTCGTTTTTTGCTACTAGTAACTTGAAATGATAGCCCTGACCTGTCAAAGAGGGAATTTGCTATTGCTGACCTAGCACTTAGAAATCCTAGGTAAGGGGCTTGGGAAAAGACATAGGTTGGTATGATGGGAGCATTTTGTAGATGCATCAAGAAACAAACTGACTAATAATTCATGTGTGTGCTGCCGCCTGCCTGTGGTAAGTGGGTATAACTGAAAGAACTGTAAATATAAATTACCCTAATTTGGATAGTACTGCCTATAGTTTTGTAGTTTAGTTATTTAATGGTTCCAGGAAAGACTTCTTGAATATATTCATATAACGTTGGAACATAGTTCTCAACAAATTTAATGTTGATGATAAGGCTTAGAGTTCAATAATACTGAAAAGTCGATCTAGTAGAAACAGTGAGGGAAGAAGCCTTTAAGTAAATCTAAAATAAGATCTCGTATCTGTGCATTATGGCATTTAATTACGTTGAGTAACAGTGATGTTGGATAGCAATGGGCTATAGACCTATGGCCCTACCAAGTAATTCTGAGTTCTGAATATATCTAGAACTGATTGATCAGATCAGGCCATTCCAAGAAAGTGGATGATAACCTAGGAATGCCCTGGGGGAACTCAGTTGGAGAGAGTCTGATTTAAAATGACTATTCTGGGGCTTAAGTGAACTGAATAGTCCATAGTAAAATATTGCCCCATTTTTGGAAACTAAGAATAATGCTAGTATTTCCCCAATTTCCTTGTGATTATAAGGTCTCACACTGTTCTTTAAACTGAATTAAGATTCTTCTAACCTATTTGGGGGGCTGAATATGAATCAAGCCTAAGGAGTAATTTGTTTTCTTTCCAAATGCAGAAGTAACTAATGAGAAATGTCTTTATTTTGATGGGATGTTGGTTACATTTATTAAAACTCAACCTTTTCACATAACACGTATAAATTTTATTGCATATAATTTATACCCCAATCAGTTGATTTTAAATGAGTATCTTGTGGACTTCTAGACTTTCTCCTACTTAAATTGTTTCATGTAGCATAGTGACTAAACCCTAGTAGAAGTTTTGCCTCTAATAAGCCATTTGACCTGGATTTCTATGACCTCTCAAGTTTTAATTCTCTGATCTGGATAATTGAGATTTTAACAGTACCTACTTCAAAGAGTTGTAAGGATTAAATTTTTTAAATGCATATAAAATACTTAGCATAATACCTGGCACATAGTAGATCCTCATTATATAGTAGCTGCAAATTATTATTAACAATTACTGTTTACATTGTCATTTCTCCTTTGAGTTCTCTTTATATTTTCACAGAAAACCCATATAGACAGCTGCCCTGTAACTGTCATGGAAGCATGCCTGGAAAGACAGCAATAGAACTTGGACCTCTATGGTATGTGCTTAAGCATAAGAATATACAGATGGTTCCTGACTTAGGATTTTTTGACTCTATAGTGGTGCAAAAGCAATACACATTCAATAGAAAGTGTATTTCAAATTTTGCATTTTAATCTTTTCCCATGCTAGCAATATGCAATACGGGTCCTCTCTCATGCTGGCAAGTAGCATTAAGTCACAGTTCCCAGCCAGGCAAACGATCATGAGGATCAACAACCAGTACCCTTAACAACCATTCAGTTTTTCCACTTCCAATATAATCAATAAATCATATGAAATAATCAACACTTTATAAAATAGACATTGTGCTGAATATTTTTTGCCCAACTGTTAACTAATTTAAGTGTTCTGAGAATGATTAAGGTAGTTAGGTTATGCTATGATGTTCGGAAGGTTAGTTCTAGTACATGCATTTTCAGCTTGTAATGGGTTTATCGAGACATAATTCCGTCATAGGAATTATGTTAAGGAAGGCCAGTATTCAAAATTGATTTACATATTGATTTATTATGTGTGGTAAAAGAACAAATTTCAATTTAATTTTTTTTTTAAGTCTAGGTAAATAATTATAATTCTTCTACCCCTATGAACCTAAAGTGTTTTCTGTTTTCAGATTTTTCTATACCATTATTCTCACAAGTTTGTGACACTGCTAAGAGATGGTGAGATCAAAAAGAGCCTGGCAGATCTGCAAACTAGATCATTCATTTCTGAATTAGTAAGAATGAGGCTTTTTTCAGCTGAGTTTGAAGAACTAGGATGTGATTATGAAATGATCACTGTAACTTCTTATAGAAGAGTCAACTGATATAAGAAGTCTTCAAGAAATTAGTTTTAAGTGAGAAGGACATGTGAAAGTACATGCTTTTGTTTTGGGTAAAGCTGTTTAGATGGGACTCACCTGCGAAGATTTCCTCACTCAGAGCCATTGTTCATGTCTTTACTCTCATGCACAGTCTCTTCCCCTTTCCCCAGATCCAGTTCAAATTGTGTCCTCTTTGAAGTTTCCGGTGTTTCACCCAAAATTTCTAAATCCCATTTTAGTAAATCTCACATTGATCATTCATTTGACACTTTAAAGTCATACATCTTTTCATATGTATTTGCTAACCAAATAGTAATAGCTGTCATTCATTGAGGATATACTTAGGATTTTCTGTGTGCTATCTCATTATTTCCCATAACAAGACTGAAAAATTTTATTTTCTATTTTGTGATGAAGAATAAGAGACTCAAAAGCAGTAATTACTCAAGATTACATAGATAGTAAGGGGTGGAGCCAGCATGTGAATTCAGGTTTATCTGACTTGGAATTTCATATTCTGTCCATTATACCAGTCATTCTCAAATTAAATGGGAAGTCGATGAGACTTACCCTTGTGCCATTTTTTAACTGAATCACCATCACCACTGTAATTCTCCTATACCTACTCCTGTCCCACCCCACTTTACCATACACAAGGTGGATTAAGATTTACTGACAAGAATATGCATTATGAAAACTTATGCTTCACACTGTGCGCCTTTCTAGGTCCTATCTAGATTTATAGGCTTTTATAGGGTAAACACTGTCTTTTATACTTTGGTATATCTTCCACACCCGTATGTACCACAGGGCTAGTAGTCTTTCACACCTTACCTGAGGGCTCAATAAATTCTTTGTTGATTTACTGTGAGTGAAATTTCCACAACTAATCCCACTAACTTAGAGAAATAACATGATAAAAGGTGTGGGCAAATAGAAAGTAATTTTAAATTAAACCATAAATTCTTGGGACGCCTGGGTGGCTCAGTTGGTTAAGCATCCAACTTCGGCTCAGGTCATGATCTCACGGTTCGTGAGCTCAAGCCCCTCATTGGGCTGTGCTGACAGCTCAGCGCCTGGAGCCTACCCTACTTCAGATTCTGTGTCTCCCTCTCTCTCTGCCCCTGTCCCCCTCTCAAAAGTAAACATTAAAATAAATCATAAATTCTTTAATTTCAGCATTTACTCCATCCTATAAATTAAGTTAGTTGTGATTAAATTATGGAGACTTTTTTTTTTTAAGTTTATTTATTTATTTTGAGAGAGAACATGTGTGGTGGAGGGCAGAGAGGAAGAGAGGATACCAAGCAGGCCCAAGCAGGCTCTGCACTCAATGTGGAGAGCCTGATGGGGGCTCAAATTCACGAACCATGAGATCATGCCCTGAGCCAAAATCAAGAGTCAAGTGCTTAGCCAACTGAACCACCCAGGTGCCCTGAGACTTTTATTTTTAATAGACATTTCTCAAACCCAGTTCTCTGTATTTTTTTTTTTTTTCTTTTTTCTTTTCCAGGTCAAGTTCCCTTTTCAATACTGGATTCCTCAAAAGAATGCTATTTGAATCTCTTCACCATGGTTTAGATGACATTCAGACCCTAATAAAGACATTAATCTTTGAATCAGAGTGTACTCCTCAAAGTCAGTTTTCAGTTCCTACGCCTTCAAATCTCAAGCAAGGTGACATTTACATTCAGGGCCTGAAATGAGTAACAATTTTATTAAAATATACATATATTTTTTTCTCATTTTAGTAGACTAAAAGAACTAAAAGTCTGTTGTGGTTTTATTATCCTATACCTGCTTTGTAGAGAGAGAAACCTTGGGTAATTCTGAGAATAGTGTGGTCGAAAATTTTCGTAATATCCATTGAGACACAGAAGCTGTACACTTTCACTCATTACAACTGTTTTTTGTCCTTTATTTTCTCTTTGGTATAAAATAGGCTTTTGTAGTTTTATCTGGCTGTTGATACAAGGGTGGGCCTATTAGACATTCTAGTTAAGTCATTAAAAGCAGCAGCTATTGTTAGGCAGTTAAAAATGTAAACCTTGTAGCCTGTTTTTACCACAGAATCTCGTATTTCATAAAAGCAGTGTGTATAGAATTTCGTAACCTTTTATTTAAAGTTTGAATTGTTGCTTAAGGTCATTCTGTAAAATATTGTTATTCTCATGTTTTTATTTTAGAAGAATGTGGTGTGTTTATTAAAACTACAGATGATACCACACCAGATAACTACATTGCACAAGGTATGTATATGTCCGTGTGTGTGTATATGTAAATATGTATGTATTGGTGCAAAAACGCAGTTAGAAGGGCAGGAAGAGATTGCTCTGGTGGCCTACTTTAAAATGCTTCTTTACCGTATTATACTGACAACATAACTATAGTAAAACTTGTTTATCTGGCATTTGCACAGTTCAGAATTTCTATTAACATGTACTTGTTCACATGTCTAATATATGGTGATCCCCTTGAAAGAACTAGAAGACCTTGAAGAACCATGTGAACCAAACTAAGCTCAAATTATATTTGATACAGTAGTAAAGATTCAGGTTTATTCTAATTCTTTTAAACTTTCTCATCAACATATATCACAATTCCATTAACTAACCATAAGACCCTGTTCTCTAGCCATGAAGAATTTACTATATAGCCTTTCTTATAATTTGGGATGTGTGCATGGACACTTTAAAATATGGTTGTATTAGGGATTACAAATTCGAATCCAAAGGATTTTAAGATTTATGTCAGTGTCTTAATGTCTAAGGTTTTGTTTTGCTCTTTAAAAGCTTAGATTCTAAATGTGTTTTGAATACTAATAAAAAGAACTAGATAGTGTTAAGACAGAGGAACAGAACAATGCCCTTTCATGTCACTAATGTCATTTCACAATTACAAAGCTAAAATATGTTCCCAATTTTCAGAAATCATACTTCTTTCCACATTGATCTTTTATTACTAACTTTTGAGAATTTAAATACTTGCCTGAGATAGGAATACATTTTTCTTGTAAGTTTAAGGTCAGATGACTAAAGTTAGAGTAAGATTTTGTCAAAGTAAATTGAGACCATTGTTGTAATAATTGTTCACAAGCACTGAAATTCTGAAGAGGAGAGTTTTTGCTGTAAATTAAATTGGGTGATTTCAAGTGCCTCAGTTAATGCACGTACAATATTCCTTTGCGTGTTTGTGCTACCTGTGAGAAGTAAAACTTGCCACCTTTTATAAAGTGAGGATTTGGTGGGGAGAGGGGATAGATTTGTTTTGCTTTCAGTGTGTGTAAGTGCTCATTTTTTGTGTAAGTAGCCCAGGCTAACATGACGCCTATACTGGAGGACAGTCGGACGGCCACATCCAGCCAGCATCGGAGGATACAGTGGCTGACAGGGTTGAAATGTCAGTGAATGACAGAGGACAGAATTACAATTTTTTTTAGTTGTTCAACATTTTAGTGTTGATCTTCAAAGCCAAGAAAACTTAAACTCCTTTTAATAGTGTATGGTTTAATAACTACTAAATGCTCCTTCCAATGGCCATGTTTAGTTGGCATCTTCAACTAATTTGCTAACATTCACAATTCTACTTAATCCTCAGTTGGGAGAGTAAAGGCATTATGGTACATTGCAATAAGCATTGGATTTAAGAGCATCATTTTACTCCTGTTTGTTGTGTAACCTCAGCCAGGCCACTCACCTTCAGCAGGGGTGTCTTAAATCCTTTTTAGAATAAAGTAAAATATAAGTTTTAAAAATAAAGTCTCTGAGCTGTTCTTATATATAAAGAGAATCAGACTAATCTCTATGGGTTCTCAAAAATTATTATAAGATTGATCAATATTTAAATCTTTCACAATAGAAAATATCAGGCCAAAAAGAGTCATTATTAAGGTGTTCTGATTTTTTGTATGTGTATGTTTCAGGAAAAAGAAAAGGTAATGAAACAGTCACAACTTTAGCCAAAAGGCAGAAGACTGATGTCAGTACTGAACATCCTCCCTTTTATTACAACATCCACAGACACAGCATTAAAGGAATGAATATGCCAAAGTAAGACAACCAGTGAATGGCAAAATGTATATGTTATATTTTAATGACATTGTGATTTACATAAAAATACAGAACCTTTTTTTTTCCTTTCCTTCCTGCAGGTTGAAAAAGTTTCTGTGCTATCTTTCTCAAGCAGGCTTTCGAGTGAGCCGAACTCATTTTGACCCAATGGGTGTTCGTACAGATGCACCTCTGATGCAATTTAAATCGATCCTTTTAAAGTACAGCACCCCTACATACACGGGAGGACAGTCGGAGGGCCACGTCCAGCCAGCATCCGAGGATACAGTGGCTGACAGGGTTGAAATGTCAATGAACGACAAAGCAGAAGCAAGCAGTTGCAGAAGATGGTAAATGTAGTCAAGAGTTACTCCAGATGTCTGTCTAGATGGCCTGGTAGTTCTCTATACCAACTGTAGTTCTTTTTCTATTCTTTTAATTCAGTGGTGTAAAAATAAAAAACAGTGCTGTTTTCATTCAGAAAATTAGCAGTTTCTAACTTAGCTAGTTTGGGAGCTGTGCTTTCCAGTTTTTTCTTATTGTAAAGAAAACTTAAAATTTTAATGAAAACATTTCATATGAAGCCAGGTTTATGACTGAGATCACGCTACCATTTAGTAACTCAGAAAACTTTCACTTGCAAAGTGTTTGGAATTTTATGTATGTTATGGAACCATCCTTTACTGTTCTTAATCACGTGTCTACTTAAACTGATTCATGTCTTTGTTTAAGCACACAAAATGAAGCCAAAAGCCTTTTACGTATTACCCTAAATAGAACAATGCCCTTTCATGTCACTAACATTATTTCACAATTACAGAGCTAAAATGTGTTCCCAATTTTCAGAAATCATACTTCTTTCCACATTGATCTTTTAATTTATTACTAGCTTTTGAGAATTTAAATACTTGTCTGAGATAGAAATAAGTTTTTCTTTTAAGGTCAGGTGACTGAAGTCAGAGTAAGAGTTTGTCAAAGTAAATTGAGACCATTGTTCTAATAGTTGTTCATAAGCACCGAAATTCTGGAGAGTTTTTGCTGTAAATTAAATTGGGTGATCTCAAGTGCCTCAGTTAATGCACGTACAATATTCATTTGCTTGTTTGTGCTACCTCTCAGAAGTAAAACTTGCCACCTTATGAACTTACGAAGTAAGGATTTTTGGGGGGGTGGTGGGAGACAGATTTGCTTTGTTTTTGGGTATGTGTATGTGCTCATTTTTTTGTATAAGCAGCCCAGGCTAACATGACTATGAAAATTAGTAGAAACTCCATTAATAAATTTTGTTCTTGCTTCATTTGAATGTAAAAGTTTGGATAACAGGATTTGGTATAAAGTTTAGATTTTTGTCTCAAGGACTTAATCCATATTTACCCTGAATTATTTTTTAGAGGAAGTAACTTTTTATCTGAGCATAAAGCTTGGGGGATGGAGAAGAGTTATAACTGAAAAGGTTTTAAATACACTATGGAAGAAAAAAAGCACACCCATGACATATTTAAAGATCCAGGGAGTGAGATCAACATAGTAGATGAGCAGAAATAAAAAAAATTCTTTGTGTTGTTATAGCATAGTCCTAGGAGGATGTGTTTTCTCCTATTAGTAGAATATTTAAATAAATGAACAGGTGAACTGCAAGTGATATACTAGAATGACCCCCCAAAAAACCCTGTAACTTTTGCCAGTTAAAATTATTACAAATGAGCACAAAAAGAAATAAAAGTTATTACTTGTTTATATACTTAAAAATTACTATAAATCCACAAGGCAAACCAGCGCTTGGACCATCTGTACATATTGTTAAATTGAGTATCCGTCTCAAATCTTGCCAAATGTTTATCAGCATGACATAGTTTGATCAGTGATAACGTTGGGCTTTATGCCAGGAGCCTAATTTGATAGAGAAATAATATATAAATTACTGTTATTTAAAATATATGTTGTGTTTTAATTTCACATACACAGATTTTCCAAAGAAAGGTGTGGTGAGAAGTAGTCAGGAACTCTGTTAAGGTAATGTTATCAACCTAAAGAGGAAATACTTTTAAAATTCCAAATAATGCTACATTAGCGCTTTGTCCCCATTAACTACTGTGGTAGTTTGGGGCATGCAGATGTTGAGTGCATTGTAAAATAGTATCAGTTGTATTGCTCCATTAAATTTTGATTAATACAAGCAGCCAGTTTTTACTCTACCATCAGGAAACCAGTGTGTTGACTCTGCTACCTGCTTACGTCACTACTCTAACCATACACTTGAGAAATAGAAGAAGGAAAGAAGAAATGGGGTTGGGAGCCAACGTGGTGGATTTGGGTTAAAACCCCGTTTATCACCTGAGTTCAACCAGACTCCACTCTGAATAAATGCATGATGTTCTGGTTTCCAGAAATCAGAAATTAAGACCAGTTCAGTAATCCCAAAAGGTCTAGGAATTTCTTTCCTCGGTGCATAATTGCTCTGGCAAATGGCCCAGGTTACTCTGGAGAAGGCTAAGAGGAAAATACCTATCATAGCCTTGTGATGTTTTGGCAGGGTCCTTTCTCAAAGTGCTCTGAAAATACGAATTAAATCAGGCCTGGGAATTGCTAAGGTATCATGACAACTATTGTGGCTCAAGTCAGACCTGTAGTTTTCAGTTATATAAATCAAGTAGGGCCACTCTGGCCCTTTAGATCACATGACCAATTAGCCAAAGCCAAAAAAATCCTAGGTCAGACTATACTGATCATCCTGTCAGTCCTACTGCCTGTTATAGTAACTCTAACTATGTACACCTTTCTGGGCCAGCAGTTAAGGGAAGTAAGTTTCTGACACACTGCTGCTTGGGCAATGTCCACTGAATAATCATCTTCCACAGGCATCCCTGGCCAATTGACATACTATTCAAGGATGCCCTGCTCACCACTGTATTTTCCAAGCCTAGGTAAAGAGAGCTGACCAGGCTCTTGTGAGATATATAGTGAGACAGTGGTGAGCAGATCACACATAATACATTCTCTCCAATACTCCCCCTTTTAAGTCTTTGATTTCCTTTCTCTACATTATATCACAGCATTTCTAACATCCTCCCTCCAGTTTAGATGAGCCAGTCCTGAGTTTTTCTTTCAGTCAGTAAACAGAGCCACATCCCACAACATCCCACAAGCTGACAACTGAGCCAGAATTTCGGGTACAAGTGTACCCATATCAATAATTTAACCCAATTTAAAATTACATTCCTGCAAGACCCAACATAGTCTATTTCCACGGGTATACTCCACATATCATTAGTATATATGATCAAAAAAACATTCTTTCAGGTCACACTTCGTACTTGTCCCCAAGGACATGCTGGGATCGGACTCTATATCCTGCAGGCAATAAAGGATTGTAGCTACCTATACAGCAAACGGGCTGCTTTTTGCAAGGTAACTCCTTGAAGTGCACTTAAGGGGTCATCTGCCAAGGCAGCAGACATCCAAGGGGCTTCTTCCATTTTCAGTGAGGGTTAGTGCCGTTAAGGATTTAGGATACTCATTCATCCAAATCTTTCCAAAATTTTTATTCCAATTCAAAGAATATTGCTGTTTACTGACCAGTATCTTTACTCTCACTTGAAAGACTCCACCACACAGCAAATTCAGCCAATTTACTAGAACAAACTTTCTATCCAGTATCTCAGGCTTAAAGCTACAGGGGAGGTTGGAAAAGTGAGTACCTCACAATTTTAGTCTCCATACAGAGATTGATTTTTCCTCTTTAGGGAATTCACAAAGCCCAGGAAGAGGTTACAAAGGCTGAACATCTTTAAAAAAAAAAAAAAAAAGTGGGGGCACCGAAGTGGCTCAGCTCAGTCTATTCAGTGTCCAACTCTTGATTTCAGCTCAGGTCATGATCTCAGTTTGTGGGTTCCAGCCCCACATCACGCTCCGTGATGACAGTGCAGAGCCTACTTGGGATTCTGTCTATCTCTCTCCCTGCCCCTCCCCTGCTCATGCTGGCATACTCTCTCAAAATAACTTTAGAAAAGTATTAATAAAAAAAACAGTGACTGCATTTGTCTACAACACCTTGTCATCCACAGCTATATGATCCCTTTCTCTGCCGCCACCCTTTCCGCACCCAGAAAGGACCAACACCCCCCCCCCCCTTCTAGCCTAAAGATCCTTTTCTAGCTCTCAAGTGTAGATAAGACTGTTAACTTTGAAATGTGAGTAAACTGAATCTGAATTATCCCCAAACTGTAAACTTCAACCTACTTTATGTAGGAAAATATTTCCTAGGAAGTGGCATATTAACTGCAATAGCTTGTATTTATGAGATTTAGCACTGCACAGTGTTGTTTCTACACAGATTATATCCTATAAATTACAGCAAGGCTAAGCGAGATTAATTTATTCAATGCCATTCTAAAACTGGCAGGTGAAGGAGCCAGGACCCAACCCCAGGCTTACCTAAGTGCTCTTGCTTTTAGCCACTTCATGATCTATCTTCAGCAAAGGACATACATATGTAAGACAAAAGTGGAATTGTAAAAAAAAGTGTAATTATAAAAAAAAAAAGGCAGTCCCATAGAAAATTCTGATACATAATTACAAAATTATAGTTAACCACTAGCCTCCTGCACATTTTCTATCTGAAACCCTTTTAACCAGTATACCTTATACTCAATAATTATCAATACATATATGGAAAGCACTTTCAGCTTTGTTTCCATTTTCTACTGCCAAGATTTTCCCAGAACATAGTTTTTGATTGATAGCAAAATCATGGCAAACTACAACTCCAGCATTTCTAGGGACTTTATGCTGGAAGGGAACAGAGTCATCTCACCATAAGTATGGGGCCCCCTCCACTATGCCTGGTGTCCCAAGTCTCACACAATTCTGGGTAATTTTCTATAGAGAACTAATTGCCCTTATCCTGCTGGAACAGTGGAGAAGAGTAATCTGGTGGTAAGGGAAAGTTTCTGTGGGTCCAAATACTCCTCAGACACACCATTAACCTATCCCATTTTCACACCGATTTTGCTGGAAAGGCAAGCCAAAGTCTCCAATTGCTAAGCATTTTGTAGATGTTTTCAATCTTCCTCCATCCTAAATCCGTTACCACCGTCCATGTGAAAACATCTCACTTCTCAATATGTTGACAACACCCATTATCTCCACAATTCTTTTTTACCTGGATTTATTCATTAAAAACCCAAAAGTATTCCTTTGGCATCATCTTAGTGGTGTTTGGTTTAAACTGCGCAGTTTAGGGGGCACCCGGGTGGCTCAGCTGGTTAAGCCTCTGACTTCGGCTCAGGTCATGTTATCACACGCGTTTCGTGAGTTCGAGCCCCATGCCGGGCTCTGTGCTGATAGCTCAGAGCCTGGAGCTGCTTCGGATTCTGTGTCTCCCTCACTCTCTGCCCCTTCCCTGTTCATGCTCACACTCTCTCTCAAAAAAAAAATAAAACAAAACAAAACAAAAAAAAATTTAAACTGGGAAGTTTACATTTTAATCCACAGACTAAACAGAGAAAGTACATTTTTAGAAAATACCTTTTGCCAACTGGAAGCAGTACTGCCTTCAGTGTATTCTTATTACTGGTCACCAAATAAAATTTAGTTATTTTTTGTTAAGAGATTAATTTAGCATAATACAGTACTTTCATCTTTACCTTAGGAATTGCCTGCTAAATGTGTCTAGGCCCCTCAGTATTGATGTCTCTCTAAAATTCATGTTTAAGTACTCAGATGTTTGACTATCACAGAACGTGGCTGTATTTGGAAATAGGGTAATTAAAGGTCACTGGGGATGGGCACTAATCTGATAGGACTGGTGTCCTTAGATTACAACACACAACATGCACAGGAGAATATGTGAAGACAAAGGGAGAAAATGCCATCTACAAGTCGAAGAGAGAGGCCCCTAAGGAAACACCACCACCTTTGATCTCGGATTTATAGCCTCCAGAACTGTCAGAAAATGAATTTCTGTTTAAACCACCCAAACTGTGGTACTTTGTTATGGCAACTCTAGTAAATATAGCCACCTAAAGAAAGTAGAGACTGATACTGAATGTTATATACTGGAAGAAAAAGCACTTATGATTTTCAGGGGTTCAAGGGTGCTGGATGGCTCAGTTGGTTAACTGTCCAACTTCAGCTCAGGTCATGACCTCACGGTTTGTGGGTTTGAGTCCCGCATCGGGCTCTGTGCAGACAGCTCAGAGCTTGGAGCCTGCTTTGGATGCTGTGTCTCCCTTTCTCTGTCCCTCACCTGCTCTCACTCTCTTTCTCAAAAATAAATAAAACATTAAAAAAAAAAAAGTTTTCAGGGGTTCATTTGAAAGAAATTTAGTGGAACGTTAACACTGAAGAGAACTCTCCAATTACACCTTACTAAAATAATCAGTTTAGCTACACAACTAATTTACTTATGAAGTCAATTCCTAATTAAAATCAGAAAAGGAAATTTGTGATTTCCAGCTTTAAACTTCCAAAAGTACAGCAACTAGGGGAGAATTTCTTTAACAGGAAAGAAATATAATGCCATATTCAAAAAGACCATAGTTTTACACCAAATAATCTGTGGTATAAAGACATTCTAAGTATGAAAATACAACATTAAATGTTTAAGCTGGAAGAAACTCTAGACACTAATACTTACTTGGACCCAAAAGGCTAGTATGGTTAGACCAGAGTATGTTAAATGGCACAGAAAGTTGTGTCTGTAAAAGACTTTTCTAGAAAAAAGAAAAACTTTAAAATAACCTTATTGAGGGAGAAGGCATCCACCATAAAATGCACCCTTTTAAAGTATTAAGGAATGATTTCAGGGATTTAGAATATACAGAGTTGTGCAAGTATCACCACTAATTTTAGAATTACTAATTTTCACTACCCCAAAAAGAAACCCCATACCCATTAGCAACCAGTCACTCCCTATTCACTCCTCCCCCAACCCTTGGCAATGACTATTTTCTGTCTGCCTGGGAGAACACTACTCTATCTTCCTGGAAGAAGTCCTGTATTAACTGTTCTAGGTTAATGGATTTGGCATGTTAGTGGGATTTTGTTTTTCAGATGTGTCTGCATGCACACGAGATAATGATCTGTAGTTTTGTAATGCTTTTGTCTGGCTTTGGTACCAGAGTAATACTAGCCTCATAAAATGAGCCTCATCTTATTTTTGGAAGTACTTATAAAGAAAAGGTTTTAATTCTTCTGTAAACATTTGATAGAATTCACAAGTATCTGGGCCTCAGCATTTTTCTATATGGTAAGTCTTATTACTAATTCCATCTCTTATTCAGACTTTCAACTTGTTCTTAAGCCAGTTTCACAGCTTGTGTCTTCTTAGGAATTTGTCCATTTAATCTAGATTTTCTAATTTGTTGGCATACAGGTGTTCACATTATTCCCTTATAATTTTTCCTACAATGTGATAGCAATTGTTCCTCATTCCTGATTTTAGCAAATTTTTTTTATCATTCTAAAAGTTTGTCAATTTTATTGTCTTCAAAGAACAGCTTTTAGTTTTGATTACTGTTTTCCTATTATCTATTTTACTCCTTTTTTTGTTTTGGTCCTTGTTTGGGGTTAGTTCTTTAGTGTCTTAAGTCAGAAGGTTATGTTATGGAGATATTCTGTTCATACCCACATCCACAGCTATAACTTCCCCTCTAAGCACTGCTTTAGCTTCATCCCGTAAATTCCAGAATGCTGCATCTTTTCATTCAGATTTTCTACTTTACTTTTTTACTTCTTTGACATACTAGTTTTTTTGTAGTTTAATTTCCATGTATTTGTGAGTTAACCAAACTTCCTTTTATTGATTTCTAAACACACTCCATTACAGCCAGAGACCATATGTTGCTGTGTGTGTGTGTGTATAATGTAAACCTGTCCACCCTGGAGAACATTCCAGGTATTCTGCTATTGTGTGAAGTTTTTTGTAGATATGTTAGGTCCAGTTGGTTTTACTGTGCTGTTCCAGTCTTCTACTTCCTTGCTATTGTTCTGCCCAGTTGGAACTGTCCTCTATGACAATAGGTATTAACATCTTCAATTATCATTTTGAATTGTCTATTTCTCCCTTCAATTACACCAGTTTTTGCCTCATCTGGCAATGTACCTTAAGGTCCTGTTGTTTGAATACATGTTTATAATTATTACATTTTTCTGATGAACTTTCATCATTATAAAGTATCTGTCTCTAACAATTTTTGTCTATTTTGTCTGATATTAGTATAGCTATTTTGGTTCTCTTTTGGTTATTGTTTTATGTTCTATCCTTTACTCTCAACCAATCTGTTTCTTTGAACTATTTTCCTACGGACAGTATATAGCTGTATCATGTTTTTAATCCACTCTGCCATATCTGCCTTTTTTTTAAAAGTTGATTTATGTATTTTGAAAAAGAGAGGGCACACACACATCTGAGCAGGTGAGGGGCAGAGAGGGAGAGAGAGAATCCCAAGCAGGCTCCACACTGTCAGGGCAGAGCCCGATGCAGAGCTCAAACTCACAAACTGTGAGACCATGACCTGAGTTGAGATCACGAGTTGGACACTTCAAAGACTGAGCTACCCTCGTGCCACCTAATATCTGCCTTTTAATGGAGCATTAAACCCATTAACATCTAACATACTTAATGGCAACAAGATCTACAATCTGACAGTTTGCTATTTATGTCTTATTTCTCTATTCCTCCACTACAGCTTTCTTTTGTGTTATATGTTCCTTTTTATATACCATTTTAATTTCTTCCTTTTACTATACTTGTGGTAGAATTATTTTCTTAGTGGCTGTGCTAGGGATCACAACATCTTAATCTGAAGTATTCTAGCTCTGATTAATACCAACTTGATTTCAATAGTCTAGAAAACCTTTGCTCCAATATTGCTCCATTCTCTCCTTGATGTTTTATGCCAAAAATTATACATTATAAGCCATTGAGCAGTTTTGCATTACTTGATGCAGTTTTCTTTTAAATTAGAAATGTAAACAAAGCACTGTTACAGACTGAATGTTTTTATCTCCCCACCCCAAATCTACATAGTGAACCCTAAACCCTAATGTGATGGTATTTACAGGTTAGGCCTATGGAAGGTAATTTGTTTTAGTTTCGGTAACGGTGGGCCCCCTTATAAGAACAGAAAGAAACCAGAGCTCTCTGCCTCCCTCTACCATGTGAGGAAACAGTGAGAAGGCGATTGTACACCAGGAAGAGGGCCCTCACCAGGAACCACACCTACCCACAACTTATTCTTCGACTTTCCAGCTCCAGAACTATGACAAATAAAGTGTAATGTTTAAGCCATCCAATCTATGGTATTTTGTTGTAGCATCCCAAGGCAATACAAATACATTTATAGTATCTCTTCTATTTAATTATGTAGTCAGCTTTACCAGTTCTACTTATTTGTGTAGATTCATGTTACTATCTAAGATCCTATCACATCTAAAGGAGTTCCTTTAATATTTCTTACAGAGCAGGTATACTTGAGACAAATTCATTGTTTGTGTGTGGGAGTATCTTAATTTCTTTCATTTCTGAGGAGTAACTGCTGTATATAGATATTCTTGGTTGACTTTTTCTTTCATAACTCTGTCATTCACAACCTCCTGACCTCTGTGACTTTCATGAGAAGCAAGCTGTTAACCATGGGGTGCCTGGGTGGTTCAGTCAAGCATCCCACTCTTGGTTTGGGCTCAAGTGATTATCTCAGTTTGTGAGATCAAGCCCCACATCAGGCTCTGCATGGACAGCACAGAGCCTGCTTGGGATTCTCTCTCCCTCTCTCTCTACCCCTCTCCTGCTCACACATGCACGTGCTCTCTCAAAAATAAACTTAAAGAAGTGGTTCATCTTATTAAAGATCCCTTGTATTTGATGAATCACTTTCCTTTTGCTGTTTTCCAAGAGTTGTTGAGCTTAGTTGTACAGATTCATGTTTTTCATCAAATATTTCTTCAAATACTCTTTGAGTCCCTTTTCTTCCTCTCCTTCTGGGACTCTCTTTATGTAAGTTAATACACTTGGCGTCCCACAGGTCTCTGCAGGTTTTTCCCTTCTTGTTCTCTGATAGGATACCCTCTAGTGGCCTGTGTTCACATTTGTTGAATATTTCTACCAGTTCAAAGCTGTTGAGCCTATTTTTTTTTTTTTTTAAGTAAGCTCTATGCACAACATGGGGCTTGAACTCACAACCCTGAAATCAAAGAGTTGCATGCTCTACTGACTGAGCCAGCCAAGCACCCCAGGAATTTTTAAATGAATTTATTTCACTGTACTTTTTCAATCCAAAATTTCTATATGGTTCTTTTGTCATAATTTCTCTAATGTTACTATTTGGTGAAAAACTGTTCTCACATTTAGTTTTTAAGATCTGGTTGCTTTTTTGTTCTTTGGACACATTTTTTTAGAAGCTAACTTAAAGTCTTTGGGCTCAGGTCATGATCTCATGGTTCATGAGTTCAAGCCCCATGTCAGGTTCTGTGCTGACAGCTCAGAGCCTGGAGCCTGCTTTGGATTCTGGGTCTCCCCCTCTCTCTCTGCCCCCCTCTCTCGCTCCCTCTCTCAAAAATAAACATTTAAAAATTAAAAAAAAAATAATGTGCCAACTGTGGAGAACAGAATCCTTTCACTTCCTCAAGGTCTACTGTGTTTGTGCTTTCTTGAATGACATTCCTGGACTAATTCTGTGAAGTCTGCATTCTTAACTATATGTGACCATTATATACCCTGCTTCATTAGCTGACAGATGAGGTAAGATTGAACAGAAATTCCCTTAAATGCCTTGAAATAACTCCCCTCACCTTGCTGAAGTGCTCTGTAAATGTGTGGAGACATGCCTTCAACACCCC
Source organism: Leopardus geoffroyi (assembly GCF_018350155.1). NCBI lineage: Eukaryota > Metazoa > Chordata > Mammalia > Carnivora > Felidae > Leopardus > Leopardus geoffroyi. Next base: position 46,137,814 of record NC_059338.1, on the reverse strand, counting down.
AAAATGCAGTTTTTTCAACTCTACCTTAGCCTTCACTTCCTGCTTGCAGAGCCTCAAGTAATGCCACGGGTACGATTAGTGACTTCCTTTTTTTTCCCCGCCTTGGGCATGCAGACAACCTTGAACATGTACATGTCCTTCTATATTCATAGAAATATGCTGAAGCTTTTCAGAGATAGGTCATTCCTCAGCTTTTCCTTTTATTTTTTGGCCAGCTTATTTTTAGTCCCAGTTGGTATTACTGCCTCAGAGAAGCTGCTATGTTAAATAACTGAAACTGTTTCTGAACAAGAGGTTGTAGATAGGGCTGTAAGGCAGAGTCACACAAAATATAAGACAAGTTCTGGGACTAGAGCTGTTCAGTGAAGAACCAGACAGGTCAGATAATGACAGTTCTATGGGGTGGGCTTTTTAGGGAGCTGTAAACCTCTTCCAGTGGCTACAAGGCTGCTGGTTTCCACTGCTACCATAGTTGCAAGCCTATTCTTTTTCAAGGCAACCCAGGAACGTGGGAAAGGAGGGTAAGGCAATCTATAATGCTACAAAATTTATGTTACAGTTTTTACTGAATAAACGCTTTTTCGATTACTGACAGACTTTAGTTCCGTTTTAGAATTCTAAAAAACTTGATTTTGACAACGTTTACAATGTTCTCACTGCTTTTATGAAAGCAGATTTCCAGAAGTCCTTACTCCATGAATTGAGAAGAGTTCTCAAGTAATTTTTCCAGTGACAACAACTACACACTAATACTCCTTTCTTATAACTGTTTCTAAAATTTAGAAAAGTATAGTAAAACCTTGAATTGTGAGTAACTTGTTCTGCTAGTGTTCCACAAGACAAGCAAACATTTCTAATAAATTTTAACTTGAAGAGATGTCTTGCCCTATGAGTAGTACGTGACACTGAACATCACATGATCACAACTGAGCCAATGATTCTAGAAATTCGCTTTGATAATATGAGTGGTTTAGGATTAAGAGCATGTTTTCAGAACAAATTTTGCTCTCAAACCAAGGTTTTACTCTATTTCCAAGTAGAAATGTGAGGGGATTTGAAAAAGATGCCTTTTCTCATCTTGCATTTCAATTATTCCATATTTATTTATCCAAATCAGAATCCTGAACCTTAATTTCCTAAAATGTACAAGGGAAACATCTTCTTCACAAGGTTCAAAGGATTTAAAATTATAATTTTAAACTTATTATAACACTTATTATTATTATAACACTTATTATAAAAACTTATAACACTACAGTAATCAAAACAGTGTGGTACTGGCAAAGGGACAGTCATATAGACCTATGGAATACAGAGCCCAGAAATAAACCCTCATATATATGGTCAATTAATTTCAACTAAGACTGCCAAGACAATGCAATAGACAAAGAGCAGTCTTTTCAACAAATGGTGCTGGGAAAAGTGGATATCCAAACACAAAACAAAATTGCATCCATGGACAAAACTCAAAATGGATCAAAGATATAAATTTAAGAGCTAAAACTTTAAAACTCTTAGGAGAAACAAAACATACAGGAGGATCTTCATAACACTGGACTTGGCAATTCTTTCTTGGATAGGACACCAAAAGGATAGGCAACGATAACAAAAATAGGCAAACTAAACTTCATTAAAATGAAAAATTTTGTGCAAAGGACACTATGAAGAAAGTAAAAAGGCAACCCACAGAATGGGATAGAATTATTTGTAAATTGTATATCTGATAATAGATTAATATCCAGAACAGATTTTAATATCTCCTACAATTCAACAAGAAAACACAACCCAATTAAGAATGAGCAAGACTTGAAAAGATGTTTTTCCAAAGACGATATACAAACAGCCAATAACCATATGAAAAGATGCTTAGTTAGTATCACAAGCCATTAGGGAAAGGTAAATCAAAACCACAATGAAATTAACACTTTTTATTCATTGGGATAGCTATTAAAAACAACAAAACAAAAATAACAAGTGTTGGTAAAAATGTGGAGAAACTGGAATCCTTGTACACTGCTGGTGGGAATATAAAATGGTGCAGCCCCTGCAGAAAACTGGGGTTCCTCAAAAAATTAAACATAGAATTACCATATGTCCCAGCAACTTTGCTTCTAGATATACACTCAAAAGAATTTAAAGTAGGGACTCAGATACTTGTATAAAAATGTTGATAGTAGCATTATTCACAATAGCAAAAAAGTGTCCATCAACCTAAGTGTCCATCAACAGAAAAATGGATAAACAAAATATGATACATCAACACAACATGGATGAACCTTGAAAACATGCTAAATGAAATAAGACACAAAGGACAAATATTATATGATTCCACCTATAAAAGGTGCCTTGGATAGTCAAATTCAAAAAAAGAAGGAAGAATAAAGGTTACCAGGGGCTTGGGGGGTTACGGTGGGGAAAGGAATAGGGAGGTATTGTTTAATGAGTCCAGAGTTTCTGTTTGGGATACTGAGAAAGCTCTAGAATTAGACAGTGATGATGTACACAACACAATGTACTTAAATTAATGCCACCGATTTGTACCCATAAAAATGGTTTAAATTGTAAATCTGATTATGCATATTTTGCCATAATAAATTTTAAATTGAGAATGTATCCAAAGGCCCTTACCACATTTGGTGAGCCTTTTGTTCCTCAACTGAAAGAGTGGGTATAGAAGTTACTTAGAGAATACTTTACAAAACCTTGATTGGTAGTGATGGTAAAACAGTACCTAAGCCACCAACATGCGCGCGCACGCACGCACACACACACACACACACACACACACACACACACACACTACACTCAATGCTCTATCAAATACCTATTATATTTTGCAAAGCATTACAAATCTAATAAATTCACTAATGATGCAAAGTTTACATCCTCCCATACTGACAAAACACAAACATTCTCTAAGCACAAAGCTTATATTCACAAATAATTTTCTGCAACAAGACAAAATTTCAATTAATCACAATGGGAATTTAGTTATTTAATGCAACCACTAATCTAATATCACCAATAAAATGTAAGCAGTTATATCACAAAACCAGGGTTATATTCAGTGGACATGCATTAATAATAATCTATACAATTTTAACGTTACACCAGAAAAGGAACTGAATACAAAATTTCCCTTGATTTATGGTGGTCTTCAAATTTCATGGCACAGATTACCAATAAAACTGTAAAAACAGATTGTAAATATTTTCAATAAAATGGTAAAAAATTTAATGAGCCTTTAGGTTTCATATTGGGCTAAAGATTCAAAACATCAAGCTGGCCCCAATCTGTCAAAAATGACAGATAAATATATACAATGACTAGACAGGTTATTTAGTTACAATGGTACTGAAGGACTACTCACCCCTGTCCAAAAACAAAAAACAAACAAAAAACCCATTGGGGTTAATTTCTCAATGCAAACAAAAGTATTTGTAAATACTGTGATTATTATAAACTTGGAAACATACCTGGAATCAGGACAGTGATGAAAGTAACACACAAGGTCAATCATATTTCTGATCTGTCTTCATAAAGCCTTCTGGCTCCAAAAGCCCAACACTGTCCCTCAATATAAAACTAAGAAGAGAATGACTTTACCCTACTTGCTGACATTCTTCTACAGAATAATCTTTCACTAGGGCAGGGCTCAAGCTCCATTAACTTGCTTCTCTAGAGTGTGATTAGCAGAGCACCAAATTTATAAACTGATAGGGCCACCAAAAATGCTGAACACACTTTTCAAACAGAAGCAAACTCCCCCCACCCCCCAATTGTTAGTTCTATGCGCCATGTTATTCTTGAAACTTACGTGGCTACCAATAAGAAAAGAATTAGGGAAGGTTTGAACATATCTTGTACTTTTCATCAAGGCTAAAGTGCAAAATATCTCCGTATCTCTGATATTTTAATAGGAAAAAACATCAAACACACATAATAAAGAAACTGAAGTGACAGTAAAGCTAATACAAAAAAGACCTCTTTAAATATACACTTGAAGACTACATAAGACCAATTTTTCTTTCTTCAGTGAAATCTGTAAATGAACCAAGTTCTCACAGAACTTGACATTTTGTTTCTCTTTCCCAGGATCAGAAATTCCAAAATTAGAGGGAAAAATGGAAAAAAATAACATTGCATGACAATGGACACTAAGTTCATAAAGAACCTTTTTAAAAAATGAGATTTTATGGAAGAAAATACCATGAAAATAATAATCCTATGAGAATTGTCATTTAAGCACAGTAAATTTGAGCCTTGGTCTTCATGAAGATACTACAGCTTATATAGAAAACTATAAATATACAAGACTCCAGGAAAAAAAGTCAAAATACGTATTATTTAACATTCTGTAGGCCTAAAAAACTTTGGAGGGGAGGGAAAAGAATAGCCAACTGAATCTTAAGAATACAGAACTATGAAAAATTCCTGGGTCAAAAGGGTGCTCCAAATGGAACCATACTTAGTGAAAACATACAACTTAGATTATTTTTAAAAGGAAAGAAGTCTTGAATAATTGCAGTCCCTTCCAAAAAGGAAATCTTAAATTAAGGGGAAAAGATTCTAATAGTGTAAACGAGTCTGGCTCAGAAAGAAAACTGAACAACATATCCAAGATTCTGTCCATAAAAGTAAAGACGTTACATCTTTAATATTAAAGAAATAGGCTATAAAAAAAGTTCGTTCTCAGACTTGGTTTTAGTAAAAGCTCATTTGTGCTCCTTTGTGGGTGCATAATAAAGTTCCATGGGTTTGTTCACTTTCCAGTATTTCTCACTGACCAATTCCAAAGAAAAAGAGCCATTTAATACCTAAAACAGAAAAAGAAAGAATCAGAAACTGCTTAAAGCACAGTAGTGAGATGTACCAAACATAAAAGCCCTTTTTTTTTAATCTTAGGATAAAACTTCTTGTCACGTATACTATTCATAAAAGAACAACCAAAAGATATCAAAATGGTAACTACTACCCCATTGCAATTTCTCATCCTGTCAGGGTCTCAGGGTCCTGAACCATTTTGATTAGGCCCCACCAAACCACCTGCCAGTCTCAGCTGGTGAATGTGCTTCCAGTTTCAATAGCTATTCTTTTAAATACTCACAGTGAACTGCCCACTGGCTGTTGCTATGTAAATGGTATACTGCTTCTCACTGGCTGTATCAAGGTTCATCTGGTTTGATTCTCCTTTGCTTCGAAGTTCTTCCAAAGCTAACCTCACAGCCAGATACTTGGATAAGTGATCAACAGTGGCATTACCTGAAGTCTTTATGTATCTGGAAAAATAAATTAAAAATTTAATTTCTACATTAATGATAAAAACATACTCAAACTATAGAATACGTTTCTAACAAGCTAAATAAAATGTTAAGTGTCTCAATTACTCACGAAATAGTATCAGAAATTTATTTCTCTACTACCTAAACCTTTTTATTGAGAGGTACTGAAGAGCGGAAAGTACAAACTTACTATCTGTCTACAAGGACATGAAAGTTCTACCTACCTTATCATCTAAAAGTGATATAAATGACAAATACAAACACATATAAGGAGAACTGCAGGGAGAAAAGAACATAACCCTCAACCCCAATGAGCAGAATTATGTCATCTACAGCAGCAAGAGGAATAGTAAGAATATGAGCAAATTTCTTGTTGTCTAAGAACTGATGGATTTTCTGGTTTTTAAGATAGAGCCTAGAAGCACCAATCTTGAAAAAAATTTTTTTTTAAGCATGGTATACCATTCAATCACTCACTGAACAAGTATTTGATACTTATCTGACCTCAATGACAGGCAGTGTGGAGATAAGTGGTAAAACAGCCATCTTTGCCAGCATGAATTCTAGAGCCTACTGGTAACCTTAGTATCATTTAAATAACTCTTCTTCCCTCTACCTAGAAGTGTCATTCCTTTCAGATACACAAATGTGGATGGGAAGCACATGAGGAAGGAAGTAAATAACAACCTACGCAGCCAGAATATCCAAGTGAACGCTGGCAATCAATGATATAACAAATACTGCCCTTACTTCTTATGTAAAACTACCTTTTAATTCCAAATTAAATATTATAAATTCAGATAATCTAAGGCTAACCTACACACTTACCTTGTCTGTGCACTATCATCTTTTTCCATTAGTGTAGGATGAGGCCTGAATACTAATTCAATTTCACTAGCACCATCCATTACTGGATCAATTGCCACTGTTGCATTGTTATTATCAAGCTCAAGCCCGGAATCATCAGATGTTTTGGTCCGTTTGTTACTAGGTCCTGCTTCCTGATTACTGTGTGTGGATGCATTACTACAGTGAGAACTGTCACCATTGTCTTCTGCTCCACTACCATTTTCAATCTGTTGTTTCTTGCCTCGCTGTAATCTAGTTAAGGAAAAATAAGGGGGTTGCATAAAATTTACATTTGGACCTTTTCAACATCAATTTTAAAACACGTTTACTGAACTTCAGAATTCTAAAAAAGTCTTCATAATTGAATTGCTTCAAGTTGGATAATGGCATTTATTTCCCTCGTGTCCCAGAAAGTTCTAAAGAACCCCACTCATATATACATATTTGAATAACTCAAACAAATGTTTATATTCACTTAAGAATTTTCTTTATTTACTATCAGAATTATTGCCATTTGTATTTTGATAATTTGTTATGAGATTTTAAATCTAAAGTCATGATTCAGAAATGAAAATTTAAAAGTTGAGGGAATATATTTGTGCCCCTTTTTAGTTAGTTAGAAGTTCATAAGGAAACAAGATTTAAGATGAATGGGAAGCACTCCCTCCCGGCCAACCTCACTCGAAGTCTGCTAATATAAAATTATTCTAATGAGAAAAACGAGATGGTATCTAAATGACAAGCATGGATAGAAAAGCAGTCTAACAAGCTCAAACACTAAACAACAGCAACAACAACACTAACTGGGCAAGGTGCTCTGGTTATACAAATGATTTACTCATCAAAACAACAGTCAAGGTAGTTATTATCATTTTATAGTTGAGAAAACCAAAGAAAATGAAGTTCAAAGCCCCATGGTTATAAGCTCGTAAGTGCCAGAACTAGAGCTAGGATGTGATACACATTCTACCACACTGCCCACCCCCAACCTGTATATGAAAAAAATTACATGTTTACTGCCAGAACAAGGAAATAACAGCCCGCTGCTTGGGAAAACAGCTCAAGAACTTTCACTTTTTAAAAAACAAAACACACACGCACACACACAAAATCCTGCTTATGAAATCTACAGACCACTTTAAAATTAAGCAGGGATCAATAATAAAGGACAAAACTATGATTCAAGAATATATCAACAGATACAACAAAATATTTAGTCTTAAAAAGTTTAGAACTAAGCCAGTCACAATTCCACTTATATGAGGTATTTAAAGCAGCCAAATTTCATAAAAACAGAAAGTAGAATGGTGGTTGCCAAAAGCTGAGGGGAGGAGAAGGAAATGAGTTGTTTAATGGGTACAGAATTTCAGTTTTAGAAGATGAAAAGGATTCTGGAAATTGGTTATACAATAATGTGAATGTACTTACACATTACTGTGAACTGTATATTTAAAAATGGTTAAGACAGTAAATTTTATATTTTTTATCACAATTTAAAACATATTTCAAAACAAACAGGCCAAAATAATGAAACAAACAAAAAAAGCCCAGTGAAAACATAAAGACCATACCTAAACATTTCCTAAAATCTGCAACTAAAACAAAAGCAAAGTTGTTTCAGTTGACTGTAAAGTAATCTAACAGGGTTACTTGTCTTACTGTATTTATTTTTATCCCACACTTCTTTCCAAAAAAGTTTCAGGTGACAAAGCTAGATTAATTTATTTCAGGCAGCATTCTTAGAACAATGTTAATATAGATTAATAGATTATATCTTGCATATATCAAATCATATCTACAATACTACATACTACTCTAATAGCATTTCAAGAACTACACCATCACACTTGAATGTCATAGGAGGAACCATAAAAGTATTTAGGAATGTGAATATTTAGCCTCTACTATTTATTTATTTATTTATTTTTTTAATTTTTTTTTTTCCAACGTTTATTTATTTTTTTTGGGACAGAGACAGACAGAGCATGAACGGGGGAGGGGCAGAGAGAGAGGGAGACACAGAATCGGAAACAGGCTCCAGGCTCCGAGCCATCAGCCCAGAGCCTGACGCGGGGCTCGAACTCACGAACCGCGAGATCGTGACCTGGCTGAAGTCAGACGCTTAACCGACTGCACCACCCAGGCGCCCCAAGCCTCTACTATTTAAAGAACTAGTAGTAGTAGTACAGAATCCAATAGAAGTATTTTGACAAAGATCAAGACTGCTACACACAAGAAATTAATTTTAATTCAATATAAAGGTAGAACTTCAAAAAAATTCATAGTCAAAAATATTTACTGAGCAGCTACTTTTTAAAAAACGTTTACTTATTTTTGAGACAGAGACAGAGCGTGAGCGGGGAAGGGGGAGAGGGAGAGGGAGAGAGAGAGAGAGAGACAGAAAGAGAAGGAGACACAGTATCTGAAGCAGGCTCCAGGCTCTGAGCTGTCAGCCCAGAGCCTGATGCGGGGCTCAAACTCACAAACCATGACTGAAGATCATGACCTGAGCCAAAGTCAGATGCTTAACTGAGTGAGCCACCCAGGTGCCCCATGAACAGCTACTTTAAGCCAACCATGGTTCTATGCACTGGAGTAATAAGAATCAATAATACTGACAGTCTCTACCCTCTAAGGGCTTATATTATTCTAGTGCAATTGGTAACACACAAATGTCAGAGAATAAGAGCTGTAGGGAAAAATGAAGAAGGGAGGGTAAAAAGGTATGGAGTGCTGAAGTAGAAGATAGGAACTTAGCAACCTGAAGAAAGTGAGAGAGAGTGCCATGTGGATTATCTGGAAAAGGGTTCTTTACAGAGTACAAAAGCCTTGAGACAAAAGCATGTTGGGGAAGTCTGAAGAACAGCAAGGAAGCTGTAAAAAGCTACGAACAAATGAAAGGAACTCTTGTCATGTACTCACACCACTAGAAACGTTCAAGCAAAATCAAAGGACTACCTATAAAAATTTTGCAAAGGGGATTCTTTCTCCTGCTAAAAGACTAAAATGAACAACCATTAAAATCCCACAAAGTCGGGGCGCCTGGGTGGTACAAGTCGGTTAAGTGTCCGACTTCAGCCAGGTCACGATCTCGCGGTCCGTGAGTTCGAGCCCCGCGTCAGGCTCTGGGCTGATGGCTCAGAGCCTGGAGCCTGTTTCCGATTCTGTGTCTCCCTCTCTCTCTGCCCCTCCCCCGTTCATGCTCTGTCTCTCTCTGTCCCAAAAATAAATAAACGTTGAAAAAAAAAATTAAAAAAAAAATCCCACAAAGTCTTAGAAATTTATATAACTCTTTTAAAATATATGCATTCAGGGGCGCCTGGGTGGCTCAGTCGGTTGAGTAGCCGGCTTCGGCTCAGGTCATGATCTCACAATCTGTGAGTTCGAGCCCCGCGTCGGGCTCTGTGCTGACCACTCAGAGCCTGAAGCCTGTTTCAGATTCTGTGTCTCCCTCTCTCTGCCCCTCCCCTGTTCATGCTCTGTCTCTGTCTCAAAAATAATAAATGTTAAAAAAAAATTAAAAAAAAAAATAAAATATATGCATTCAACATTTTATTTTACTTTGTTAATCAGAGCTGTAGGCCAGTTTAATACAGTTAGAATGCAGCACATCTTCTTCAGAACGACTTCTAAAACTTTAAAAATAGCTATGCTTGAACCTCAATCAAAAATTGATTTACTTGGTTTGGGATGGTACCAGAGGCCTTAGAATTTTAAAACTTTCTGTGATTCTGATGTTTAACCAAGGTAAGAAACATCAGACTGGGACAGGGCTTTATTGGCATCTCCTACTTTGGAAAATGAGGACTCCCACTGAGGTCTAAATACATGAGAAAGTATCAGAAAGGACCATGGAGGAAAGGAAGGGGGAAAAAAACCAGTTAGTTACAAACAGAGAGGGAGGGAAGCAAACCATTAAGAGACTCTTAAATACAGAGAACTGAGGTTGATGGGGGGGCGGGGGGGGTTGGTGATGGGCACTGAGAAGGGCACTTGTTGGGATGACGACTGGGTGTTGTATTTAAAGAGATGAACCACAGGAATCTACCCCAAACACCAGGAGCACACTTTACACACTGTATGTTAGCAATTTGACAATAAATTATATTTAAAACAAAAAAAAAAAAAGTGTCAGGAAACAAAAATGAGGGTAAGAAAGTATCCAAATAATGCAGGGTGTTGGAAGCCATCATCATGGTCTTTTAGCCTGAAAGTGAATAGAATATAGATATTAGAGACTTCAGAGCAAAGGAAAACCATGATCTGACTTTCAATTTAACAGAATCACTCTGGCTGCTGTGCTGAGAATGGACTTTGTAAAGATAAGCAGGGAAAGTAGAAAGACCAATTAGGAGCCTATTTTAATACTCAAATGAAAGATGGTGGTGGCCTAGACCAATTTGGATACATTATGGAAAAAGTTAAGACTTAACTTTCAGTCTGTTCACAGACTGAAATGCACAATGTGAGAAAAAAAAAAAAAGAAAGGTTAAGGCTGACTCCAAAGTTTTTGGATAAAGCAAGTGGAATGACAAGGTTGCCATCAACTGAAATGATCAAGAATGAAGAAAAGTAGGGGGTATGAATAAAAAGTTCAGTATGGGGGCCTCGGTGGCTCAGTCAGTTAAGCGTCCAACTCTTGATTTTTGCTCAGGTCATGACCTCATAGTTCATAAGTTCAAGCCCTACATGAGGGCTCTGCACTGACAGCACAGAGACTGCTTAGGACTCTCTCTCTTCCTCTCTCTCAAAATAAATAAATAAACTTAAAAAAATTAAAAGTTCAGTATTGGACATGTTAAATTTGAGTTAAGGAATAGCTAATTCATACAAAAGGAACCAGGAGATTATCGTCTCCCAGAAGCCAGGTGAAGAAAACTATTCAAAAGGAAATTTACTGTGTCAAATACTGTTAAATAAGATGGAAAAATGAGGTCTGAGAATCAGCAATTAGATTTTGCAATGTGGAGGTCACTGGAAAATTTGATGAGGGGATACGGGGGTAGGGGAGGGTGTGATAAAAGTCTGACTACAGGGTGTTCAGAATAGAATGTGAGAAGAACTGGAGACCATGAGCACAGACAACTTTTTAAGCAGTTGTGCTATAGAAATAAGAGGAGAAAAGGAATGGTAAGTGGAGGGAGAAGTGGATACAAGAGAGAATAGAATGGAATACCCTATTAAAAATGAAAGTATATATTACATGGAAAGGTAACCATGCAGAACTACTATTTACAATTGTATTTTATCTTTTCCAAAGTGGAGGTTGTTAAGTAAATTCAATATTTTAATAAAAGTATTCAGAAAAACGGCCACCATCTCTGGCTTCCTTTTCCATATACCTGTTCATGGCCTGTATCTTCAGTCCTTCCTCAATGCTGTGACTGAGTGCTTGCTGATTATTGTGCTTGTTGATCCTGGCTAATACCCTCTCTTGATGAGCTTCATACTCATCACGACTTGGATAAATTTTGCTGATGAGTGCATCAAAGTTTGGGTCTGGCCTTAGTGATCTTTTAGAAACTAGCTTTTTCCGACAGGTAGGACATTCTTTATTGCTAAATAAAAAGAGGGGAAAGAAAATGTAAGCAATGTCAGTATCTTTGGGCTAACGACAAAAATATCCAATTTCTGGATAGTTATGTTTATTCCAATACCTTTATTAAGTCACAGAAATTTAACCTGAATTTCTTTGCGGGTAAGCAAGATTTTGGAAACTTGAGACATTCAACAGAACTTGTTAACAAAGAAAAATGTGAATACTCCCCAATGATAATTTATATACAATCATCTTAGAAATAAAAATCTATTTCTTGTTAATATAAATTCCCCGATATCCATGCCACAAGGAAAAGCTACCCACTAATACATATTAATTTATGTATCAATCCTTTTATTAAAACAGCATTCATAAGGATATTATTTTATATAATTCAAAAGTAGAAAAACCATGGTTTCATGCTTTGTAATTTCCTCAAAACAAATACTGATGCTTTTATAAAGCTTTTAAAATTCTGTAAAATCAACTGTTTCAAAACAAAGATTCTCCAATAATTAAAACTTAGACTTTAGAAGAATTTCTAGTTCCCAAATGAATACCTATTAGAGAATGTATTTCTCAATACCCATAAAGCACCATCCTGGTATAATTTAAGTACCTAGTATAACTCATTTCAACGTACCCACTTCTGAGGGCTGTGATAATGCAGTCTGCACAAAAACGATGTAAACACTCCTTTGTAGTCATGGTGTTCTTCAACATATCCAAACAAATTGGGCACATTAATTCACTGTGTAGACTTCGGGGTGAAACCACAATTTCCAAGCCATCTGTTATTGCCTCCTGTAGAAGAGTCACTTTAAAATTAAATGCTACCTATTTTATTATGGACAAGTTCAAACATGCAAAAGCACTAAATATGACCAAAATGAACATTTATATACCCATGACCCAGCTACCACCACTGTCAACTCACAGCCAACCTTATTTTACCATAATTTCCCCCCAAATCCCCTCAACCCCCCACCACTGTTATAATATCAATGCTCTTATTTTAATGGCTAAAAATAATATATTAATGTGTTTAAAAGGTAAGTAATGGTAAATCATCTTGGCCTAACAAAAAAAGCATTGAATTTGGAATCAGATGCCTTCAGTTCTAGTTCTAGACCTATTAATGTGACTCTAAATAATAACTTAACATTGTTTTGTTACCTGCAAAATGAGGAAGCTAAGGCTAAACAAAATTTAATCCTTCTATCTTCACAAATTGCACCATTCTGTTAACAAACTATATTATTTCACACCATCCATTAAAAGATTTTAAGATTCCAATACAAACATTCTCTAATTTATATACATGTTCACAGTAATGTGTAAGTACATTCACATTATTGTATAACCAATTTCCAGAATCCTTTTCATCTTCTAAAACTGAAATTCTGTACCCATTAAACAACTCATTTCCTTCTCCTCCCCTCAGCTTTTGGCAACCACCATTCTACTTTCTGTTTTTATGAAATTTGGCTGCTTTAAATACCTCATATAAGTGGAATTGTGACTGGCTTAGTTCTAAACTTTTTAAGACTAAATATTTTGTTGTATCTGTTGATATATTCTTGAATCATAGTTTTGTCCTTTATTATTGATCCCTGCTTAATTTTAAAGTGGTCTATAGATTTTAAAATCACTTCTTGAGGGGCGCCTGGGTGGCTCAGTCAGTTAAGCATCCAACTTCGGCTCAGGTCACGATCTCACAGTTCATGAGTTGCAGCTGCGCGTCAGGCTCTGTGCTGACAGCTCAGAGCCTGGAGCCCGCTTCAGATTCTGTGTCTCCCTCTCTCTCTGCCCCTCCCCTGCTCATGCTGTTTCTCTCAAAAATAAATAAACATTAAAAAAAAATTTCAAGTCACTTCTTGAACCTTAAGTCTTGATCCATAAAAGTAGTTTTATACAAAGTGCTCAGGTTCTCAGGTTAATCTACAAACTAATTTAATCCATAGTACCGGTACTAGTATTTCTAACTGTCACGTGTAAAAATGTTCCAATGCAAAAATGCATTTGGAGGTCCAATGTAGAATTCCAGAACACATCTCCCAGCTGCAGAGACATCAGTGACTTCTTTCTTCATCACCACCACCACTACCCACCCTTCCCACAAGGTGGCACTGAGTACAAATTTCCCTAGCTCTAAAGTCACAACCAGGCACTCCTATGGACTTAGGAAAGATATCCAGTAGGTGGCTAGTGAAGAGGAAGGTCAGAAAGAAAGAAAGAGCTTTCTATGTTATTGACACTTTGTTTCCACCAGTTCTCCATACACATGTTTTCTCTACAGGGCCAAAGAATGATGACCCTACAAGGAAAAACAAAAACTACAGATACTGTCCATAAAGGACTCAAGTAAAATGCATTTACAGTAACTACCACTATTTTTTTTTTTTAATTTTTTTTTCAACGTTTATTTTTATTTTTGGGACAGAGAGAGACAGAGCATGAACGGGGGAGGGGCAGAGAGAGAGGGAGACACAGAATCGGAAACAGGCTCCAGGCTCTGAGCCATCAGCCCAGAGCCCGACGCGGGGCTCGAACTCACGGACCGCGAGATCGTGACCTGGCTGAAGTCGGACGCTTAATGGACTGCGCCACCCAGGCGCCCCTAACTACCACTATTTTTGAGTGTCTTAGTATGTTTCAACCTCTCTATAGCACTTTCAGTATTTTCTTTTACTTAATTTAATACACACACAAACTTCTGATGAAGAAACATCACTCCAAGTATGATGACTCAGCTAGTAACCAAGTCTGTCCTCTTCCTGCTTAGAACTTGCCTAGTAAAATCCCAGCCCTGGACTCAACCACCCATGTTCTCCATATCTGTACCAGTGCAGGTGTGTAGCACTATGGGAGAAAAGGGGGGAATCATACAACCAGACTAGTATCACTAAATTTCACCAGTTTTAAATGGGTGTTCAACACAGCTCAGCAATTCTCTCGTAACAAACTTGTTTTTTCTATGTGATCTTATACCTTTTCTTCTATCTGCAGAACTTCCTACACCTGAACACTGAAAAGCTTATCTTACCTCAAATTTCATTGAGAGCTCTCTCATTTTCTCTCTATGACATCTTTCTTTTTAAATTATTTTTAATGTTTATTTATTTTGAGAGAGAGAGAGAGAGAGAGAGAGAATGAATGAATGAACGAACGAGCATGGGAGGGGCAGAGAGAGACACAGAATCCGAAGCATGCTCTAGGCTCTGAGCTGTCAGCACACAGCCCAATGCGGGGCTCAAACTCAAGAACTGTGAGATCATGACCTTAGCTGAAGTCAGAGGCTCAACTGACTGAGCCACCCAAGCACTCCTCTACGACATCTTTTTAAATCATCATCATCTTTCTTGCTAAAAGGAGAAAACATGCCTCTTTCTATCAAAGGGACATCCCTTCCTACCTTTTCAAGTATATTCTTTTGATTATTTTATTTGCTCTCAGGCTTCAGCATTCTCTGGCTCTCCACTAAACCAGCCTAGAGTAGCATCTGCATGGGGTTACTATCTATAGTGAAATATGGGGGCGCCTGGGTGGCGCAGTCGGTTAAGCGTCCGACTTCAGCCAGGTCACGATCTCGCGGTCCGTGAGTTCGAGCCCCGCGTCAGGCTCTGGGCTGATGGCTCAGAGCCTGGAGCCTGTTTCCGATTCTGTGTCTCCCTCTCTCTCTGCCTCTCCCCCATTCATGCTCTGTCTCTCTCTGTCCCCCAAATAAATAAACGTTGAAATAAAAAAATTTATAGTGAAATATGAATGATATACCTTAGAGCAGTGTGGAGCCGGGGCGGCGGGGGGGGGGGGGGGGAATATCATTGGTACAACTCTATCTCCCATCTTATAAACAAAACAAAATCTTAAACTTCCCAGTTCCATGTTCCCCTCCAGTTTTTACTCCACTTCTTTGCTTCTCTGCACAGCCAAACTTCTCTGAAAAATTCCCTATATATTTTCACTTTTTTCCCCTTCAACACAGTACAATCTATTTAAGTGAACTTACTCCTGTCAAGGTCATGAAGTATACATTGCCACATTCAAAGTACACTTTTGTAATCCTCATTTTACCCATCCTCTAGGTAGTACTGAACACAGTAGCTACATCCTCCTTCTTGACACAATTCCTCTTAGATTTTGATCCCCTATTTCTCTCCTATTTTTCTTTACTTTGGCTGTTTCTTTCGGTTTCCTTTGCTGGCTTCTTTTCCATTACTTCATTTCTAAATGTTGAATCTCCCCTGGATGAAGTTCTGGGGCCCTTCTGATCATCTCTCCAGGTTTCCAGATTATCTTATCCATTCTCACTGCTTAAAATTTGCTGACCACACCCAAAATCTTACAGTTAGGCCAGACTCCTAGTTACCATCTATGCCTGCCTGACTTACAGGCATTTCAAAATGAGTTCAATTTTAAGTATGTTTATCTCCTTCAAACCTGGAACCCCCCCAGTCTTTCCCCTATTCACCTTTTTTTAAAGATTTTATTTTTAAGTAATCTCTACACCCAACATGGGGCTCAAACCCACAACCTAGAGATCAAGAGTCACACGCTCTACTGACTGAGCCAGCCAGGTGCCCCCCATCTTCACCTCCTTGATCTCCCTTAATGTCCCCTCCCATGATTATCTGTTACCTCACTGAGGACTTTCCCCATTTACACAACTTCTAAAATGTATAATTCTATGGATATTTGTTTAATGTCTATAAACTTCGTAAGCTGGTGCCACAACTATTTTATTCACCACTTCACCTAGTGCCTAGCTTAGGGCCTGGTACAGACTATGCACTTGAATTATTTGTTTAATCAATGAATGAAGTGTAAACCAAACATACCCAAGTCAAGACTGCTTGCATAGAAATTCATTATTACCGTTATGTTCTTTTAAGTATTCATTTTCTAAAAATGTATACCAGTTTACAGATGTGTCATATTTCCCCCTAGTTACCTTAGTCTACATTACCTGAGGTGTTCGTTGTAATTCATATAAACTGAGTTCCCATGTTTTGCTTAATGGTTGAGTTCCGTTTGTCTGCACAGCCTGAGACATTGCTAGGAATAAAAAGGAAAGAAAAACAATTTCAGTATCTGAAGGGGAAGTAAATCTCAAAACTGATTTTTTGGAATTGTGAATCCTAAGAATAATCAAAATAGAAATTACACACTGGCTCCTCAAAAATTAAAAAGAAGAAAAGCTCAAGAATCTTTTCATTTAAAAATACAAGCTACTTGATGGGGCGCCTGGGTGGCGCAGTCGGTTAGGCGTCCAACTTCAGCCAGGTCATGATCTCGCGGTCCGTGAGTTCGAGCCCCGCATCGGGCTCTGGGCTGATGGCTCAGAGCCTGGAGCCTGTTTCCGATTCTGTGTCTCCCTCTCTCTCTGCCCCTCCCCCGTTCATGCTCTGTCTCTCTCTGTCCCAAAAATAAATAAAAACGTTGAAAAAAAAATTTTAAAAATACAAGCTACTTGAGAGCAAGAGACTACACTGAACTCTAAATGCTCTACAGGTGGCATAAAAAGCTTAAAATTATTACTGAATGTACAGAAAACTCCCTTAATCCTAAATAATAACTAAGTTTCTAAACATTTAGTTCTATGATTTAGAACTGAATAAAGAAAATGTAATAGTCTTCAGCATGGTCAATTCTTGCCCGACACAGCAAAATCTACTTTATAGTACTTTAAACTCATGCTCATTCTGCCTCTACTTTCACAGTTCCACTCATGAAAAATCCTCTACCTGATATAGTAAGTCAGCTTATAATGTTCAGAAAGCTCTTCCTAACGCTGAGCCTTAAAATGCTACCTATTCATTCTATAGCTGCCCTCTGGAGACACAATGATTAAGACTAGTAATTTTTCTACATGACAGCCTTTCAAATATTTGGGTACTGTTTCATATCCCACCTGATTTTTCTTTCCTTTTGGCTAAATATTCTAGTTCCTCCTACTGCTCACCATTTGCATTATTTCAAGGTCTCCTCACCACCTTGACATTAATTCTGCCTCTCTCCTCTGGTTACGAATAAACTTAATGTTAAGGCCAATTTCTGTGCTTGTCTTTGAGTAGGGGAATGGGATCTAGGATACATCTGAGGAAGATGGTCTTAGAAAACTAACTCCTCTCCAAAACAGGCAGAAGAAGGGGCTCCAGGCATTAACATTTTTAGTAGATATCTATTATTAGCCAACCTGAACTGCTCTACGTCCTTGCCTCAGAATTCACAGCCTAAAAAGAAGGAAATCATGTAAATAAGTAAACTACAATCTGACAAGATAAATTCTAAGCAGCAGAATCAAAAAAACAATATGGAATTTCAGAAAAGAATCAAGGAATTTGAGGAGTAAGGGAAGGCTTCAGCAGAGATGGAGTAAGCTTTAAAAAATAAGATGGGGCGCCTGGGTGGCGCAGTCGGTT